>NC_065410.1:14608418-14961421 GCF_024362695.1 Pectinophora gossypiella | reverse complement strand
TAAGAAAGGAATTCCCAAAATTCTCACGGGAACGGGAATTAGCGGGAAATACCTTTTGTATGAAAAATCTAAACCACTCAAGTTAGACATTTGAAATTTAGCATGCAGATACCTTAGGTACCGTGGAGGTGCACTAAGAAAGTAATTCCCGAAATTCTCACGAGAACGGGAATTAGCGGGAAAATCCTTTTGTATGAAAAATCTAAACCATTCAAGTAAGATGTTTAAAATTTGGCACGCAGGTACCTTAGACACCGTAGAGGTGTACTAAGAAAGGAATTCCCGAAATTCCCACGGGAACGGGAATTAGCGGGAAAATCCTTTTGTATGAAAAATCTAAACCACTCAAGTTAGACGTTTGAAATTTGGCATGCAGGTACTTTAGTAAACTTAAAGCTTAGTTGCAACAGGATATTACAAAATTCCCACGGGAACGGTAGTTAGCGGGAAAAAACATTTGTATGAAAAAATCAAATCTAAATAAAAGGAGAAACTGACTGACTCAGTGACTGACATATCAACGCATAGCCTGAACGGCTAAATGTAGGCATTTGAAATTTGGAAGGGACATAGCTTAGGTACCGTAGAGGTGCACTAAGAAAGGAATTCCCGGAATTCCCACGGGAACGGAAATTAGCGGGAAAATCCTTTTGTATGAAAAATCTAAACCGCTTAAGTTAGACGCTTGAAATTTGGCATGCAGGTACCTTAGTTAACTTAAACCTTAGTTGCAACAGGATATTGCAAAATTCCCACGGAAACGGGAGTTAGCGGGAAAAAAACATTTGTATGAAAAAATCGAAACCGCGTAAGATAGATGTTTTCAATTCAATTCAATTAAATTATTTATTGCATTCCATGTAGTACAATGGGGTGTTACATAGGCATAGGAACTAAAACATGGACCCTGTAGGGCACAGCAACGTTGAAGGGAAGAGAGGAAGTGTGTATTAAAATTAAAACTCAATGAACAATCAATTAAAAAAAAATCAATTCAATCAATTGATTCAATCTAGCATGCATGCATACCTTAGTAAATATAAAGTTTATTTTTGGCTGTATTTTGAAAAATGGGAGTTATTGGGAAAAAAATTGTATGAAAAAATCTAAACTGCATAAGTTACGATGCTTGAAATTTGATATGCACTCCCACACACACAAAGATCTCTCTCTTATATAACACGCCACGCGGACGAAGTCGCGGGCAAAAGCTAGTCATAAATAATTATAATCGTCATTTAGAAGGTTTAACGTCCACACATTTTACTTTATGGCCATTATTGTAATAATATAAGCATTTAAAACATAAAAGTAATATTAGAAAAGTACATAAAAAGACACTTAACTCACGTGAGGTCTGACTCGAACCACTGTTACACCAAAAGTGACGTTTTCTAACCGCGTAAAACTATTATTGAAACTAGAAAGATGACGTGATAATCGACCAATCACAAAATTGCATTTGTTTGAAACATTAAGTGAATATTTCTACTAAAGAACTTAAAAACATGTAAAACTAATTAATGTTTAGACTTTCAATTCTATAGTACATAATATTTATAATTATTTTGCTTTATGAAATAGAGAATAAACAGGAAAAACTTATTAAAAGTATTTTAAACTACAACTTACGTCATTTTTGTATTCGTTCAGTAATCTTAAGTTAATACAATGAATTATCGTTTCAAAACTAGGTACACTATACATTGCTAACTTAAAAATAACATCAATTTTATAATATTATTATCACATACATGTCACATGCGTGATTATGATTATGTTATGTTGTAAATATATATTGAAAGGGTCATACTAGTTAGTTATGCAGCCTACACCTCCTAGAATTGTTATCAGTACGGGTGGCCGCCGCTGACTCGAGTCGCGCCATGGCCACCGCGAATTGCCGCGTAAGCTTTCGTCCATTCTTATTACTGGAAGCGAGGTGTGGGATGCATCCGGCCCAGTCAGATATGCATGATAGTTTTAGTTTAGCTTTTAGTCTTGTCTTGTAACTCGAATGTAGAGCACAGCTCCATTTTTATTAATATAAAATTTAAACTTCAATTTTGTATTTTTTAAAAACGCTCTACCGCGTTCCCAAAATCTTACTAGTTAGTAACAAAAACGTATGCAAAAAAAACAAAAAACAAACTATCGTGAACACTTTCAACGAGTTCCAAGTATAAAGCTTCGTACTCAAATTACTTCAAAAACCAGCTGTTTGCTTTCATGAAGTAATATATATATAATTTAAAATAGATTGGATTGTTTTCGTCTGGCGATTAGACGTTATTATTATTATTTGCTTGACAAAAAATGATGATAAATTCTCAGCACTGAGCGTTTTATCTTGATATTGTAGGATACTAAACATTTTGGGGTTTGCAGCTCTAACGTAGATAGAAAGATAAAATCATCTTATGTACTCTCTCTCTCTCTTATGTACGTAAATAACAATTATCTTTTAATATTTTTCAACACAGTCATACAAAAAAATTTCAGGCGGAAGATTTTTTTTAATTTCTGTAAATAGGGTCAATTGCACATAATATACTTAAAATGAAAATGAGGAGCTCGGTGGCGCAGCGGTAAACGCGCTCGGTCTGCGATTGTTGAAGTTAAGCAACATTCGCAAAGGCCGGTCATAGGATGGGTGACCACAAAAAAAAAAGTTTTCATCTCGAGCTCCTCCGTGCTTCGGAAGGCACGTTAAGCCGTTGGTCCCGGTTGCATTAGCAGTCGTTAATAACCACCAATCCGCACTGGGCCCGCGTCGTGGTTTAAGGCCCGATCTCCCTATCCATCCATAGGGAAGGCCCGTGCACCTGCAGTGGGGACGTTAATGGGCTGGTGATGATGATGAGACTTAAAATGTACAACGCCGATATGGTTCTTTATCCTTTGCTTAAATACCAAGCACGTTTAAATTATGGTCATTAGTTGTGTCTTTTTGTTTGTAATTCTACACGAGTAAACGAAGTCGCGGAAATCGCGAAACTATAATGGCCGACAATTTTCAATCAAAGAAGGTAAACAAAATTAAAAGATTGGCGTAATCAAAAGCAGCATGCGAAGTCACAAAGTAAAGTTCAAATACGATTCACTTAAGTACTTACTGAAATGAAAGAGTAAGTCCTATTTTATTTTTCAGCCTCTAATTTTGAATCTGTGTCCACTGACTGTATGGTTTCAATTTTCGTATTGACCAAAAAGGAAATTACCATGAAGAGACACTACTTAGTATTTTGACATGACTCACTAAAGCACGCACTCACATTATTTTAATATCTAATTGAAATTGTAATTTAAATATATTAGAATTAAAATTGTACACCTAGACTGGTATGCTGCAGTGGATGTATGTAATATTGTTTAAGACCTTCTTGACCTGTAGCAATGCAATAAATACATTTGAATTTGAATTTGAAAGCTCGGTGAAGTGTGGATACTTAGTTCATCTTGCGATAGATGTACCTCTAACTGCCTCAATTCTGATATAGTCGACTCGTGAGCTTATGTTATTGATATATTTTTGTGTGTTAAAATTCTGACAACGCGTATGATGCCGAAAAATGTCGTAGGGCAGAATGATTTTGTAAAATCTAAATCCCATTGTTTAAGTTTTATTTGTGTTGGAAGTCTCGGCGGGCGTTATGGAAACGTTTCTATTCTAAAGCTGTTATTTAAGTATTACATTACATAAACTTTCAGTACATATCAGGGTGCTTAACAAGATGGACGGTGCAACCATTTTGTAAGTATCGTGAAAGGATAATCGACAATTTTATAGAATTTCATTAAAGAGGCTCTGCGGGTCTTTTTTATTATAAAAATATTGGTGCTGACTCCAGTACACACCATTTAATTTTATTTTAAGTTATACCTGTCATCTTCTAATCCACCAAAATGGAAAGGGACACGTAAACGACAGGTTTAAAATTTATGGAACACACGTTAATTTTAGGCAGAAATTTAAAAAGTACCCTCCCAAAATTTTATACTGGCCAATAAATAGCCCAACAGAATTAAGCTGCACACGTCAAACAAATTGCATATTAGCGAGATGCCTATTTTATATTCGGTCGGGTTAGGTTTTCATTCATTTTAGAATTAACAGTTGTCAATCATCCGTCCCTTTCCATTTTGGCGGGTAAGAAAATGACAGGTATAACTTAAAATAAAATTAGGATGTGTCTGCAGGAATCGGAGCCAGTGTCATTAAAACATGACATGACTTAAGCTCCAATTGGTATAGTCAGAAGTACATCCATCGCAAGATGAACTAAGTACCCATATGTCTACGAGCTTTCTGTTAGACCAACGTGATAGATAGTGAGCCGTATCGCCGTTTATAATGGTTGAGCCAACTGTGTTAGTGAAAACTGCGTTTAGGATAAATTAATAACTCATTGGTACAAGTCTAGTAGCAGGATTCGAACCGCACTTTTTTTGTTTTGTATTTGATATAATATAATGCAGTTTATTACAGGTACATTTTCTTCTAACTTCATATTAGGTATTTTTTTTTCCCAGACAGTCCCCACGAAACCTGCGTTTCTACCGAGTGTTGGCAACACTGATGCATTTTACTGCCACCGGAAATCAGGAGTGGTGGGGATACAACCCTCCTATTTACAGAAAAATATTTGCCATCAATCGAATTTTGGTTAACATTTGCGCCCCTGCATTGTTCGTCTCTCAAATAACTTATCTCTATGTGCACTTCAACGAACTCACTTTTAATACAAGAGGGATAATGTTTGCTATCATTCCTGTCAACGGTTTGGTTATAGTAAGCATACATTATAATTTATCAAATATATTTAATTATCATTAATAATTAATTATAATTAAGCCATTATATTACATATTTATATATGGTCGATGTCGATATAGGATGTTAGTGACTTCGTAACGAATACATTGAGGGATGATTCAGGCCATGATTCCGAGTTGATATCAAGTGGAAGTTGCCGTCGCAAACGTATGGGACAGAAAACGATTTTAAAATAAACTAAAATTTTCATGATTTTTCGAACAGGAAAATCATAAAAGTATATAAAAATAATTTATATAAACACGAAAAGTCCATGAATTTTGCGATGGAAAATCATTCATCAATCATTGTTCTTTTTTTGTTATGTGTATAGTACATTATGTTCACTTAATAAACGCGTCTTTCTGTCAAATAAAATATTCGTAAGAGCGAACCCACACGACGCAGTGGCCACAACGACGTGACGTCGTAAACCATAGTGAGGAAAATTCAAGTGTGTGATATGTCTCTTATTAGTATTTAAATACTTGATAAACCTTAATAGCGTTGCGGACAGAATAAGAGCTAATATACCTGCTAAAATAATCGATAAAAAATATCATTTTACAGGCAATCATCATTTCAGCGAAACAAAAAAGCTTCGAAAATGTATCCAAAGATTTCATGGACAAAATTCACCTTTACAATTTTTTAGGTCAGAGTCAGTATGTGAAATCGGTGAGTAAAGCTGATGTGTTGCATAGGGATGATAAAAAAAATACGTATTGATTTCTTTTCTCTTTTACAGCGATTAATTAAAGCAGAAAGAAACACTCTATGTGCATCTTATTTCATAGGAGTTTTTCTCATGATGGACTGGCTAGCATGGTGTATTATTCCAGGTAAAATGACCAAAATCAGAGATTTATTTATTTATTTAATTAGTACTGCCACATGGTTTACATTTATACATTAATACTAATTAACTCTTATTATTATATATAAATCTGATGTAAATCACAGTTACGGCGTACATAACTTACACAATATAATTGTCTTAATTTCTAACAAAAGAAAAACAAAAAAGAAAACATTTAGCAAGTAATCATTATATGGACCACCCATACAACAGCCATATCCCTGACATCAGGATATGCCAATAAATATGATAATTTATCGATAAACCTGTCAGTTAGCTGTCGTATGTGTGGTTCACATTTAATCATCAGTGATGACGAATGGTCCCGTCATTTATAGAAATAATGCAGCAAGTGCGTTGTCGTTCTATTAAAAGAAGGGAAGAGTATTTCGATGTCGTAACGGATAAAGGCATCGTGGGGCCCGGCACTAATACTTTTTTTGTTTTCACTTTTGGGTTTGGCTTTGCTAAAATGGTATGAGATTTAATAGATGAAAAAAAAATTGCTAAAAAATATTTTGGTGCGATCGAAAGTAAAAAATAAAAAGCTGAACAGCAAAAAATCTCGCCATTATTTTATAGTTTGTTTTTAAGTCTTTTGTCACGCCAATTAACCCGTCCAATTTAAAGCAGCCAATGCACTAACATTACTTATTCGTGCAAATTCAAATTCAAATTCACAAATATCTTTATTCAGTAGATAACATAGTTACACTGCAATATTTAAGGGCAAGTAGCTATATCGGTAAAGCCACTGACCGTTTTTAAAACTTTTCAGTTTACAACAACTATGAGAACAGACATCTCGTCTTCAATAGGACGCTGTCTTTGGAGACTGTTATCTATCCACTTCTACCATATGACTACCGTTATAACTTCCAAAATTGGCTCATAGTGCACTTAACCAACGTCTACTTTGTTTGGACCGGATGCATTATCATTGTCATCCACAATTCTATAAACTATGCGTACGTTTTCCAACTTACCGGCCATGTTGAAATCTTGAAGCATAAATTGATAACTGATTTCACTGGTCAGTTAAGCCAAGTGGAAGTCAGAGAGAAATTAATTGACTTTATTAAGTACCATTCGTTTGTGTTGAAGTAAGTAAATTTTTTTTTTTTTTACCAGAGGGCATATAATATAAGAACTGCTCTGGTTGCTGCAGATACCTAATTTTATTTTAAGTTATACCCGTCATTTTCTTATCCTCCAAGAAGGAAAGGGACGTATGATTGATGGCTGCTAATTTTAGAATGAATGAATGACACGGGTGATTCAAATAGGCATCTCACTGATATACAACCCGTTTGATTTGTGCTGTCATCTTAATTCTGTCGGATTAGTGGCTATAGTAAAAGAGGATTTAAGAGGGTTGATTACGTTTCTGCCTAATTAGAATAGACGTGTGTTTCATTAATTGTATGCTTGTCGATTACCCGTCCCTTTCCTTCACGGTGGATAAGAAAAAACTGAAAATAAAATTAGATTTTGGGTCCTCGAATCAGCACCATTAGCATTCTTCTTTAGTATCTTTAAAATAGAAGGACTATTTAGCTACAGCATATGCCTACATGTTTTTTCTGTGGTTGCATAGAATAAGGAATAATACTATAGTCTTAGAAAGAACTTAAATTCGTCTTCTTCTTCTTATCGTGTGGGTTGTGAGGTGAATTACCAACCTCATCAACCCTGGTGTCAGGGGTGTCACTTAAATTCGTAATATCATTTGAATGGAATGGAACGATTTTAATAATTCAAAAAGATTTATCTTCAGGTATTTAAACTATCTTAAATACAAAAATTAAATAATTTATTATTAAAAATATATATTTTTTTATTTAATAGGTATGGATGAAGTGTTTTCTGATTTATCAACTATTAATTAATAAGTTAATAAACTTATAACTACAATAGTTGAACAAATGGTAAACTTAGTGAAGATTTTTGCATATTTTGTAATGTTCTGTAATATTGACGAACATTTTTTTTTTGTTTCATCATTATTATCAGACATTTTAAGGCTATTTTTTTGCACCTTGGGTTACATTATTGAAGTTTTGGTATGGATTCCTAATTTTTTCCTATTAAAAAATAACAATGATGTAGAATTCAAATGGTTTTTGAGTTCATTCAATACAAACATACAAAAATACAAATCTTTCCTCTTTATAATTATTAATATGATAGTATCTAAGTTATGTACTCTTTTCAGACTTTTTAAAGACATCCAAGCAGCCTGTGGTTTTAACGTGACTACAAATTACTTGTATAATTGGATAGCAGACAGTTTGCTTTTGTACCAGTTAATGATGGCGGTAAGTTTTGTTGGACAAGTTCAAATACAATAAGAAATATAAAATTCGGTTTATTTTCAGCACTAATTGTAAAATGTGTACTTACTACTCCTCTAAAAAAATATTAGTACTCAATGTTTCGCATAGATGGCGGCACAATGACGATAAAATTATTTATTTTCTAAAATACATTAGAGTCAAATGTATGGTGGTTAAGCGGCACTAATACTCAACTTTTTTGCCGATCGGATACGATTGACCGGCCTTTATCTATCTATATTTGTACCTATACTTAACGTTGTATTAAGGGTGTTGGGATGGGACTCTCGCTTTATAATTTTTGACGATAATAGATGACGTAAGTGTAGCCACACCATAAATGAGCTCTACAACTTTTTGCCACTACTTGAAGGTCTAGAGAACCTACAAACAATAAAAAATATTATAACCCCTTCCTATTTTCTGCAAGTTTACTCTGAGTCTGAAGTTATTTACAACTTCATATTTAAATGTTCTTTTTATCACTGTTTATTAGAAACTACATAATTATAAAACGTTTTGTAAAGGTTTTGTTTTGTTATAATTGAAAGAAAATACATCATTATTTTACCTCTTGCGGCACAAATAAAATGAAGCCTCTAAAATAATGGTAAATGAGAAAAAGACTAAATTATTTACGTTTCACACTGAATGCGCTACACGCGCGCCATCTAGGTAACGGACGAACTAGACGATACTTAGGAGGGTTAGGAGGGTGTAGGCACCCTTATGGTATCGTTGTATTAACCTCTCATCTGCCGAGATACCAGACACAATAGATTTTACATTGTGTCTGGTCGAGATCCGCGTTCCGGCAGATGAGAGGTTAAGTAAAGAAATTGTTTAAAATGTAAAACGAGGCCAGAAAACAGGTATCTTAGTAAATATATTGAACGTAACATACTTACTTCCTCACTGCGGATCTAAAGTCCCATTGGGATTTAAACCCGTGAACGGAAGACATAGTTTTATCGCTGCTATAAATCCAACGATTGACGTATCCATATAATCTAATAGACTAGTCTTTCATGTACCTTTTTGAATTGCGAGTTCTGCGACCTAAAACTCAATGAAGAGTAACCCAAATAGACTAAATGGTGGGTCACATCCATTTAAATGGTTATAAACCTAAAGAACCTATCTCACTGGGAGTTCAAGGGCCTCCATGGTCTAGTTGTTGAGCATTGGGCTCACGATCCGGAGGTCCAGGGCTCGAATCCCGGTGGGGACATAATTATCACAAAAATCACTTTGGAGGCCCTGGTTTGGTAAGGACATAGTAGGCTGATCACCCGTTTGTCCGAAAGTAAGATTAACCTCAACCCTGGTGTCAGAGTTATTATTGAGCCGCCAAAGGCCCCTGACATGACTCATGTAACTACTACGTACATACATCAGTAAGTAATAACCGGGACCAACGGCTTAACGTTCTTTCCAAAGCACGGATCATCTTGCTTTTTCACAATCATGTGATCGGCTTGTAATGTCCTAACCAAAATAGGGATCACAATGATTTTTGTGATTTGTGCCAACCGGAATTCCAACCCGGGACCTCCGGATCGTGAGCACAACGCTCAACCACTGGACCACGGGGGCCGTCCTAGTGTGATAGTGCCTTTAGGGTCCACACAATGATCTGCGTTGACCGTCATATAGTTACTTTACTTTTACTACTATCGTTTGGTCTGGAGATAAATTTTATAAGTTTTTTTATGTCTTGTTTCAGGGCAAGGGAAATTTGCCTTTGTACGGTCTAATGATAGTCGTGTACTTGGGAGGGTTGATTGTGATGTCGTTCGTGTTAGAAGGAATACGTAGACAGGTTAGTTTAGACATTTTATATTCTGTTATATACGAGCACACCTCGGACACTTCATGCAAAAATTTCAAATCTGCTGCCTAGCGTAGTTCGACCGAGACACACAGTCACTGTGCGCGCTCTTCCTTATTCCTTAGTGGCTTACGACCATTTAAGACTAAAGTAAAACTAGCTACGAATTGGCTAGTTTCCAACTAATCAAATCAGTTACTTAAAACACATAATAACGGGTTCTTACCGCGTTTAAATCAGGGATGAGACTCCCGATATTTCGACACTGTTGCAAGTGCCATGATCACAGGATGACTAATCCGAGTGAAGTGAACATATCTGTCTACCCTCTTTTGTTGCCGCTTGTTTATGTGTTTGATATCGGAATGTTCGGAAACATCTGAACTCTATTCGTCTGAAAGTTATTATGTGTTTTAATTATGATAATAACCGCGTAAACTTAAAAACGTCGTAACGTTTTAATCAACGTCGAAACACAAAATTACTATGGAATGTGCATGAAAAGCACACTGTGACGTCATAGAAAAACGTGATAAATTGTCGGACTTATAGTTATATTTTACTTGATTAAAGTTCATGAATAAGTTAACTAGAAAACATGTTTTTCGTTAGTTATAGATCTGTCTTTATTTAGTAATCAGAATTCCATAATTAATCTATCTTGAACCTAGTACACGACCCAATTGGTACGGACCCGAAAGTAACCTTTCTATACATAGGTTCTTTATTCTATGATACGAGCACTGCACACATTTCTTTTACCTATTAATAGATTGATAAATTCACAGAAATATTCCAGGATCTAGCAAAAATTAACACATATATTGTGTTGTGTTATATCTATATAAGAACAAGTGTAAGTTTAAGTTGTAATTGTAAAATCAGTTGTTGGCATTTTTTTATAAATCAATAATAAATGATAGTGCATTCGGTGACTCGCTCATACATTGTAAAATTAAATCAGAAACTCATTACGTTCCATTTCAGTCTAATGACTAATGTGAAATTTAATTTTGAAGGGAATTGTAATTATAATCAAAATAGAGGTGGAGTAAGGAACGTTTATAACAGTCGTATAACAGTCCTTTCACTGATTGAACGTGTAACCACTCATTAATATAGACTTGAAGCTTCGCACTTGAGGCTGGTTACAATTAGGACGGCACTGATGGGCCAGTCTGAGTGGCAAGTCTATTAAGGGACTTTCCTCACGGCACTATCGGATATCGCACGAATGTACGACTATAAGGTAAGTTTGCCAGTATTAGACCAGAGGTGTTAAAAAGGCCACATCGAAGCAATCATACGTATCTGATCCAAATATCAAGCTGCAACAATTTATATACCTATCTCTCTGCAATCAGATTATATTTTTGAATAGAATAGAAATCATTTATTTTAGATATAAGTAGGTATAGGTACACAGTAGGAGTGAACATAATAATTAAACCTTATTTCTAAAAAGGGACGTCAGCTCAGCAATATGTTTGGACACTCCGACATTGGGTCTCCCCAATCCACAACGCTGATTTTCAGGTGTGCCCCAAAACTACTAAAAAAAAATAATTTTGAACAGTTATGTGAGCAACGAGGAAATATAATAATTATCATGTTAAAATCTGAACAGCGCCATCTGTATATATTTTTGGGGAAAATAGCTTGGAAATTCCCTTATTGGAAGCGAACCTCGGCTCAGGGCGTCGTCTGAGAGGCTTACGGAATCCTAAAAAGGATACGAAACTCTCTATAGTTTTAACGACAACAGACAGATTTACTTTAAAGAAGCAGTAAAAGCATCAAATAGATACAATACCAAGCAAGTTCGATTCACTCAAAAGTAATTTAGTTGAACAATGAACTTCTTATAAGAAAGAAGGAATTTCATTCGAGGCGAACCCTGATAGAGTTGAGTGCTTGTGATCTCAGAACAAATAAGACAAATGATTTTGTTTCGCAAACCCGTCTGAGGAATTATTAGTTTTTCTGGTGGTTATAGAAAATCGAATATCTTTGAACATTCGATACTCTTTTTTTATTACGTGACTTATTGTAGATGGCATTAACTACTTGGCCGGACAAATTGGGAGCGCTGAGGGCTCTCACCCGGTACAAAATTTAAGACAACAGGCCTGAGGGTGCCCAGTTGGGCGCGAACCTCGGCTCAGGGCGTCGTCTGAGAGGAAGAATATTTAAAAGAATTAATCGAACCTAGTGGAGCACAGCGACCCAGAGAATAGACACATTTTTTTTCTTTTTTACATTAATATTATTTTCCAGAGTGACAATCTTCCCCAGCTGGTTTACAATTTGGACTGGGAGAACATGTCGATGTCTAATAAAAAGATGTTTCTGCTCCTCCTAATGAGAACGCAGCCAGCTTTGGAGTTCATAGCCGCTGGAAGATTAAGGGCTGGAGTGCGACCGATGCTTTCAGTAAGTGTCAATTCTTTATCTGTTTTCACGTCTTTATCTCCAAAAGAGTAGGTAGAGATGTGTGTATAGTAAATATTGTTTAATACACTTACTCGTCGCCAGCCATTTTTAAGTCCCATGTAATGGTCGGCGAGGCTATTTCCATGAACCGGGCACAAATCCTGTAAACCATAATTATATCAATTATCTCTGATTTAAACATGAATCCAAAGCCTTAAAGTGGAATTTGGTGCTATTAATCACTATCTTAGGACATTGTATCAAATATGGCTGCAAGTTATCCTGTAATAGCCTCCGTGGTCCAGTGATTTGAGCGTTTGGCTCATGATTCGGAAGTCCCTGGTTCAAATCTCGGTGGGGACATATCACGAAAATCACTCTATGATCCCTAGTTTGGTTAGAACATTACAACCTGATCACCTGATTGTCCGAAAGTAAGATGATCCGTGCTTCAGAAGGCCGTTGGTCCCAGTTACTACTTATTGTTGCGAATTAGTAGTCGTTACATGAGCCATGTCAGGGGCCTTTGGCTGTTCAATAGTAACTCTGACACCAGGGTTGATGGGGTAATCCCCCACACAACCCACACGATAGAACCTGATGACGTTATGACCATTCTAATGAACATCTTCTGTGTTTTTTGTACCTAATTGTTTCGTGAATTTTTTTAAGTGATGTTACTGTCTTGTCTTTGTGTGTGGTGTCCTTTTGTAAAAAAAACAATTTCTATTCTATTTCCAGAAGAAATATTTCACGAAACTTTTTTTTATTTTCAGATAATAAAGTCGACGTTTTCATATTATGTAATGCTGAAATCGAGTATGAAGACTTAGGAATATTAAGAAACTTTCAGGGATTTCTTTAGGGAAGTTTTGAAGGAATCTTCTTCATCTTACATCTCGTAATTCAGTCAAAACGTATCTTATTTAAAATCTTAATTTAGTTTTAAACTTAGTTAAGTTGAGTTTTGTACGAATAGTTTTACGACTGTGGCTATGCAAAATGCACACCTTCTTTTGTTTTTTTTTGTCCCGAGCGTTCTTAAACATTCAGCTACTTTCGAGGAATACCTAAAAAATAATATATTTCTAAAAATAATTGTGTTTTAAAAAAGATCTAAAAATAATTGTGTTACAAATAAACTGGAATCGTTGAATATTGGCTTCTACTTACTCTGTTATTAGCTGGATTATTCAAGTTCACTTTGTTATGCCTAAGTGCCTGTCTAGAAAATCACAAAATGTTGTTGTAGTCAAAATAAACTAAAATAAGTAAGTAAATAAACCAGCAAAATAAACTATTTAAAAAAGTAATTTGATCTAGCGCATTCATTTCTAAAGGGTCCTTATTCTACTCACAATCTCAATACTTTCGTGAAGTTCTATTAATTAGTTTAACTAGAATACGGGTAATCAAATCATTCTTGACAATTATTTGTTTGCTCCATTGAGCCGAGTGGCTTTGGAGCCGTGGTAGCCCAGTTGTTAGAGCGCTTGCCTCTCACTTTGAGGTCACATGTTCGAATCCAGCACAGGCCTAAACCTACTGGTTGTCGAATTTGTTTTCGACTTCATGTTTGAATCATAAATGATTATCACGTGTTCAGCGGTGATAGAAAACAGAAAAGAGACCCACATTCCCGAGAAATGCATTTCGGTGGTAGGTATGTGACCTAACTTGTGTAGGGCTGGTTTCCTTTCGCGGGTTGGAAGGTCAGACAGGTAGTCGTTTCTGTAAAAATCTGGACCTGTCAAATATTTAGATTAGGTAAGCGGACCATGTACAAAACGAGATAATTTGTTTGCTCATGCTTGTATGGAGATGGTGATGAAGTTGTTTGCTCAATTATTTGCCGGACATTTTGCATACAGGGTTGTAGTGACACCGTATCGAATGCTGAGGAGCATGATTCAGCTCGTAATTCTGAGTTAATATCAAATGAAAGTACATAATAAATTTTAACGACGGAAATTTCCACTCAAAATTAACACAGAAACACATTTTGAATCATCCCTTTCAGATTTCGGCACGGTGACACTAACACCCATTCATACCGGTTCGGCTACCTGTACAGTCATGAGCAATATTATGCACCCACTGTAAAACCCAGTCGCACTATAATATTTGACATTTAAGGAGACTAACGGTTTCATTTGCCAAAAAAGTTAATGAGACATGGTTTCAAAGTGTATAGATTTTAATACATATATCGTGACTATAAGTACGTACTAATAGTGACATCGTAAAGGACACTAAGGAGGATGATTCAGAGTTAAAATCAAATAGTATTTCCATCATAAAAGTATGGAAGTCAAAATAACTAAAAAAGTAATAATGACGAATTATGAGACGGAAAATTCTACTTGATATTAGCTCAGGAGTTGAATCATCCCCTTCAGTATCCAGTATGGTGTCACTAAGTGTATACTTAATTACTTAGTGAAATAGGCGTGAGTTTATATTATTTTTGTTCAACGACATGGCAAAGGTGACAAGCAGCTTTTTTGCGGGAGTTAGGTAAGCATTGTTACTGGCAATAAATTTATTTTATTCTTATTCTAGTATATTCATTTTTATATAAATCAAAAAGCAAAAAACATTTCCATAACAAGCATTACCAACAGGTCACATAAACTGTGTAAGTAAGTGAATTACGAAAGCTACTTTACTGTTGCTGTAAAACTTTAGTTTTAAGACTTTTAAAATAAAAGCCAGCGGTCGACAGAAACTTTGAAATGTTGCAGTTAATGGCCTCAGTAATACTGATTAATTGCCCGGGAGAATTGTTTCCTTAATTTATTGCCGGGTTAAAGACGACAACTTGTGTAAACTACGTACTTTTCTTCTTATAATAAAATATACGTCATGGACTTTCCTCGGCGTGGTAATAGAATTAGTTTCTGGTAGACAGGCAGAATTGAATAAAGAATAACAAAATGTTGGTGACATCGCAACGAAAACTTTGAGGAATGATTCAGATTATGATTCTGAGTTGATATCAAGTGGAATTTAATATCGGTAAAGTGTAAAACTGAAAAACAAAACATGAATTTTATGAATCATCACTTCGTAACTGAGGGAGGTGATTCAGCTCATTATTCTGAATATCATGTGGAATTTTCCATCGCAAAAGTATAGAATTGAAAATAATTTACAAAAAACATGAATTTTGCGACGGAAAAACCCACTTGACATTAACTAAGAATCATGCTTTGAATCATCCCCCTCAGTACTCTGTATAAATCGAATCTCTACGCCCACCAACAGTTCGTATCTTCTTGATTTACCTTACCCCCTCTGGGTCTTTAGTCTAACATTTTAAGTGACGGGAAGCCGAGTGATGCAGCGCGACTGTCTTTATCGCACTATTACCTAATCAGTGGTCTCGCTCGCACTAAACTTCAGAGGTAAGACGGCATACGGGAAGAACAAAATTTGTGCCTGGAGTATCTAGGATGTGATGGATAACACAATAAACACGTAGAATTGGGTCGTTTACCAGGTTCAAGATAAATTATGAAATTCTGATTACTAAATAAACACAAATGTGAAACTAACGAAAAGCATTTTCTTTATTTTATTTAACTTAGTTATGAATTTTAATCAAGAAAAACGTAATAATAAGTTCGACATTTTATTACGTTTTTCTATGACGTCACAGTGTGCGTTTTCATACAAATTCCATAGTAATTTCGTGTTTTGACGTTTAGTAAAAAGTAACTGATTTGACTAGTTGGAAACTAGCCTATTATTTCAGCTTCCTCGTCACTTTCCACCAGGTGAGATTGTGGTCAAACGCTTACTTAACTTCCGTAAAAAAGCTGCTTGTCACCTTTGGCATGTCGTTGAACATACCTATACAGGGTGTTAGTGACATCGTAACGAATACTGAGGGGGATGATTCAGACCATGATTCTGAGTTGATATCAAGTAGAAATTTCCGTCGCAAAAGTATGGATTGGAAAATAATTAAAAAGAAAAGAAAAATTTTCATGAATTTTTGACACGAAATTCCACTTGATATCAACTCAGAATCATGGTCTGAACCATCCCCCTCAGTATTCGTTACGGTGTCACTAACACCCATACCTACTTATATGGCTACCGTATGTACTTGTACGGGGTGTAAGTGTCATCGTAACGAATACTGAGAGGGATGATTCATCTGATTATTCTGAGTTAATATCAAGTGGAATTTTCCATCGCAAAAGTATAGAATTGAAAATAATTTAAAAAATCTAAAAAAAAACATGAATTTTGCGACGGAAAATTCCACTTGATTTTAACTCAGAATCATGGTCTGAATCAACCCCCTCAGTATTCGTTACGATGTCACTAACACCCAGTATAACAATGAACATAATATATACATACATAAACTCACGCCTATTTCCCTCCGGGTAAGCAGAGACTATGGAGTTCCATTTGCATCGATCCTGACACACATCTCTTGCCTTCTCCACATTTATCAGTCGTTTCATACACGCATGCCGGTTCAAAGTAGATCGTACTAAATCGTTTCTAAGGACATCTCCAATTTGGTCAATATACGTCCTTCTAGGTTTTCCTTTGCCAGCCTTACGATCAACCTTCGCTTTGTAATAAATAACGATTCATTCTTTGCAATATTTTGAAAATAAACCGTTTGTAATATACATTTTGGTACGGTAAAACCTCTCAAGATTTATGTCGTTACAAAATAATTTATCATTCATACTCCAAAGAAACCCAGCTCAGCGTATAAAAAGTGTATCCGAAAATAAATGCTGCTTTGTTAAATTATGACTTCTTATTCTTCTTTAGCTCAGAGTGATGTTGTAAGTTTAATTTAAAATAAATAATTCGACAAATAACAAGAGTATTGCATAGTTTTCTTGCTAATGTGTCTTAATTATATCCAAGTTGATGGAGTACGAGGAGCTCGGTGGCGCAGCGGTAAACGCGCTCGGTCTGCGATTGCTGAAGTTAAGCAACTTTCGCAAAAGCCGGTCATAAGATGGGTGACCACAAAAAAAAGTTTTCATCTCGAGCTCCTCCGTGCTTCGGAAGGCACGTTAAGCCGTTGGTCCCGGCTGCATTAGCAGTCGTTAAAAACCACCAATCCGCACTGGGCCCGCGTGGAGGTTTAAGGCCCGGTCTCCCTATCCATCCATAGGGAAGGCCCGTGCCCCAGCAGTGGGGACGTTAATGAGCTGGTGATGATGATAATGATGATGGAGTACGTCAAATATACGTAGGTACCTGTATCTACTCCGCTTGAAGCGGTATCAAAGATTTTCAATAGCATGGGAGATTTTTTGATATTCCAAACGAAATGATGCATAAGAGAATATACTTATAGGTACTCCCAAAGTTTGACAAAGGTAAGGCCGGGTTTCCACTGACGCGGAGATGGGCGGAAAAGAGCGGAGATGTGCGGATTTGACCAATCCAGTGGGTTTGTGACTTTCATCAGCATAGTGATGTTCAGTTTTTTTTTCGATGTGACTTATTGTAGATTTACCGCAGATGGCTGAAAGCCTTCAACACTCCCAATTTGTCAGAGACAACAGCCCTGAGGGTGCCCAGTTGGGCGCGGTAAGCACTGATTGTGGGATATATCGTCGACCACGCCGGCGGGGTCGGTATTGGGGTCCTGAAGTGTTTGGTGCCGCGAGCGGATTGGCCGCCTCTATGGCTAGAGTAATCGGGTCGTCGGGATCGCATATTACATCCTTCAGACGCCGATACTTTTCAGTAAGGACCTACCGTATAACATTAGTTACCTCTAAGATAGTTAAATCTGTTCATTTTCCAAATACTACCATAACATTTTAAATAAGAAATCTTACTTCCTTCCTTTTTCATCCATATTCCATCAAATTACAACATAAAAGCAAGCGAAGACATCGCTTCCGAATGAGTTCCATGTTTAACGATTCGAAGAACGTTTAAACTACATTAGATATGGACCGAAGAATGGCCTCAACACCGTGGATATGGAATCTTTCGATCAATACTCGTTTCATAGATGAGAATGCTATTTTGAAAAGAAAAAGGAAAAGAAAGATATTTGATGCAACAGAATCACCTCGGTACCGCCGGCGTGGTCAACGATTTCCTTCACTCAGCGCGGTGTAGGGCCAACCGTGGAAAGTCAAACCATCAACTACATAAATGGGGCTTAAAGGAGTCGCCATCCTGTGAATGTGGCCACATAGTGAACGAGTGCCCTCTACACCGGTTCCCAGGTAGTATAGCCGAGCTGCATTGTGTGACGGATGCGGCAGAGACTTGGTTAGGGGAGCCTCAGCTGGATATATGATCCACGCAAGATATTTTATTTTTCTCTGCCATACGCAATAATAACTCAGCGTTTATCAATATCGGTCCGCTAGGGTCGATTAATTCTTTCCAATACAAGATAAATTATGAAATTCTGAAAGTCAGATATCTCAAACTAACGAAAAACATTTACCTTTTTTTATATTTAACTCATTTATGAATTTTAATCAAGAAAAACGTAATAATAAGTCCGATATTTTATCACGTTTTTCTATGACGTCACAGGGTGCTTTTTCATACAAATTATAAAGTAATTTCGTATTTTGATGTTAGTATGGATAACTTTGTGACCCACCACTACCACCACCACCACTGGTGCCACTGGTGGTACGTACTGGGTCACAAAGTTATCCATACTAACTATCTATCCAGATAGAACCCACTCTCACAGCTGCTGTGACCGCTAACAAATTGCGCGGCCCACACAGTCTGTCGGCCTACTACCGAATTCCAGTAACAAATGACAGTCGGACAGCAACTAATCACACGGGGCTTGAACGAAGACGCTTACCTGAGCTTTGGAATAACCGGAATTATCTGGTATAAAGCTATTCTTTACTCTTTATTGTACAGATTCATACATTAATGGCACAAAACCATAGGTACAAAAGGTTGATTTCTCTCTAGAAGACGTCTCTTCCAGCCAACTTAGCATGATGTGAAAGGTCAATAACAGTGGGAAGGCACAAAGTGTATATAAACAAAAAGAAACGCATATTCATACATACAAACATATACACAAACATACACTTTTAACAGTGTCTGTGTGTAGGAATAAACGTTACAATATACATACATAAACTCACGCCCGTAATCCCTAATGGGGTGGGCAGAGCCACAAGTAATCAAAGACAACTTGCAGCCACTGTTGATACGATGTCGTAAGCTGGATATGATGAACCTTATGGTGATAAGGGATCAGCCTATCGCCCATAACATTAGTCCATCATGTATCACGTTACAATATAACATAATTTAAAAGCCTATATATGTCTCACTGCTGGAAGGGGATTGAACCTAACTCCACCACGCTGCTCCACTTAGAGTCGGTGGATGGGTTGGGGTTAGTAGTCCAGGACCGACGGATTAACGTGCCTTTCGAAGCACGATATCGTCTTTCTTTTTCGGACAATCGAGTGATTGCCAAACAAAGAACAGTGTAACAAAGTGACTTCGACAATATCTCTATCGGGAATCGATGCTGGACCACCAGATCGTGAGCTCAACGCTGTAACTACTAGACTATGGAGGCTGTTATAATCGAATAAAGCGGTTTGTATTGTACTCTATTTCATTCTAATACTAGACTCTTTGTAATTTCGTAGTATTATGGTTCATTTAGTAAACTTCTATGACACGTTTTAGGAATCTCAATCAATTCCATTCAAACGATATTTCAGTCCGTTAGCTAACAGAATTATTTTTTTTGCCCTCATGCCCGACAGTGCATTTATGAAGCGTAATTCATTCTGAATTATTCACAGTTTTATGAAAATCTACTAAAGCGTTTTCAAATGTAAGGCTAGAATTGATTGAACTTATTCTATCTTATAAGTACTTACTACAGTAATATAATGGAAGATCTTTTTCTTCTTCTTTTAATCCTGTTATCTTCCAATAGGGATAACCGTCATGCCCGAGATATGTATTTCGATGGTATCTGACCGTTATAGAAGGATGTCCATTGACCAAATTGGCGAATTCCCTTGAAAAGGTCTAGTACGATCTACTCTGAACCGGCGTGCGTATATGAAACAATATAAGCGTATATGAGGAAGCAAGAGAAGTACGTCATGATTGAAGCAAATGGAATTCCATAGTTTCTGTTTACCCCGGTGGGAAATAGACGTGGGTTTATATAAGCATGTATGTGATCTAACCTGTATTGGACTGGTTTTCTCTTCTCGGGTTGGAAGGTCAGACAGGCAGTCACATCAGGTTAGGTAAGCGGATTTTTTAAAAAGGGCATGCTAGGGAGATAATGATGATCTGGGATTAGGGCTCGAAGGCCCGCATCCTTTTGCATTTTCTTCGCGCACAACAGGTCAGAGTTCGTCAAGACGGGTGTTCTATTAAGTCTAGTTTCAAGGCCAGAGTGAACAGGCACCTTCGGGGCGAGCTCGCTCCTTCTTAGGCTTCGTCAATGCCTTCGGGCAAGTCTAGGGCCAAGAGCAAACGCATCAAAATAAAAATAAAAACTGGGACAAAGACCAATCCAATGCCATTTTCGTGTGCAGATATCAGCCTCCACAGTACATGCATGCATGTGTGTGTGTGTGTGCATGTGTGTCTGTAGACCAAATAAATCATTTATCTATCTATCTATCTATCTACATAGCCCAGTCAATCGCCACAGTTCTGCATTTACAATAGTTTCGGGGAAAGGCTACCACGTAATTTCAAGCGAAATATACATCCGTGCGAGTTTCCTTCACTCCTTTGCGGCTTCCGGATTTAGACTAAAGTAAGACCCAGAGGGGGTGAGGTAAATCTAGCTACGAATTGCTGCTGGGCGGAGATCTACTATTCTACACGAATTGTTGCGTTGACAGCGACTCTCCGAACGGCGATTCTCGCTACGGCGTGTCTGTTTACGGCAAGTGACTTGACATCTCGTCTGTCATTTGCATGTACAGTTCAAAACACAAGTTTAATCACGCTACTACGCTACAATTCTTCTACACGTAGTGTAGTATTTTTCTTTATTCTATGCTACTACTTAACTTTTTCTAGCAAGTCAAGAAGGCATGATTATAAGTTGGTTTCTTCCTATACCTATTAAAGATGATTTAAGCAGTCTATTAAGACAGTCACTAACGATCCTCGTAATTTATCTGCCATAATGTTAATTAATTGGTGTGGAGGAAGCTAGAGAATATAATATATTATGTGACTATCGAAGCAAGTATAAGTTATCAGTCTCTACATACATACATAAACTAATTATAGGCGAAACTCTTTCTTATTACGCAGCATCAAGCAATTTAATGATATAACGAGTATAATTGGCATCGACGTATTCTATACAAGCACATCAACTGTAAGAAGACATAGCTCATCAATTTGGTCACTAGTTGGTTCCTCACTGTTGCACCTATACCGGTTTAAACCACCGAATAGGTACATTCGTTCTATTATTATTTAAGTTTGTGGCATAAGCACATAGTTAAGCAAACAGTTTTATACACTAATGCTATTTGTCTGTAAATCTTCCAAAAATAAAATAAACAAATAAATAAAAAAAAATATACTCACGCCTTTTCGTCATCGGTGTAAGCAGAGACTATGGAATTTATGGAATCCTACAAAACATGCGCCACTCCTTCGTGCAGTGCACATGCACTCCTTCATCAGCACCAGTGTGGTCTGTTTGTGAGTGAGTGGACGTATGTGTGTCGCGAGTGTCTGAGGTTCTTCGAGTTGATAAATGATGTGTGAAATATGTTTTGATATTGTATACCGTATGTTTGATTATACATATACTGTGGTCCAGTGGTTGTGCGTTTAGCTCACGATCCGGAGGTCCCGGGTTTGAATCCCGGTGGGGACATATCACAAAAATCATCTTTGTGATCCCTAGTTTGGTTAGGTTAGTTTATTTCTATAATGGTGGACCCAACCGTGATAGCGGAATTTCATTATTTTTTTATTTTTTTGAGTTTTGAGTTAGACTCATTCGTAAACTTCGAACCGGCTCCCCGTTTGAGAAGCAAGCCCATGTACTACAGGAGAACATTGATATCGAAATACAACATAAACTGCCTATATACGTCCCACTGCTGGGCACAGGCCTCCTCTCAATCAACCGGAGAGGGTATGGAGCATACTCCACCACGCTGCTCCACTGCGGGTTGGTGGAGGTGTTTTTTTACGGTTAATAGCCGGGACCAACGGCTTAACGTGCCCTCCGAAGCACGGAATCAACTTACTTTTTCGGACAATCAGGTGATTCAAGCCTGAAAAGTCCTTACCAAACAAAGGACAGTCTCATAAAGTGATTTCGACAATGTCCCCATCGGGAATCGAACCCGGACCTCCAGATCGTGAGCCTAACGCTCTTACCACTAGACCACGGAGGCTGTTATTCGAAATTAATTCGAAATACAAAATAAATAAAAATATATTTACTTGCAAGATACCAAAGGAGTAACCTTATACGTCTAGTGACCGATTGACCATGAAAATATAGACTGTAAGTGACAGACAGAGTAGAGAAAGACCTCTATTAACCTTCAAGGGCTGACTAGCATTGATGTATAATATTATGTTGCTATAGGTCGAGAGAGTGAGTACAAAAACTAACCTGCGTTGAGATGTAGGTAAATACTTTTACAGTACAAGAAAAATCAGAATGTGTAACCCATCTGGTTCTAAACAAAAAACATACATAGAGGTCAAAATACATACGTACATACATATTATATAAACTCACGCCTATTTCAGACTGGGGTAAGGAGAGCCTATAGAATTTAATTTGCTTCAATCAAACACGAACCCTCTTTTTGTTACGTCACTGTAGGGCAAAACCGAACTTGCTTGTAGCATATTTGGAATGCCGAATTTGGAATCCGCATTCAGTACACCTAACCAAACTGGGACAATCGATGTATGTGGTGGGCCTAACGAATGTGTTTGCCACTAGCTCAGAACCAACCACCAATTCGCATAACGTAAAAGCGAAAACCACAGAAGGGCCTGTCTAAAAAATCACTTTGTCGAAAAGTCAATTTTCTTCAACAAAACATCGATTAATTTCATACAAACGGCCTCTGTGGTCCAGTGGTTGAGCGTTGGACTCACGATCCGGTGGCCCCGGGTTCTAATCCCGGTGGGGCTTATTGTAGATTTGCCGCAGATATGGCATTAACTACATGGCCGGACAGACGGAGTGGTTGAAAGCTCTCACTCGGTACAACGTTTAAGACAACAGGTCTGAGGGTGCGAACCTCGATTTAGGGCGTCGTCTGAGAGGAAAATTATGTGAAAGAATTAATCGACTCTAGTGGCTCGATAGCGATAGGTGCTGATTGTGGGAAATCGTCGACCACGCCGGCGAGGTTGGTGTCCTGGGTGCTGATTAGCCGCCTCTATGGCTAGAGTAATCGGGTCGTTGGGATCGTATATTACGTTCTTCGGACGGGTCATAGGATTGAGCATACCTGGTCTTCTTATACCATGCAGATAGCTATATTTCAATCGATGATTCAGCCTGGTTGCGTGTAGTACCTTAATCTGCGAAGATAAATGAAGATGGATGGCTGGTGCACAGAATGACAAGTATATTGGGCGTATTTAGATTTATTGAGGAGCTCGGTGGCGCAGCGGTTAACGCGTTCGGTCTGCGATTGTTGAAGTTAAGCAACTTTCGCAATGGCCGGTCATAGGATGGGTGACCACAAAAAAAAAATGTTTTCATCTTGAGCTCCTCCGTGCTTCGGAAGGCACGTTAAGCCGTTGGTCCCGGCTGCATTAGCAATCGTTAATAACCACCAATCCGCACTGGGTCCATGTGGTGGTTTAAGGCCCGATTTCCCTATTCATCCATAGGGAAGGCCCGTGCCCCAGCAGTGGGTTCGTTAATGGGCTGGTGATGATAGATTTATTGGGGAATGATGCATGCGGTTTGTATTTGTAAGCTCGTTCTCTACGGCATAGTAGTGGTAAAATATTGAATTGGAGACTTTCGCTTCAGAAGTTAATGAACACAATAATAAAACTGATGATTTTAAAAGGACTTTCGGTCTTACGACTTTAATGTACATTGTGAAGTGCATGTGGAGCTTGATCAGAAACACAGAGGTGACGCAATGAAATAAATTATTACCACGTGTTCAGCGGTGAAGGAGAACATCGCGAGGAAACCTACATTCCTGAGAAATGCATTTTCGGAGGTATATAACCTAACCTATATTGGGTTGGTTTTCCCTTCGCGGGTTGGAAGGTCAGACAAGCAGTCGCTTCTGTAAAAACCGGACCTGTCAAATCTTCAGGTCAAATCCCTGTGAAAAATTGGATAATGACGCAATAAATATCAAGATGTATTCGTATTTTATAATTATTGTAAGGTTTATTAAGCTGGCCCACGTTCCAGCGGTTCTCGGAGGAGACATGTTAGATCAGATTTTTATTTTTCTCATTTAGTCTTATGCAATTTCATTTTATAAGTTGTTAGATAAGAACAACAAAATGCAACAACAAACATTAAATTGTTAGCAACAACTGAAACGTATCACCTGGGAAACACAGAGATAGAATACAGGTTAACACGCAAAAACGAATACATTTATTTTTATTGTTTAAAAAAAAAATTCGGTCGAAAAAATAAAATGAACTCAACCGATTTCAAAAACGCGGGAGTTCGATTTTTTCGACACTTTTTGCAAAGAATAAAATCATTGGGTATCGTTATGATCGGATTTTCCTTTTAAAGCCGCTTTTTGACATTAAAAAAACATTTTACACTTTTGTACGCTTAGGAATTTTATTTTGGGGTTAAAATCTGATTGTTATAATATTTGGACATAACATATTTGGTTGTTTTCATTGCAGACATGAATCACATGAGAGTCTAAAAAAGTAAGATGATTCCGTGCTTCGGAGATTTATTCCACGTTAAGCTGTTGGTCTTGGATGTCAGCCCTTAAAACACCTCCACCAACCCGCAGTAGAGCGGCGTGGAGGAGTATGCTCCATACGCCTTCCGTTTGATTAAGGGGGGTGCCTGTGCCCGGCAATGGGATGTAGCCTGTTTAAATGTTATGTTAATATTTCGACAACACTTGAACACGCGTCTCTGTCCAATAGAATTCTGTTCAACATTTTCTTTTCACTTCAAAAAAATGCATGAAATGTGGAGCGGATAGTGTCCGTTCTATACGTCCTTGTTATATGGCTTTAGGGAAATAGATTATACTATACACCACAATACCGTTCACTTTTGCGATAACACATCCCAGACATTCCATACAAAAATAACATTCTTTGTATTCGCCTCAATATTCGTTATAATGTCACTACTTACTTGTAAGTATTTCTACTTGTACGTACTTGTACGGGTCGTAAGTAACACGACAGAAAATTCCATCAGTACCAGCCGTACGACGCCCACTGCTGGGCATAGGCCTCCCCCAAGGATCTCCACGACGATCGGTCCTGCGCTGCCCGCATCCCGCGGCTTCCCGCGACCTTTACCAGATCGTCGGTCTACATTGTAGCGGGCCTACCCACTGAGCGTCGTCCGCGTCGTCGTCGTCGAACACGTGGTGGCCATTCGACAAACTAAAAAAAAAAAAAACGACAGAAAATTCCACTTGATATTAAGTACATCAGAATAATGAGCTGAATTATCCTCCTCAGTATTCGAGAGTCACTAACACCCTGTATAGTACGATTCGGCGCTACCACAACAGCCACACACATCCATCCATTACATATAGATTACTCCGTTCACGCTCCTATAAACAACCGAATTCAGTGACTATCACTAAATGGACAGCTAAAGGGAAATGGCTACGGATGTGTCTCGAATGTCCCTAACTACACATCGCGATAAGAATTAAATGGGCGAATAAACAGTGATCATGGGGCTGCGGCGTAATACATTACTGCGATTGCCGCGCTGTTGGCACCGTGCTTGTTTATGTTAGTAGCCCCTGAGGGGCGAAATATACGGGAGAAGCGTTTTTCTATAACCGCTACCACAACCCGGACACTTCATACAAAAACACCTCCATGTACAATAAGCTGCAAAAGTCCAATCAGTTTCTTGCAAAGTAAATTAACTGTTTGCACTTAAAACCTGCTTACATGTCGATTATGTAATAGATTATGAAAAACACCTACAAAAACATAAATTTTATAATTATTTATAATTAAAGAATTCGCTGGGCTCAGTGACTCAACTTTTGCTCTTTGATTGTACCTAATTAAAAGTCTTTTGTAAATCTTTTATTTTAGTGTAATCAATTATAGTTGTCTTTGTAACCTCCCCGCTCCCCCACCCCTCTCGGGACTGTGACGTTTATCAAGCTCATACTAAGGCTTTTATATTCGTAGTTTATTGTTTATTCTATTTTCAAAAGGCTATGTACAAATTTATTTCAGAAAATAAATTAATGTACTACCCACAAAAATGGTTCCCACTGCAGTAAGTATTGCAGGCGAACTTAATTGAAGCAAAACAAATGCTTCATTAGTGTTTCCGTAATGAGATGGTATGTGGCGTTTCTTTGTTGCTTAAACGTGATTAATTATTAGATAGTTCCTGTCTGTCGCCCTATACTGAGATCCGCGTACCGCTCTGACGTAATTTTCTTCAGCAAAAATCTCGATTCCTTTCAATAAATTTCTATCCCGGTAAAAATTGTAACCACTTTTTACCTTAGTGGAAACTAGTTTATCGTAACGAATATTGAATCGTCCCCTTCAATATCCGTTACGATGTCACTAACACCCATACGTACGGAGTGTAAGTGACATCGTAACGAATAATGAGGGGGATGATTTAGCGCAGTATTCTGAGTTAATATCAAGTGAAATTTTCCATTGCAAAAGTATAGAATTAAAGAAATAAAACACAAGAAAATCATGATTTTTGCGACAGGAAATTCCACTTGATATTAACTCAGAATCATGGTCAACGGAGTTCCGTAGTTCCAATGGAACTGTAAAACCCGTGTGGCAACTCGCTTAGTCACTACGAGAAGTAATGCGAACAAATAAGATATCAAGTTGAAAAAATATCTGCTATTTTGTCCAGTCATAAACTAAAATGAAATTCACTCGCGAAAAATATAACTTCTTTCACAATCGCTGCGGGTATCCACGTTAAACTTCGACGTGTGTGTCGCATGGCAAATAGAAATATAAAAAAGTTATTCTTATCTGTTCGAAGAGGTGCTATTTTAGCTGTCTTAGTGTTAAAACGCCGAACTTTTAGCGAGATTGGCTTTAAAAGTTTAGCTTTATTTCTCGACAAATATTATTCTGTATATTCAAGTTTTTAGTCTCTTTAGTTTAAAAAGATTCACGCTCGAAGCCTTTCTCGTTAATTACTTGAAGTGTTTTAAACGTTTGAAAGTAGTGAATAAACAAGTTTTTGATTCATAACGATCTGAAATAACAATTCGTATTCCACAAGACAATAATTAAGAAACTTAAAAGAGAGTTATAATTTTACTGTATTATTGCTTCTATTGGCAGCGACTTTTGCGTGGATTTTATTATATTAATAAAATAAAAAAGCACACCGTTTTTTTTAATTCAAATTCAAAAATTTATTCAGTAGGTAACATAGTTACACTTTTAATCGACAATTTTCACATAACGAACGTCTCATCCGCCTAAAACTACTGCAGCTTCTCACAACCTGTATAGCCGGGGAAAAGAAGCTGCAAGAAAAACCTCGGCACAGGGCAGTAGACGTTCTTTAAAAAAAAAAAATTGGTAAACAATTGACTAATTTAGCTGCCCAATATCAGTTCTCAGACAGTTAATCTCATGCATTCATATCTTCTAAATAATCACTAACTTTATAATAACCTTTTTTGTAAAGTTTTCGTTTTACTACTGTCTTAAAACAACTGTCTTAATTACAGGGGCTAATGAACAGAGGGATCACCTGATGGTAAGCAATTACAATTACAACACAACAATTTTCAACAACTTTTCTCTCTTTATCCCGTTTTGCCTGCTTAGGGTCCGCTTACCTAACCTGAAGATTTGACAGCTCCGGTTTTTTACAGAAGCGACTGCCTGTCTGATCTTCTATCCCGCCGCTAAGGGTAAACCAGTCCAATACAGGTTTTCCCAATTAGGTCACACACCTCCAAAAATGCATTTCTTGAGAATGTGGGTTTCTCACGATGTTTTCCTTCATCGCTGACCACATGATAATCGTTGGATCATAATCCAAACATGAAATCGAAAATAAATTCGACAATGATTGGTTTAGGCCTGTGCTGGATTCGCACCTGCGACCTCAAACTGAGAGGCAAGCGTTCTACCAACTGGGCTACCACGGCTTTCCTTATGTATGTACTTGATATAAACGCGCTATATACGTCCTGTATGTACTTACACATTTTTTTGTGAAACACAATAGCCACCTGAATGCTGTGTGAATAATCCATCTATCTAGCGTTTCATTACCAAGATTAGCACAGACAGCTGCTGGGCTACGACCGTCTTTGTGTAGAATAAATTAAGCGTTATCGTAAATTAATTATATTAGCTAAGACTCCCAATAGCTATTAGTAAGGGGCTCTTGAACTTAAAGGCAGGTGCCTATACATACAAGGTGCTAGTGACATCGTAACGAATACTGAGGAGGATGATTCAGACCATGATTCCGAGTTAATCATCACTTATTTAAGAGCCACGCTCTTGTCGGTGTAGCATTCTCCATTCTTGTCTACGAGTATCAAAGACCAATTCTTTCAGTCAATTCCAATTCCTCAATTCCTTCTGACTTTTTGGCGGGAACGGAAACGGGACGGTTTCTTTCTTCATTGAATAATCTAAATAATCAATACGAAGTGGTGTTTTGTGGTTAGTGATTGCATTAAGTTTGTCAGAAAACATTTGCGAAAGTGTTATTATATCGGAATATTCAATAAACAAAGTGTACCTAATTATTTTCGCTTCGTGCCAACATGCCGCTTTATAACTCGAAAGTTTATGCGGACTATTGAGTTAATTCGTTTGGGGTTCGGAGTAGGAGTCTGCTCCGAAGATGGGGGCTTAGGTTTCATCATTCATCGTAATCACCTTTCATCATTCCATTTCATTCATCGTCAAGAAAATAAAACATAAGACATGGCTGTATAGGCATAGTTCCCTTTGCATTGCCCTTCGAGGAAAACCAAAACAAAAAAATGCACGGTAGGAGAAAAACAATGGTACTTTATTCACAATTTCACACGAGTAGATCCAAAAGCGAAAGCCAGTTATAAAGTATTGATTTATCGTTATGTAAAACCGCAAAGCATGTCCGCATTGTGTGTTCAACAGAGGTAGTTTCGAACGCTTCGTAATTAGGGCTATTTCAGAAATTTCCGACAATACTCTGTGTAGATTTCAAAGTTAACATAATTTGCATAGCTTTTAGAATAAATGGGTAAAATGAACAATGTATATGCGCCCTTTTTGAAATGGCTACGTTCCTCAAAAACGATATTTATGGCACTGTACAGTCATGAGCAATATAATGTACCCACTTTAGGACTCTGTCGCACTAACATATTTGACATTTAGTGGGACTTACAGTTAAATTTGTCAAAAAAGTTAATGTGACATGGTACCAAAGTGTATACATATTAATGCTCGTGACCGTACAGTTTTTCCTTCGTTTAACATTCTAATTTTATGGATAACAGACATATTCATCTTTTGTCTTTGTTTTTGGGTATCCACACATTATTATTCTGATCAAAATGAAGCAATATATGTAGCAACATAATTCTATACATCATCATCACCAGCCCATTAAGGTCCCCACTGCTGGGGTACCGGCCTTCCCTATGGATGGATAGGGAGATCGGGCCTTAAACCATCACGCGGGCCCAGTGCGGATTGGTGGTTATCAACGACTGCTAATGCAGCCGAGACCAACAGCTTAACGTGCCTTCCAAAGCACGGAGGACCTCGAGATGAAAACTTTTTTTTTGTGGTAACCCATCCTATGACCGGCCTTTGCGAAAGTTGCTTAACTTCAACAATCGCAGATCGAGCGCGTGAACCGCTGCGCGATCGAGCTCCTCTTCCTCAATTCTATACATAATGTGATCGAAATATCAAGCAACAATTATTTTTATATAATATACTTCTACCATTACATTATATAATATATTATTGGCATAACTATGTACCCGAGTAATGAGAAAATAGGTAATTATAACGATAAAGCTGTACAACGAAATCTATATTGGACTTGGTGAACGTAGCCTGGAAAGTTCCTAGTGTTACAAGTACCACCCCCTTCACGCCCCAATTATAATAATACTAAGTAGCATAATACTATAATACATTACCAGTCATTTATTAAAATCCTATAATTAATATTTAGTTAAGTTTTAACCTATAGAAATACTTTATTGATTATAAAAGACTGTTTATTGCTTTGTTAAGATTGATTTATACTTTAGTTTGTCGTTGGATAGATGGCTTTACTGTTGTTGCAAATAACTATACCCATCACGCCTGATTTTAATAATACCAGTTACCAATAATTCATTAAATTATATAATTAATATTTTATTAAGTTAAAATCTATAGAAATACTTATTTAATTATAAAAGACAGTTCATTATTTTGTTTAGATTGATTTATGTACACTAGATGGCGTTAGTATGTACAATTTTAGAATTAGTTTGAAGCGTAAGTGACAGATATTCAAATATGGTTGTTATCGTTGAAGTTTCTAAAAAGAGAACGGAATTGTAAAAGTAAATAATATAATAAAATATTGTGACGATTAACTGGAGTTTCCTTCTGAAGTGTTTGGCAAGTAATACTAGTTCAACATCATCAAGGGGTAAAGCTCAATAAATTAATGTTTAGAGCATACTCTATACTTCACCGATTCATTGCATTGGTGGAGTTGTCTGGGCTGGAAGCTATCCCATTTAATGAGTTTAGTCTTGAGGTTAACATGAGAGCATCGTGCTTTAAATTAATGTTTTTTTCTTAGTTCTTTTTTAATTATTTTCAATTCTATACTTTTGAGATAGAAAATTCCACTTGATATTAACTCAGAATAATGAGTTGAATCATCCCTCCCAGTATTCGTTACGATATCCCTTACCCCCCTAGAAGTACATACAGTAGCTATACAAGTAGATATGGGTGTTAGTGACACCGTAACGAATACTGAGGGGATTATTTATTATTTAGAATTTCCTGTCTAAAAATTCATGATTTTTTTGTGTCTTTTTAATATTTTTCAGTTCCATACTTTTGCGACGGAAAATTCCACTTGATATCAACTCAGAATCATGGCCTGAATCATCCCTCAAAGTTTTCGTTACGATGTCACTAACACCCTGTATACCTTCAAATTCGTACGTAAAAAAAAAGAAAACACAAGGCGTGCGGTGGCGCATGGCGTTCGGGGCACGTACCTCCCAAGTCTGTAGCCACCTTTACTCAATTTACCTCGGATAGAATTCACTACTCGCTAAATGAATATGCTTTCACGAACAAATTGTATAGAGAGAATGGTAGCAATCAACTAATTGGTTCAATTTGTGGCGTTTATAAATGTTTTGTTTCTCATATGAGCAGTTTTTGTTCAATGCATTTCGTGCATATACTACAGAGCAATTCGCGTTCATGTTTGCAATGTTTGGTACTCAATATAACAAAATAATTAATTATTACTTATCCTACCTATTGTGGTGTTATTGACATCGTAACGAATACTGAGGGGGATGATTCAGCTCATTATTCCGAGTTAATATCAAGTGGATTTTTTTTAAAAATTCATGATTTTTTAAAATATATTTAGAAATTATCATGAGTATACGTTACAATGTCACTAACACCCTGTATTAAATATAATAATAATGGATATCTACAATGTAGGGAACAAACATTTTTTTTTATTATTATTTTCAATTCGATGGATAATTTCTCTTGATATTAGATACACTTAGTATTCATTACGATGTTACTAAAACCCTATATAATCTGTAAGCTATTCGACATGTAGTTATTATCATGTATAAAAAAGGGAGTGATGTGAGCAAACTTTATATCTCCTTATCTATTCTTCTCAAGTCTACATCAAGTTATACCACCCCTGGCTAGTACAAACTTACCTTCGAGGGTTAACATGTAAAGATGCGCTATCGATATTGAATACCTAATGTTAACAAACTTGAGGCTTCTAGGCTGCGTATACTATGAGTGTGGACAGCGAAACGAGATCGGCAGAGATTGAGAAACTTATTTTTATCGCTAGGTAAATCTCCTGTTATTTTGTCAAAACATAAATTTTAAGTTTAAATAACAACCGAAACAAAAGACGTGCTTTTAAAAATCGAAAACTAATTTTAGATTATCTACATTGTGCTTACCGGAATATTTGTTTATTGGCGCGTCAGTAGCGGTACCGCTGTGATAATACGCATAGAAATGTCTACTGTATCATTCACATGTGATGAATGCATAATAAAAATGTCTACTGCGTCATTCAAAAGTTGCAATAGATAATAATAAATAGTAGAGATGGGGAGGGTACCCGATAATGCGCCGGGTACCCGGCACTGCCGGGTCATTTTTTCAAAGCTACGACTTAAAAATAAGTTACTTCAAAACTAACATTGTAATTACATAATGTATTTTAACTGCGTGTGTGGGACAGAGCGTGATGGAAACGATTATATTTTTTGTACTAACTTGTTTATTTTCAGGCTTAATTATTATTTACATCCGCCATTTTCCTGTCATTTCGCAGTCCTCTCTTTCCTCTCCCTCACTCCTCGCTCTCTCTTTCACACACACTTTTACGTTTCATTTCATTCAGTCTACTATTCCGTATATATGTTTACGTATGTATGTTTTGAGTCGGAAATTTTTCTATGGTGTGTCCGGGGATGTTGTACTCTCTGCTTCCGTCACCAACCCGCTCCCTCACGGCCTCTGTGGTCCAGTAGTTGAGCGTTGGACTCACGATCCGGAGGCCCCGGGTTCGAATCCCGGTGGGGACATATTACAAAAATCACTTTGTGATCCCTAGTTTGGTTAGGACATTACAGGCTGATCACCTGATTGTCCGAAAGTAAGATGATCCGTGCTTCGGAAGGCGCGTTAAGCCGCTGGTCCCGGTTACTTTTACTGATGTAAGTGAGTAATCTTTACATGTCAGGGGCCTTTGGAGGCTCAATCATAACCGTGACACCTGGGGCTCTACCGGCTAAGACGAAGCCGATTCAGATTGGAGCAAATCGAACATCGATTTGATTATGTCGTACCGCGAGAGCAGCCAAGATGGCGATCCCCGATTCGTGACGTTAGATAAACTTCGGCAAGCCGATTGAACGACAGGGTTAATGAGGCTTGTAATCCACCTCACAATTCACACGATAAGACGAAGAAAACCAACCCGCTTTCCGCTTTCGTTCAGCTCGCGCCCTGAGCTGCTGACTCACGATACACGTGTTCAGATTGCGGTCCAAACTGCGGCCCGTATCAAGATTTACAACTAACAACGATGACTGGCCACAATTTAAATCATATCCGAAGATAGGATAGCGCTCGAGATATTACCTGAAGCTTCTATGCCTAACTGCTGGAAATAATATATGATGTGATCCAGCTGATTTCGGCTACAGTCTTGTATATTCACTGTGACTGCCTCAGTGGTGTAGTAGCCCAGTCGGGACATATCACAAAAATCACGTTGTGAGCCCTAGTTTGGTTAGGTCACTGCAGGCTGATCACCTAATTGCCCAAAAGTAAAATGATACACGTTAAACCGCTAAGCACGCAGTCGTTACATGAGCCATATCAGGGGCCTTGCCGCTCACTAATAACCCTGACACCAGGGTTGATAATATAATCCACTCCACAATCCACACGATAGAAGAAGAATTGTGGTTCACCGGCTTGCTTCTCAAACGGGGTAGCGCCCGTTCAAACCCCCGTACTTGCACCAATGAGTCAATAATTAACCTTAAATGCAGTTTTCATTCACACAGTTGGCTCGACCATTACAGACGGCGTTTTTTTTTTTTGACGTGACTTATTGTAGATTTGCCGCAGATGGCATTAACTACTTGGCCGGACAAATGGGGAGCGCTGAAGGCTCTCACCCGGTACAACGTTTAAGACAACAGGCCTGAGGGTGCCCAGTTGGGCGCGAACCTTGGCTCAGGGCGTCGTCTGAGAGGAAAAATATTTGAAAGAATTAATCGACCCTAGTGGGTCGATAGCGATAAGCGCTGAATGAGGGAAATCGTCGACCACGCCGGCGGGGTCGGTATCGGGGTCCTGAGTGTTTGGTGTCGCGAGCTGATTGGCTGCCTCTATGGCTAGAGTAATCGGGTCGTCGGGATCGTATATTACGTCCTTCGGACGCCGATACTTTTCAGTACCGTCCCTAAGCTGGATGTATTCGGAAGCCGCAACTACCAGGGGATTTGGGTGGTGCGGAGCAGAATCGAAAAAACGTTTGGAAGCTAAGTCACGTTGGTCTAACAGCAAAATCGCTGAGGTATGGGTGCTTATTTATCTTGTGATGGATGTACCTCTGACTACCCCAATTGGGATATAGTCGTGAACTTATGTATGTAATAAATCTTCATGCCTCTTTCCCCGTAGACCCACGTATCTGAATATTTTTGGCGAATCTGATTTGCACCTTTTGCAACTGTCAATAAGACACAAATTATTTTAGGAAACAATGCAGATACTTTTATCAACCGACTTCAAAATGGACGAGGTTCTGTGTTTTTAGGTGTAATAACGAGTTTTTGTATTGCACTGTAATTAAATAATATGAAATAAGTAAGTATCAACGATACGTCAAAAGTTTAATTAATCAGACCTTGAAAATCTAAAACCTTTAACAGTGTATGTGAAAAATACCGCTACTTATAAATATTCAAATTTGGAAACTAAAGCTACCTACCGGGATTTTATTAAATGTAAAAGTAAAATAATGTTGGAGGTATATTTTCAGGCAGCAGTTGGGTCGGAGCGTGTCCCTAATCATTTGCAACGGTTTAGGAGTTACCCCAGACACGGACTAAGGGTGGTTAGGAAACTTTCATATTAATATTTAGTGTAGCAGCCTCCGTGGTCTAATGGTTAGAGCGTTAGGCTCACGATCTGGAGGTCCGGGTTCGATTCCCGATGGGGACATTGTCGAAATCACTTTGTGAGACTGACCTTTGAAGGACTTTCAGGCTTGAATCACCTAATTGTCCGAAAAAGTAAGATGATTCCGTGCTTCGGAGGGCACGTTAAGCCGTTGGTCCGGGCTATTAGCCGTAAAAACACCTCCACCAACCCGCAGTGGAGCAGCGTGGTGGAGTATGCTCCATACCCCCTCCGGTTGATTGAGGGGAGGCCTGTGCCCAGTAGTGGGACGTATATAGGCTGTTTATGTTATGTATGTATGTAGGTGTTTAATGCCCGTTAAGCTCAAAGGCTTAGTATACAAGAGCATGACCAGGCCAGTCTTGACGTTTGGTAGTGAAACGTGGGCAGTAACGCAGCGCCAAGTCCAGATCATTCAAGTCGCTGAAATGAAAATGCTTCGGTGGATGTGCGGAGTGACGAGCCACGACAAAATCCGTAACGAATACGTGCGCTTCAGTCTCGGCGTACGCGACATCTCCGAAAAGCTACAAGAGAGCAGGCTTCGTTGGTTTGGGCACGTAAAAAGAAGACCTCCAGATTATGTGGGTAATGTTACAGCCAATCTAAACATACCAGGGCTTAGACCAAGAAGACAACCAAAAACAAGATGGGCGGATGTGGTCAAAAAGGACCTATGCATGTGCAATGTCTCCGAGAACGACACGTCTGATAAAGCGAAGTGGAAGAGAATTACGAAGAAGGCAGACCCCGCCAAATAATGCCAAGGAGAGAGAGAGATAGAGAGAATGAATGCTGCAATTTGACGCTATTACAGGCGCTGGAATGCGGCTATTCAGTCTCATATGGGCACAAATTTTAAAAATACATAACATACATACATAAACAGCTTAAATACGTCCCACTTTTGGGCACAGGCGTCCCCTCAATCAACCGGAGGGGGTATGGAGCATGCAGATTCGTAGATGTGTTTGGGCTAGTAACCCGGGACCAACGGCTTAGCGTGCCTCCTAAAGCACGGAATCATCTTACTTTTTTGGACAATCAGGTGATTCAAGACTGTAATGTCCTTACCAAACAAACGACAGTCTCACAAAGTGATTTCGACAATGGCCCCATCGGGAATCCAACCCGGACCTCCTCCAGATCGTGACCGTTTAATAAACTATCTTCGATCCAAACAGTCAAATTCATAATGTTTGTTGATTTGTCTTGTGAGGTCCGTCAGACCTCAAACAAACAAATCAATTAGCCTTATAGAGAAAATGTGTGTATTCTGCCGCGGACGTCGTCGACTTCAATCTGCCCGCGAAAACAAACGATTCCTCATATGAAAATTAAAATAAACCGACCATAAATTTACTCACGGCCTTTATCGCATCATATTTCGGAAGTAATATAATGTGGTCAATGTCTGTCCCAACGTTTTGGCCGCGTTACAGCATCTGTAGTAGACCGTAGTAGACCGTGGATGATGGGCGAGTGTCGACCCCGTCACTCACTAGTCACGTCCTACACCAATCTCCAACTGGTGTATAGAGTGTGTGAATCTTAAACAAATGATTTCCATATAGAATAACTGAAAAATACCAAATCCCTCCCTGGACCTATCAGTAACTTAATACACCCTAGCGTAGTCACGCACGTGTTTATTCATATTACTGGAGATGTCGAAACCGAAAGCGATATGAAGCAACTTTTACAATATCGCCGAATGAAGCCTCGTTATTAGTGACTAAGGCAGCGGTCCTACAATGGGTGCCGTGAAACCTAGGCTCGGTTATAAAGTTACTAGGGTTCTATTAAATTATTAATATTAAACCGACTTTAAAAAGGGAGGAGGTTATAATTTGATAACGGAAGTAACACTAAAAATATTATTACGTCAATGCCCCGGTTCATTACGAGTTTAAACAAAAAAAAATAATTAAACGAAAAGTCATATATTTTTGAACACAATAATAGGCTTTTAAATAATAAGATCGACGCAACCAGCAATCTTAGTTACCTGCAAATGCTCCACTTTGCCTATGACAACGCTTGGAATATGCACAGTTCGACCGTCTTTCTATTTGCGTCGTAAGCTGATCATTTCATTGGCTATTCACAAAACTTAAAAAAGGTAAGTAAAGTAAGGATACAGTCGCTACCTATATTATCATCATCAACATCATCAGCGACGGTCTTGTTGGTGTAGTATTCTCCATTGATACATTTTAGAGAAAAATAGGGCTTTGGTTTCCCTCTTGCCTTCCGCTCCGCAGTACTCTGTCTGACGCGAGTGGGATGGCTCCCAGAGTAGTCTATTTCAAAGCCGTACTAGGACTCTTCCGCCTCTGAATAGTACTGAAAGATACACTGCCCTCTGTCAGGATCCAGGTTACAGTCTCTTGCCCTTTCCGTCCTGCATTACCGTTCCGATGGCGCCAATCTCTACCTCTGCAACCGTTGAGGACTTTACCCGAATTCCTAGGCAAAGATTTTGCGTTATACCCCGTAGTTCTGGGTCTCTACCCGAACTCAGCCACCATCTCACTCAGGCCTACTGAAATAAGAAGCGCCCACTCTCGCGGCAACGACGCGCCGATCAGGAATTGCCCCAGTGGAGGGCAGAGAAGTTGACTGTGTCCCCCCTGGGGCTGGGTTAATGATCTTGTATGAAACCAAAACCAAGCACCTATTAATTATCACTTTTAACACATTTTTTAAAATAATTCTAATAAAAAGCATGTTCTCGGTTTGATTTTGTTCTTTAATAAAAGTTATTTCGTGAGTGTTCCCTTGTCTTAAAAGTTTGGGAACCCTTGGTATAAGACATTATTAGGAAACAAACGATAGGTTAGGGGAAAGTTTGGCTGTATAGAGTTAATCTATTGGCTTACTTTATGCGTTGGAAGGTGTATTGTGTGATTGAAGGATATTATTAGTAGCTTTCTTCTCTCGTGTGGGTTGTGATTACCAACATCACCAACCCTGGTATCAGGGTTACTATCGAGCCGCCAAAGGCCCCTGACATGACTCATGTAACGACTACTTACGTACCATCATCAATCAGTAAGTAGTAACCGGGACCATCGGCTTAACGTGCCTTCCGAAGCACAGATCTTCTTACTTTCGGACAATCAGGTGATCAGACTGTAATGTCCTAACCAAACTAGGGATCACAAAGTAATTTTTGTGATGTTTCCCCACCGGGATTCGAACCCGGGACCTCGGTATCGTGAGCCTAACGCTCAACCACTGGACCACGGTGGCAGTTATATGAAAGTTTATATCGAAAGTCGTGAAATGTAAATTAATAAATAAATGGAGGATTCCCCTACCTGAATATTTGAGAGGTCAGTTGTTTTACAGAAGCGACTGCCTGCCTGATCTTCTAACCGTACAGTCATGAGCAATATCACGTACCCACTTTAGAACCCTGTCGCACTATCATATTTGACATTTAATGAGCCTTACAGTTTAATTTGTCAAAAAGTTAATGTGAGATGGTTTCAAAGTGTATACATAATTAGTACTCGTAACCATACAACCGTGGTGAGTAGTATCGCCATTTATAACATATCTGTGGCCATGTACAAATTTAAAAAAAAATAGCCGAGTTACCTCTATGACAGGTGTCCAGCACGTATGTCCGAAACAGAACAAAATTTCTATAAACAATCAATTATGTTTTAGCTTGCAAAATATGTTTTAATTGGTTAGTTGCTGTAACAGGATTCTAACCAGCGTTAGTTATTTGTGGCCACAGCATAATGAACCTAATTATTGGAAAATTTCAGTGAAACATACCTACTTATTTAAATAATTATTATTACAATAAGGGCCATAGATATCTCTGTATTACACTTTTACAGGAATTTTCTTTTTACTTTTCGTAAATAGTAGGTAAGAGTCTCATTTGACTAGGTTGTCAAGTTTATTTCTAGATATCATTATTTTTACTGTAATATTTTTTCCATATCTCGGGACTACGAAGTCCCGGACTTTTGAAAGGCGTGCGTGGGGCCCAAGCCGACACGTAGAGGCCCTTTGAAACATTTTAATCTAAAGGTGATGGAACACCAACCGGCGATTATCCCTGTTTGCACTATGGAAATGCACCCAAAGACAATCCGTGTAGGACTATTGCAGATTATGGTAACAAAGGGATTATTATTATTAGTTCATTATTAATAGCCATCCCAGTGCTGGGCAAAGGCCTCTCTTCATTTGTTTTTTAAATAAATTAAGCTCACGTTTGACCACAATCTCACCTGATGGTAAGTGACGATGGTAGTCTAGGATGGATCACGCTTACCTAGCAAATGCTTATTCACTCTAGCCTTGAAGACTCCCAGATTATAACTAGTTGGAAAGACAGACGACGGTAGACAGTTCCAGTCCTTTTTTTTGTAGTTTTTTCTTACCGATCGTGGTCTTTTAATAGTTTATTCTCGACTCATTATACTTCTCTTCTTCGTCGTTCCCTCACTGCTGAGGATCGCGATCACAGGTTATGCTTTTCCACTCGGTACGGCTATATGCTGCGTGGACCGCCCTCTGTATGCTGCCGCCCACCGTCTTCTTCACGATGTCAGACCACCTCGTAGGCTCATTATACTACGAATATTATAATCTGTACGACAATCCCTTCTCAAATTATGCGACTTACACCACCTACACTTTCCTTTTCTTATATAAGTAACCCGCAAATCGTGGGTAATTACTAGAAAATTATTAGGTTTGCAGTAAAATACTTCGCTTAAACATTTAAGTGGCTGTTAAACTGTAAGTAATTAGGTAACAGTAACTGGTATTTTATGAAATAGGTAGCAATTAGGTGATTATTTTATTGAAACGGTCTTAATAGGGCAGAAAATACGTTCTTCACAGTATTATTTTACAGTGCGCTAAAATACAGTGGTATTTATTTTACAGTGTGTTAAAATATAGAAGTATTTATTTTACAGTGATTCTATCTACTGAATTTACCTCTATATTCGTCATTCATAGCAATTATTTGACTTGTTGGACTGTTATTTGACTGTTTATTGCTTCCTTATAAAAATAACTGCTGATAGAATGACGAGGGTTGATGACGTCAATGCCATCAATAAGTGTACGTTTTGTGTTGTCACTTCTTGATGGAATTCCATTTTTAGGTTAGGTTACCTGACGTTCCGATGATGTGATAACAAATGAAGTCGAAACCGGTCAAAAAATATTATGCCGCTGCTTTTTCTGCCGCGCGGCGAAAACTAGTAGTGCGCGCCTGACCTAATGTATACATGTTTAAGGTTTTGTAGATAATAAATAGGTACATTATATTCTATTGTAAAAGTGAATATTCTATTATAAAGCAAAAGTTGATGGTAGGGCTGGCAGAGGAAGAATTGGAGATGTCCTTAGAAAAGGTTCAATACGATCTACTCTGAACCAGCGTGCGTGTATGAAGCGATTGATGAATGTGGAGGAAGCAAGAGGAGTGTGTCAGGATCGAAGCAAATGGAATTCTATAGTCTCTGCTTACCCCGGTGGGAAATAGGCGTGAGTTTATGTATGTATGTATGTATATTCTATTGTTATGTTTCTGTAATCCGTGTCTGTGGTGTCCTAAAATAATAAAAGATTCTTTCTTTCTTTTAAAAAGTCGTCCCTGACGTCGCAAAGTGACGTATCTCAATTTTTTGGCGGATCTGATTTGCACCTTATGTTATTGTCAATAAGACACAATTTATTTTAGCAGAAAATTGCAGATACGTCTGTTTGCGATGTCAGGGACGAAGTAATGAAACAGCGCTTCACCCTCGTCTTCGCCTCTTCATTTATCCAACTTCATTGTTAGCAAACCTTACCGTGTTTAAATATTAAAATAACAATCATCGTACGTTCTTCAACATGGACGTTTCGTGACGTTTAGAACCTTCCCATGCCAGCTTAAGCCGTGAATAATTCCATTTCCCTGGTTCCGTGTAAACAGACCCTGTTTACACAGCCTAGCTCCGGTTAGTCTACTTTTTTACCCAACTGTGGCGAAGCAAAAATGAGGTTACCTGTGTGTTTCACCGCTATGTACGTACGTCTGTTCCGTCCTAACCTGGTAACTGCCGAAGTTTTTCATGCAGCTTCTTTTCCCTGGCTATACAGGTCAGAAGCTACAGTAGTTTTAGGCGGATGACACGTTCGTTATGTAAAAATTGACGATTCAAAGTGTAATTATGTTACCTACTGAATAAAGATATTTTTGAATTTAAAATAATATGATTAGTCACTAGAAACGTCTTGATTGTCCGGTAGTTATAGGTTATAATATATGTCGTCACAAATATCATGTGTCGACCTTTAAAAAAAAAATTGCAAATACGTATTGTTTACACGTAGAGAATAAGCACGGTGAAGGCGACTGTATATCTGCTTTTTCTCTCTCTTTATTTAAGAGCTGCGCTCTTGCCGGTGGAGTAATCGCCATTTCTCTCTTCTTCCCGCCAAATCCTTCACCTCCTGATACGACACGACCTGCACCATCTCTTTTATTTGTTACATAAATGTTCTCCTAAGTCTACCCCTTCCTCTATTCCCTTAAATTTTTCCTTCTATAATGTTTGTCATAAATGAATCGTATCGTAACAGGTGGCTTTTTACATAACATATATTATACATATATTAGACTTTATCCCGATTGGGGTAGTCAGAAGTACATTCATCGCAAGATGAACTAAGCGCTCACACCTCACCGAGCTTTCTGGTAGACCAACGTGAGTGTGCCATGTGAGTGTGCCATATCGCCAATAACTCATTGGTGTCAAACCTTCGGTCCCCGGTTCAGAAGCAACCCGGTGTGCTACAGACCACAGTGACTACTTTTTTTAATAAAAAAAAGCTTTAAAAGTAAAAGGAACAGCTCAAGCCCCCCACACGCGAGTGTCATATAAAGCACCCCATTCAATTACGACTGCTACTGACGCAGCGAGATTGCCAGCCTTACAACTTGGTTTATACTTTACTTCAATAGCTCAGTACGTGAGTCGTGCGATTGAATTTTTCAACTTGCAATGACTTGTAGTGAATAGGCGGTCTAAGCTTGCGGGTGATTGAAGTTAATATTGGATTAGTATGGTGTTGGTACCTTATATTAACATACTTTTCGAGCGCCTGACGCTTTCATAATGCAAAGCCGCTGTTTGTCGCCGATGTTTCTAATTATTATAAGGATGATGGTCCTCCTTTTCATTGATTACTTACACAGTATATCGTATTTCTTTCTTTAATTTATATAAAACCCATATCAAGATTTCCAACACATTACATAAGCAACATATACTACATCCCAATCGAGGTAGTCTGAGGTACATCCATAGCAAGCCTACTAAGCAAACTAAATACTTAAATACCCACCAACGTGATAGGTCTTGAGACGTATCGCCGTCTATAATGCTCGAGCCAACTGTTTTAGTATCATATATTATAAAGTACAAATTAAATGGGGTTATTATGTGATATTTAACTAGACTAACTGGACACCTTCAAGCCTGTTGTCTCAAATTTTGAACCAACTGAGAGCCTTCAATGCTCTCCTTTTGTCTGGCCAAGTAGTCTATGCCATTTGCGGGAAATTTACAATAAATTACGTAAAAATACATAAAAAACAAAACACACTTTTTCTTGTGATGAGGTCGATGACCGACCGTATCAATCCGCCGGCAAGTTACTTTTTAAGCCGCCGAAGGCGCCTAATAAGGTCCACGTAACGATTACCTACGTACGAACTTTGTGAACGAACAAATTTTACCATAAATTGTATTTAGTAAATCGAATCTTTTCCCTAACATTATCCCGTTTTCCACAGGGTCCGCTTTCCTAACCGGAAGATTTGACAGGACCGGTTTTTTATAGAAGCTACTACCTGTCTGACCTTCCAACCCGCGAAGGGAATACCAGCCCAATACAGGTTAGGTCACGTAACTCCGAAGATGCATTTCTCGGGAATATGGGATTCCTTACGACGTTTTCCTTCACCGCTGAGCACGTGATAATCTTTTATGATCCAAACATGAATTCGAAAACAAATTCGACTGTCATTGTTGTTGTGTGTTTTTGCTGTGTGTTGTTGTGCTGTTGTTGATTGTTAGGTCTAAACCTGTGTTGGATTCGAACCTGCGACCTCAAAGTGAGAGGCAAGCGTTGTACCAACTGGGCTACCACGGCTCATTTAGTAAATTGTATGTGACGACTAATTTATTTACGCGATAAACAAAACAGTTACTTACAGTAAAGAAATAAGACGAATAAAACTTAAAATAAATAATAAAAACAAAATAAATTTAAAATTAAACAAGACTAAAATAATTAAACAAAAATAAAACTAATTTAATTTACCATTACTACTTAGCAAACTGATACTACTTAAGTATTTAAGTAAGGTATGTTCGTTCACCGAAAAGCATACGATATAAATTAGTTAGAACGTCACAAACATTTCCATTTTCCCTATTCTCGGTACTATTCCCTCGTTCAAACAAAGGAAATGGAACTTGATACGGTCTTTTTATTACCTTTTTTATTTTTTTCTTCATCTCTATTCGTGGTAGCGTAATATTGATACCGGCTAATGAACGTGTACTTGAACAAAAGATGTATAGTTACAAAGAAGTTTCTTACGGTCCATTATTTAAATCATTTAGGTATGTAAAATAACAAACAGCCGACCAAAAACCGAAGTAATAAAAAAAATATAAACCAAGACCACACGAGGTATTGCTATTTCGATGCGTCGACACCACAACGATATGTGTTAGGATCGTAGTAAGTGGAATTCTGTGGTCACTGCCTACTTCGAAGAGAAATAAACCTTATCTTCCACTCATTATTATTCTGATCAAAATAAAGAGGCGCAATTAGGTAGCAAGATAATTCTATACCTACAATAATGTGATCCAAATATCAAGCAACAATTATTTGGATAATGATTCTGCCATTACATTGTGTTTTGGAATAATTATGTACTCGAATAATGACAAAATACGTAATTACACCTTAAAACTGTACAATGCCATCTATATTGTTTTTGGTGGAGGTAGCTAGGAAAGTCATTTTATCCTTTTTTTTAAAGTATACAAATGTAAACTTTTTTTTCCTTTTACAGAGTAAATCTTCGAACTAAATTGCTGGGGTCTCCTTAAGCAAAGCATGCCTGTGCCAGGAGACATCGCTCTTCTATAACATTGGAAAATTATTAAACTGAGTATAAATCGCGAAAGCTTAAACCAACAAAACCTCGGCACAAAAAGCCGGTACTTTACCCAACTAAAACTGCTCCCAACATTACCTGAGAAAACGGTAAGTGCCCAAATTCTGATAAATAGCCAACTGATAGTACACCCGATCACGTCGTTGATTGAGATCCGAACGAGATAAATAGAGGGTGGGATGCTAATGCGAACATCCATCATTGTTACCGGTGCGTTGCCTTCGCAACTTCGCGCGGTCGAGACCGGAGTGGGCCGATATGCAAGCTTGGAGCGAAAATATACAATATTAAGAAGAAAATTCGTTAACATAATTCGTAAGGAATCACTTTGTGAGACTGTCCTTTGTTTGGTAAGGACTTTTCAGGCTTGAATCACCTGATTGTCCGAAAAAGTAAGATGATTCCGTGCTTCGGAGGGCACGTTAAGCAGTTGGTCCCGGCTATGAGCCGTAAAAACACCTCCACCAACCCTCAGTGGAGCAGCGTGGTGGTATGCTCCATATTCCCTCCGGTTGATTGAGGGGAGGCCTGTGCCCAGCAGTGGAACGTATGTAGGCTGTTTATGTAATTCGTAAGGAGATAAAAATAAACAGAATGTAAATCCACCACAGGCTTCGTCAGTACCAACATTCATCCGAAAAATCCGCACAAGCTTCGTCAAAATACAAAAACAAAACCACAACAGGCTTCGTCCAAAACTATCTAGAAGCCCACCTCGGACCGCTTCCGGCTCAAAGCTACCCATTAAACTGGGCGCGTTTCCACGTTGAACAGCCAGTGAAATGCGCTGAACCAAAAACGATCCGGAGCGCGGATCATGCCCCTTCTCATGTAACTGCCTCCCCAAAAACGAAAATTAAGAAGAAAGAAGAAAAAAGAAGAAAGAAGAAGAAAGAAAGAAGGAAGTTAAGTTCAGTTAGTTAGTTTTATTAAGAAGAAAGTTTAAACAAACAGCCTTCGTGGTCTATTGGTTAGAGCTTTAGGCTTACGATCTGGAGGTCCGGGTTGGATTCCCGATGGGGACATTGTTGAAGTCACTTTCTGAGACTGTCCTTTGTTTGGTAAGGACTTTACAGCCCTGAATCACCTAATTGTCTGAATAAATAAGATGATTCCATGCTTCGAAGGGCACGTTAAACAGTGGAGCTGCGTGGTGGAGTATGCTCCATACCCCTTCCGGTTGATTGAGGGGAGACCTGTGCCCAGCAGTGAGACGTGTATAGGTTTATGTTATGTAGAAGAAAGTTTGGCAAAGTACTCGTTTCTTATTTTTTATTAGAAATATTTACAGTATTTTTCTTCGACGTGACTTATTGTAGATTTCTCCCAAATAGTATTAACTAATTGGCCAGACAAATTGGGAGGGCTGGGGGCTTTCACCCGGTGCTCAATTTACAGAACCTCGGCTCAGGACCTAGAGGATTATAAGTATATATGAAAGAATTAATCGATTCTAGTTGGCTGAAAGCGATAAGTGCTGAATGAAGGAAATCGTCAACCATCGTTGTCGCGAGCTGATTGGCCGTCTCTATGGCTAGAGTAATCGGGTCCTCAGGGTCGTTTATTAAGTTTTTTTGGAGTTTTATAGACAGAATAAAATATCGTTCGTGTATGAAACTAATTTCATAATTATGTACCTAATCGGGATACTTGGAAAAATATCGGGGAGGCCTTTGCTCAGCAGTGGGATCATATAGGCTAATAATAATAATAATAATGTACCTAATCAAACATACACAGCTATGGTATGATGAACTAAGCAAGCACCCGTATTTCACCGAGCTTTGATCGACGTTAAAAAATTAATATAAAATTACATAATTACGTATGCTTTTTAAATATGTTATTCGGTATTTTTGCTTTTGCTTATTATGAATAAAGAATTGAATGCTTAATGTTACAAAAAAACACATGTCATTGCTTAAAAACTAGATATTAATTACATTTTGCTTTAAGAGTTTAATGACTTTTAAATTTTAATAGTCCGACAGTACGATAACTAGTCTTATAACTACGTATGATACTGCTCCATTTTGTATTGCACATACTTGCTGTAAAATTATTAACACCGCCGTTAAAATACAACTTTATAAGCCATAGCTGTTATTACGTCACTTTCAGCCTATAAATTGTACCCAAACGCTACTTAACCTAAATATATTATAGGCAGTTTCAAATAAATTCATTATGCCCATAACAGGGAAACGTTTACACGAAGGTTGCGCGTTAAGTGGATGACATACTTAAATTTAATTTCTGTTTGTTTGATGTCATTAATAAGGTGTACCCACATCATCACTGTGTAATGTTTTGTTTACACAATGTCAACTTTCTTAACTACACCTTGTACAATCTTGAGGTCGCCCTGCTGTGGGGAACGTATAGCGAACGCAGCCGCTCTTGGCATTAATGTCTTCTAAAACCATCTATTTGCTGGCATGACATAACCGATGGGTTTGCTCTTGACCCCAGACTTGCCCGAAGGCATTGGGCATTGACGAGGCCTAAGATGGAGCGACCTCACCCAGAAGGTGACTGTTCACTCTGGCCTTGAAAGCATCCGGGTTATATGCATTCGAGAATACAGAAGACGGCAGAGAATTCCACTCAGATATTTCAGGTATATTATCACTTTGTTTTTCTATACAGATAAATTCCGAAACCCTCACTCTAGTATTAAGAAATCTCCACAACATTCGTTATTTTGTCAACAAATTGAAAAAAATTCGCGATACTTTTTGTGTCACTAACACCCCGTTTAGTGACACAAAAAGTATCGCGAATTTTGCGACGGGAAATTCCACTTTATATTAACTGAGAATCATGGTCTGAATCTTAAAGTTTTCGATACGATGTCACTGACCCTGTATGTAAAGATGTGTGTCAACATTTTACTGTCATAATAATATATGTAAACATTAATTATGAATGTTTCAAAACGTTAAATTAAATATATGTGATCTTTGATGTGGGGATGCTCAAATTCGCAAGCAGGGTAAATACCAAATTCTATTTTTATTAGCTTTCTCACGTTGCGATGAAAATCTTGCGATATCGAAACAAGTGACAATTTGACTTTAAGAGAGACGACATTCTAGAATACTCTTTATAAGATTTCAAAACCTACGTATGTGAGGTTCTACGACTTAAATTTCGAACGTTGTTCACGCAGGCGCCAAGTTGAAGTGGGATTTGGAGAGTGAGATCACCACAGAATGGTCTCCGAGTAGAGACAGTCGCAGGCGTGGCAGACCGAGGTGGACATGGCGCGACGACTTGGATGCTTTCCTGCAAAGAGGTAGCATTGAAGAGAAAGTCTTGGAAGAAATGGAGGCAGGCCTCCACCCAACAGTGGGACACTAGATAAGAAGAAAAAGTATATGAAGGCCTTCTGGACACCAATACCGCCAATAACTTCCCTCATTCAACGTTTATCGCTATCGGCCCACAGTGTCGATTAATTATTTCAAATATAATCCTCTGAGATGATGCCCGGGCGCCCTGAGCTGACGTTCGCACCCAACTAGACACTCTCATGTGTGTAGTCTTAAAATTTATTCCGGATGACAGCTCTCAGAGTTTCCCATTTTTCCGGGTAAGTAGTTAACGCCATATGCGGTAAATCAACAATAAGTCACCTCAAAACAGTACGAGAAGTACGAGTTATGAACTTAATTAAAACGCCATAGAAATGGTCACACGTCGTTTTTTTTATTATGATCTTGTGCTTACTGGCAACTGATCGGCCAAATAATTTATACCATTTGCGGCAAATTTACAATAAGTCACGGTAACTTGTAAAGTTAACTTTTTTTTGAGACTTTTTGTAATTATTTCTTTTTATTTTGGTGCAATAAAGTGTATTTGTATTGTATTGTATTGTTAACTTAAATCTTACATGCTTACGATATGTGATCGCGTCGTGAGAACGGTTCTTTATATTTAGCGGGACTCGCGGGGAAGGAAGGTAAATATCATGATTCTCTTTTAAACGGATTCTTTGAACCGAAACATGCCAATTAAGTAATTATGCTTTTTGAGCCTTTTAACCGACGTGGCAAATGTTATTTTGAAATGCACGTGTTTATTTTGTGCTGACCCTCGACGCCACGCGCATAGAGGTGTTAGAAGTTTCATCCCTTTGGTGTGTGTCTCTCTGTCCTCGTCATCGTAACTAATCTGTACAGCACATACATCAACAGCCTATACATATACGTCCCACTGCTGGGCACAGGCCTCCCCTCAATCAACCGGAGGGGAGTATGGAGCATACTCCACCCCGCTGCTCCACTGCGGGTTAGTGTGCGGCTAATAGCCGGGACCAACGGCTTAACGTGCCCTCCGAAGCCCGGAATCATCTTACTTTTTCGGACAATCAGGTGATTCAAGCCTGAAAAGTCCTTACCAAATAAAGGACAGTCTCACAAAGTGATTTCGACAATGTCCCCATCGGGAATCGAACCCGGACCTCCAGATCGTGAGCCTAACGCTCTAACCACTAGACCACGGAGGCTGTTACAGCACCATCTATATTATTTTTGAGGAACGTGGCCTGGTATGTCCCTCATTGTTCGAATTGCCTTTTCTACCAGAACAACTATAATTTTGACAACGAAGTACATAATAATATATGTTATGTTATGTTATGACATAACAAATACTTTATTGCACAAACAGGAAAAAACAAAATACAAAACAAAAGAGAAATAGAATTAGTACAATAGGCGGCCTTATTGCTAAGTAGCAATCTCTTCCAGGCAACCTAAGTATGGGAGATATTGAATATTATGTAATATAGCGGGATAGTGCAGCATGGGAATACTTGTGCATATAAAAATAAATACACTTTCGACTACATAAACTACATAATAATAATACACATAATTATAATTGTTATAATAAATAAATATCACTACTTAAACTACTACATATACTATGGAAGAAAAGAAGTAGATAGATTATGAAGATGAAGAGGAAATAGAGGTAAGGAAATGCGCCTTGACTTGCCGTTTAAAGGACTCCAATGACGAAGCTCTCCTAATGCTTTCAGGCAGATAATTCCACAAACGGACAGCTTGCACCGTGAAAGACTTGGAGTAGAAAGTACTTATTTCAATATGACAAAATGTCATCACTTTTATACGCAAGTTACTGATAAAAATGACTAATATACGTACAACAGGATTCATTATAACATGACAGAAGCTCCCGACATCGCAAGATGAACTAAGTATCCATACCTCACCGAGCATTCTGTTAGACTAACGTGATAGGCAGGGAGCCGTATTACCGTCTCTAATGATTAAGCCAACTATGCTAGTAAAAATAACCCTTGAGATAAATTAATAAATCATAAATCAAAGTCAAAATGCATTTATGAAAAAATAATAGAAAAGGTGCAGGTCGTGTCGTATCAGGAGGTAAAGGATTTGGCGATTACTCCACCGACATGAGCGCAGCTCTTAAATATAGAGAGAGAAATGCAAGTCAGGCGTTCACGAGCGGGTTAATCACAGGACCACATTGACTTCAGGATTCATTTGTACAACCGAAATTCTGTTTTTCAGAAAAATATATATGTACCTTCGTTTTGCAATAGGTATCCTATCGCTATCGACACACTAGGGTCGATTAATTCTTCCAAATATTCTTCCTCTCAGGCAACGCGCTGCACCCTCAGGCCTGTTGTCTTAAATTTTGTACCGGGTGAGAGCCCTCAGCGCTCCCCATTTGTCTGGCCAAGTGGTTAATACCACCTCCACCATCAATAAGTCGTATTAAAAAGGAGGACAGTCTAGCCTACTTGCAGCGGACACCACGAGAAGATGTAAAAAGCTTCTTTAAAAAAAAATATACGGTCGAATTGAGAACCTCCTCCTTTTTTGAAGTCGGTAAAAATAAATAAATTAATCTAAAATGAGTTGCTCTGTCTATCTAGTTTATAGTTCTGAGTTTATATCATAATGTATGTACCTATGTGGTGTACCGTAAAGTTATAAACTACCTACATACTCCGACCTAGCCACAACACATAAGTGAAATTTTAAACTATTACGAAAGGTATTACAATGTTTAGTTTCGCCAAAACTATTTCGTTTCAGTAATTATTTTACCTTTCTCTAATTACGATGTTATTTACGACGCAATTACTTTTAGGCCTAAAATAAACATGAGATACCTACTTGAAACGTATATATTTTTAAGGCATCGTGAGGAAACCCACATTTTTGGGAAACCACATTTCATTGCGTTGCTTTTCAGTTGCTACTGCAATTAGGACTTCTGTGTCTCTATACTCCAATAAAAAAAATGCATTTTCAGAGGTATGTGACCTAACCTGTTGGGCTGGTTTTCCCTTCGCGGATTGGACAGACAGACAGTCGTTTCTGTAAAAAACCGGACCTGTCTTATCTTCAGGTTAGGTAAGCGGATCCTGTGAAAACGGGATAACGTTAGGGACATGATGATGATGAGAAATCAGATCGGAAAAGTCGGATTCTGACGGGATTTGAACACGCAGCTCTTGTGAATCCGAGAGGAGCGTCTTAACCATTACATCACCCGGTCTTCATCCCGTGAATGATTCATTTCTTCTCTTTATAAAATTGTTCAATTACGCCGTTTCCTTACGTCCTATTTGGTCGATAACACGGTGCCTGTATAGATAACCACCATCTCAAATTTAACTTAATTCCACAGCACTAAAAATAAACTCACTATTTTATCCGAATCAGGATAGTCAGAAGTAGCTACATCAATCGCAAGATAAATAAATACCCACACATCACCGCGCTTTCTGTTAGACCAACGTGATAGGTAGTGAACCGTATTGCCGCGCCCTCTACAACGGTTGAGCCAATGTGTTACTGAAAATTGCACTTAAGATAAACTCATTGGTGCAACTCCGATATCGGGATTCGTACAGTCATGAGCAATATAATGTACCCACTTTAGGACTCTGTCGCACTAACATATTTGACGTTTAGAGAGACTTACAGTTCAATTTGTCAAAAAACTTAATATGACATGGTACCAATGTGTATACATATTAATGCTCGTGACCGTACCGGCGCAACCAGCTTGAGAGGCAAGCCTGTGTACCACAGGACTTACTTTTATGACTCGTTAGTGAAGACTCGACTCTAATGTCTAGAACACAGACGAAGGGTATCTGGTCTGTCGGTTTTTTATAGCATACACTTCTAACTAAGATAAGCCCACACCTCACCGAACTTTCTGTTGGACCAACGTGATAGGTGGTGAGTTGTACTGCCAAAAATTGCGCATAAGATAAATTAATAACTCATTGGTGCAACTCCGATATCTGGAATCGCACCGGCGCTCCCCGCTTAAGAACCAAGCCTGTCTAGCACAGGACTTATTTTTATGACTCGTGAGTAAAGACTCGACTCTAAAGTCTAGAAAACAGACAAAATTTTTTTTTTTTTTGACGTGACTTATTGTAGATTTGCCGCAGATGGCATTAACTACTTGGCCGGACAAATGGGGAGCGCTGAAGGGTCTCACCCGGTACAACGTTTAAGACAACAGGCCTGAGGGTGCCCAGTTGGGCGCGAACCTCGGCTCAGGGCGTCGTCTGAGAGGAAAAATATTTGAAAGAATTAATCGACCCTGGCGGGTCGATAGCGATAAGCGCTGAATGAGGGAAATCGTCGACCACGCCGGCGGGGTCGGTATCGGGGACCTGAAGTGTTTGGTGTCGCGAGCTGATTGGCTGCCTCTATGGCTAGAGTAATCGGGTCGTCGGGATCGTATATTACGTCCTTCGGACGCCGATACTTTTCAGGAAAACAGACGAAAGGTAGCTTGGGTAAAGGTAGAAAATTATGGATCTACCTACTCCACTCCAATCTCATCAGTCATCCCGTGATCATGGCACTTGCGACAGTGTCGAAATATCGGGAGTCTCATATCCCCATTTAAACGCGGTAAGAACCCGTTATTATGTGCTTTAATTATGAAAGGTAGCTTGTCTGTCGTTTTTTTATAGGATATACTTCGACGAGTGTGCGTAGGAACTTCACGAGTTAATTCCACCCACTCCATTCCATCTACGGATAATAAACGTCGGCAGGTTGATCCTCCTCATATTGTGGACATACCACCAATCCGCACTAAACGTTTGGCCTTTTTAATGCGAACAGAAAAAAAATGGAACTGTCTGCCGTCGTCTGTTTTTCCAACTCATAATCTAGAAGTCTTCAAGGCTAAAGTGAGTGAAAGCGTAATAAACCTTAAACCACATCGTCACTTTCCCAAAAAAATGTGAATCCAGAATAAGTCAAAAACAATAATATTTTTTCGTCTACCAGTACCCTTATCATGAATAATGAAGGTATGCGTACAGAGCTATAAAACAAAACGCGTATAAAGTTGGGACGCAGCGTCGTGTAACGACTATTTGTCGAGCATTCGACCTTCGCGATTGTGAAATCTACTCATATTATGTTTGTTTATAAACACACATGTAGCAAAGTTTTTACAGATTGCCTTCCAGCTTTGTCCTGGCAACGGACTTTAAAGGGACTAGTAATTTAAGCCCAGATACTCCATACAAGTGGGACGGATTTATTCTGTACCGTGTTTATTTTGTACACCAAAGTGCTGCTTATTTACGACTCATGTGTGTTTGTAAAACAACATCCAAATTTATTTACGAATGCCCTTGACGTAAGTACGTTCAAACTCACGGAGTGTTAGAAACCCTTTCAGGCTGGTTTTCGAAGAAACGCCGCGTATACAAAAATGTAATCTTGGTTGTATGTATAGTGCGTGCGATTATTCAACAAATTACCTTTTGACGTTCAGAAACTGTCGACGAATGAGTTCCAGAAAGAATTGTACAAAATGGATTTTAGCTAGAAATTATAACAAAATTAATGATTTTATTGATTTTTGATAACTTTTGACGCGAACATGATATAACCATATTTTTGACATGTAACTATTTATATTTCTTTATTTTATTTTTATTTTTTATTATTATTTTCTTTCAAGGGGAGGCCTTTGCCCAGCAGTGGGATCGTATAGGCTAAATAAGATACGAAGATATTATTTCTTGGCATTGTTTTGACTATATTAATTTTAGATACTTTTTTGGCTTGTTAGTACACTAACAAATTTGAATGCCTATGTTATGGCCAAATACCACCTAAAATACCATATTTTGTGCCATAAATTATTTGATTTGATTGATTGAAAAAAATATTCTGTGTACTTTCAATGTGAAGGAAAAAGCATCGAAAAAAACCTGTTTAGGTTAAGCGATGTTCGTAAACCAATGTATGCGTTATTTATGAAGTGACAAATAATAAAAAAAAAACAAACATCTCGTTATTCAAATACTATTATATATATATCTGTTTATTATCATCTCCCTTGCGTTCTCTCACAGGGTCTGCTTACCTAACCTGAAGATTTGACAGGTTCGGTTTTTTACAGAAGTGACTGCCTGTCTGACCTTCCAAGACGCGAAGGAAAAACCAGCCCAATACAGGTTAGGTCACATACCTCCGAAAATGCATTTCTCGGAAATGTGTGTTTCCTCGCGATGTTTTCCCTCACCACTGAGCACGTGATAATCATTTATAATCCCAACATGAATTCGAAAACAAATTCGACAATCATTGGTTTAAGCCTGTGCTGGATTCGAACCTGCGACTTCAATGTGAGAGGCAAGCCTTCTACCAACTTATGTTTATGCAATTACATTACATGTGTCGGCATAGTAATGTATGATTAAAATTGTTTATCTGTTGACTTATCAACTTAGTATTATATTAAGTAAACAATCTATAAACCCTTCCCCTGAACAAAGGAAGTAATGTAGATTGTATCAATTTAATTTAATAGCGAAAACAAGAACTCTCTCAGCGTAAGTAGTGAAACATAGAGCTTCGTATTTGCTACCTTAGCGCTTCAAGCACATTGGATAGTAACGCGGAAGCAAGAGCGGGCAAATCAAATACAAGGTGTTAGTGACATCGTAACAAATACTGAGGGGGATAACTTAGACCATGATTCTGAGTATCTAGTAGATTTTCCGTCACAAAATTCAAGATTTTTTGTGTCTAATTTTAAATTATTTTTAATTCTATATTTACCTTTGCGATGGAAAATTCCACTTGATATTAACTCAGAATGATGAGCTCGATCAGCCCTCAAAGTATTCTTTACGATATCACTAACAACCTGTATATGAAAATGTATACGAGCGTTCACGCAGAAGCGTTGTCATGCGGCCTGCCATACATACATACATAAACATAAACACCCTATATGGATGCGTCCCACTACTGGGCACATGCCTCCCATAAATCTATTAGGAGGGGTGAGGGGTGAGGAGGGGGTGGGGGGTGGGGTTAATGGAGCGTACTTCTCCACGCAGCTCCATAGTGAGCGAGAGCGAATGAGTGTCTTCATGTATACGTAAAGTATACGAGCCCTGCGAAGCACGTGATCGTCTTACTTTTTCGGGTAATCAGGTGATTTAAGATTTAACAAACAAAGGACAGTTTCACAAAGTAATTTCGACAATCTTTCCAATGGTAATCGTAAGCGGTCCTCTGATTTTCCAAAAGCAACTTCAGTGCCATCTTTGTGGCCTCAGGCGCGCTCACATGTGAGTCGACGCAAGTCGGCCACCCGCGCTATTCATTGTGAAAAGACCTTAGTAAAAGTTCTAAGTGCTCTATTGTGGCTCTACCTCAAAGTGTAGGAGGTAAAGAGATCTTTGAAATAAAATTGTAATAAAAATAAATATACTTACCTACTGAAAAGGTTACGACACTTGTCTTACTGACAGCGGTTATAATAAATAAAAAGTATTTTGTAATATACAGGGTGTTAGGGACATCGTAACGAAAAAAAAAAATGGAACGCCTATTTGATTGTACTAAAAACGATGGTGGGTGTTTTTCTTGTCGCAAATGTTTAATTAAGATTTTGAATTTTTATTGTGCCGCAATGTAAGTCGAACAACGCGGCACACAGACGTTAAACCTACGCACGGCTACGTTACGCGTGCGTGCGTGATACGATGTTGTATCTAGGTAGGAGTTTTCATTCTCTTGTATTTAGATGCTTAGTGGTGCAACGTTTAAAAATGTTGAGTTTGTTGAAGTAGAACACCTACTGCCACGATTTTTCACGCACGGTACCTACCTACCAGTTATTAAAACGTTCCTAACTTATTAACAATAAAAACCCTACTCTTGCCTTACCTTAATTGTTATTCCTTCGGATGAAGTACCTAGGTAGGTACCCTAGAACATGTCACGTCACGTAGGTATGCAACATCGCGTTTCCTCCGCGGTAGGTAGGTATCACACGCACTCACAAACACAACACCTTGCTCTTTAATAAACATCAACAATCTTCCATACTTTTGCGCAGTAAATGGTCTATGATCTATCATCATAGTCGACACTACTCATTTACAGAATGAAACAAACACTCACAAACACGAAAAAAATATCCTCGAAAAACATCACGCGATTCGGGTCAAGCTTAGTATTCGACTGAGCGGAAGCGCGCGGCGGCGTTAGCGCAAAGCATCAAAGGCGCCGACTAAGGGCGCCGACGACGCACCGAATGCGGCCGAGTCGAGCCGACGACTAGAGAGAGAGAGAGAAGTATGTTTATGGTGCAAGTGACAGAGAAAGAAATAGTATCTGTTCGTATGCCTACTTTATTGGCGAGCGTTGCCCTTGACCCGTGCGCCGGCTATTCACCTGCGCATAGCTGAAGTTGTAGATACGTTATTATTATTATTGATGACATTGATAAAATTTAATAATTAGTAATTTTTATTTGTTTATTTTAAATGTGCGTTCTATGCAGCTTAAAACACAACATGGGACTGAAAAAAATCTAATTTTTTTATGAATTTTGCGACAGGAAACTTCACTTGATACCTATCAACTCAAAGAAATACCTAGTATCTGTTCGTAATGCCTACTTTATTGGCGCGCGTTGCCCTTGATCCGTGAGGCTATTCACGTCCGAGTATCCTGCAAGACAGATCAAACAAGCCCTAACTCGGAGGTCTTGCGTCCCAGGATCCTTTAATTATGTCTTAGAACCTTCTTGGCCTATGTGGTCCAGTGGTTGAGCGATGGGATGCGGAGGGTCCGGGTTCGTATTCCGGTGGGGACATATCACAAAAATCTGTTTATAAGGCCTTTGGTTGGGACGTTACAGGCTGATCACCTGATTGTCCGAAAATAAAATGATCCGTGCTTCGAAAGGTACGTTAAGTCGTTGCTCCCGTCTACTAGGTACTTATGTAAGCACGTAGCCGTTACATGAATATTGTACACAGAACAGGATAGGTTTAATTAGTTCTTTACTGATGATTTAACAATGAGATTTAAAACCACGAATAACTTAGTACTTAGTACCTCGGTACCAACATGTAACAAGAAAAATAAGATCACTCCTCTCGGACAATTTTTTTCTTTGAACATTGCCTACGCGGCGGAGTTGCCGAACTATCGATAGGTAGATTATCAATTGTTGAACTTGAAAATTGTCTAAACTATCGAAAGTAGTGATAGTACATTTAGATCGATACTAGCGATAGTACCGATAGGTCTTGCTTTGTAACAATAATGGGTATTGATCTAAAAGATCTATCGATAGGTACCTACTATTGGTTTTTTTTTAACTAGGTATCGATAAAATATCGATAGGCAACACTCTGGCGGAGTGTCCGCCCAATTCTAGACGCGATCTCGCTCGATTTTTGTGTAGCGAGGTTTTGCGTAGGTACTTACATACTAAGTTGGTGGATGGTTGACATAGTAGGTAACTAATTACCTAATCTGTGGTGGTTGTGTTAGTTGGTTGTTAGTTATTCTAATGACAACAAAGAATACAATTATTTACTGTTTCAACTGTTTTAGGTAGATAATGGCCCCGATTCCTATGAGTAAATGAATGAATAACCCGGTCGAATTAAAAAGGTATCTCGCTGGTATGCAAACCGTTTGACGTGTGCTGTCAACTTAATTCTGTCGGTTGTTTTAGATTTCTGCTTAAAATTGACGTGTATTCCATAAATTTTATGCCTGTTGATTATCCGTTCATTTAAGAATAAGAATAAAATAAATTTATAATTTACGATAGGCAGAGAAAGAAATAGGATCGGTTCGTAGTGCCTACTTTGTAGGCCGCGCCGCCGCCGCGCCGCCGCCGGCGCGCGGAGCGGGGCGTGCGGAGCGGGGCGCGCGGTGCGCGTGGCCGTTGACCCGTTCGAGCAGCTGTTGTCTCCATTACATCGAAAATTTTCGATAATTTGTCATTATTGTTTTTTTTATTGAAATTTGGGTTCTATGCAGCTAAAAGCACAATATGGAATTGAAAATAATTAAAACCAAAACTCAAAATTTCATGAATTTTGCGACGGAAAATTCCACTAGATATTAACTCAGAATCATGGTCTGAATCATCCCTCTCAGTATTCGTTACGATGTCACTAACACCCAGTATATTTGTTAACAAATGATAAACATCGGGAAGTATGCATTCATATGAGTGGCTATGTTGGGGATTATGTTCTGCAGCGGAGCCACTTTAAATTATTTTCTTTCTTATTATAGAACGAATGCATAAAATCTTTTCACGTACTATGTACGTAGTACATTTTTTCTGATAAGTTGAACGAATATTAATTATTACAGTATTATAATGATCTCTGTTATTACTATTAGACTACTCGTATAATTCTATTAAAAGTTATTTCTTGATAAAATGTTAATAATACTTATATAATTTATACTAGAATATATATAATATGTTACATTAATTGTTAAGTAGATAATTGGTTAAAGCTTATTGTATAAATGTAAATTCCGACCACGTAACAAATGTTATGCTTAAGTTGCTGTGCCCCAACGGGGCGTCACAATGTACCTACCACATCCTGTATACCACCTATGTAAAACTGTGACTTGCAATAAATGATTATAATTATGATTACGTACATTAAACTATATCGTTTTCAACTCAATTGGAAGTGGTGGTCCTGCGACAGAGCATCACACAATAAAAGATTTGAAATGGTGAAGAAAATAGTTACTGGTGGACATAAAACTCGTATAACAAATAGACCAGTCTCTTTATAATTTTCATAAAGAAAAGTGTAATAATAAGTGCGACATTTTGTCACTTTTTCTATGACGTCACAGGTTGCATTATAAAAAAAATCTAAATAATTTTATGTTTTAACGTTAAATAGAAAGTAACTGGTGTGATTAGTTGGAAACTAGGTTATTGGCAATGTATCTATTAGTTTTAGTAATTATACATAGTATTATACGCTGTTGGTGTTCCAAACACAATAAGTACCTAATATAAATAAATAAAGTGCGATCGCTTGAGTCACTTTTACATAAACTTAAAGCCAACGCTTCAAGATGACTTTTGTATTCTACCCACACCAATATACGTCAGTCTGCCTTTTTGAAAATAGAACATAACATAACATAAGTTCAGGACTATATCACATTAAGGTAGTCATAGGTACCTACATCCATCGCAAAAGGGGTGAAATCGGTTAGGGTGTCGTAAAAGGGCTCCCAACACTTAGAAAAATTTCACTTCAATTTTGTATGAACCATCGACTTAGCCGAATTTTCGAATGAAATTACTATGGAAGCTGGACTTGTAAAATTTTCAAAAGTTGATTCTACGTAGTGTCGCAAAAAGGGTCCGAGACTTAGAATAATTTTGGTCGTTTTTGTATGAGCCACGGACATAGCCGATTTTCGAGAGAAATTACTATGAAAGCTGGACTTGAAAAATTTTTCAATTTTCTTTGAAAAAGGAAGTTTTTTTTATTTTAATATATGCGGAAGAGGTGGGTTAGGGGTATCTAAAAGGGGGCAATTTTTTGTTATTTTTGCGCTACGACGCACCGTTTTCGAGATATTTTAAAAAATGCGTTTTATGTAATTTTAAAATATATCTTTAATTTTTTCTATGAAGCTCCGCGAAACACGTCCACGCTCGGTGTCCGCCACGCGTATTTTTTTTTACAGGTATCCTTTTGTCACGGGTGCGAGCGAAGCGAGCACGGAAATTCGCGGCACCCCGACACTGTAGATATAGGTTACGAAGGCTGTATGGCAGGGGGCGAGCAAAGCGAGCCCCCTGCCATATAGCCGAGTGGGTTAGGTTACTTGTGACCATCGAGGCCCGAAGGGCCGAGAGGCGGCGGTGAAGATTTGTTTCGATATGACAGCAGTCACGGGTGCGAGCGAAGCGAGCACGGAAATTCGCGGCACCCCGACACTGTAGATATAGGTTACGAAGGCTGTATGGCAGGGGGCGAGCAAAGCGAGCCCCCTGCCATATAGCCGAGTGGGTTAGGTTACTTGTGACCATCGAGGCCCGAAGGGCCGAGAGGCGGCGGTGAAGACCTTTAAAGGTCACTGACTTTGAAGGTTTACTACACAAAGTTGATATAATGCGAATATTTTTGATTTTGGATAAGTGACCTTGACCTTTAAGGTCAATGATCTTGGTGACCTTGACCTTTGAGGTCACTGAAATCGAAAGTTTACTGCATAAAGTTGATATAATGGTAATATTTCTGATTTTGGACAAGTGACCTTGACCTTTAAGGTCAATGACCTTGACCTTTGATGTGTCTGACCTACACTATATTTGTGAAGAATAAGGGAATAAGGTCATGACCTTGACTTTAAGGTCAGTGACCTCCCAAGGTCATCTAAGGTCACCCGTGGTTTCCCCCCACCCTAATACTCCCACATCCCCCCGGATCCCGAATGTTACTTTTGGCGATTTTTGTTAAAAAAATTCTAAGTCCTAATTTTGTATGGGACCCTTTTTGCGACACCCCGACCGTGAAATCCTTTCGGAGCAGTTTACCAGATTCTCAATTCACCAGATTCGCAACTCACCAGATTCTCAACTAACCAGATTCGCTACTACCAGATTTTGTACTACCAAACCCAGAAATGCATAAGTATTTATTTGATTACTTTGGAATTAATTTATTAAGTACCCGCACCTCACCGAGCAAAAAAAAGAAGCTTCCTTTTTATTAACTCGCTACTCGCTATAACTTCGTAGACTCCTGAAGTTGCTAATAAAAATGACATGAAATTGTATAAATAGAAACCAGCAAGTTTCATTTGCATTTTGCTTTCATGGTTTATTTTTCTTGTGTTACAAGAGAATGCGATTCAGAAGTAGCAAGCAATTTATTTTATATTTTATTTTTAAATATTTTATTACTCAGAATGTAATTCTTTTCTAAAGAGTTCACTGCTGGAGTAAGATATTTCTTTTTCACTTTGTTTTTCTTGGGTAAACACAACAGTGAAGAAAACAATGTAGCTTTCATTTGAAATATGACCATTTTATGAAATGATCCAGATCGTAGAATTGATTATTTCACGACCATTTCATGAAATCTGGCCACGACATATTGTTTGAATATTGTGATTATAATGATTACTCAACATGAGATTCATTCACAACTACATATATTCCTAATTGGGGAAGTCAAGGTTAAAACGGCGATCGCAGGAAAAACACACTTTGCGCTTTTGTGAAAAAAAAAACTGTTATTGTTTTATAATGTAATAAAAGTAAGACAGTGTTGCTAGGCTATGAAATATTTAAGAGCTAAATTCAGAGCTGCTTTGTTCTTCATCTCAATAGTTTATTTCAGCAAAGTAAAGCAATATCTGTTACACTAAAACAAACTGGAAAACTACGTTGTGAAAGCAGTATTTCACAAAATCATTGCGCTATTCATCGGCTCTAGCTCAACAAGCTTTAGCCTTTTAGAAAGAAAGAAAGAAAGAAAGAAAATATTTATTTCCATATTGGACGCCACATTTACAAACTTACATTACAGAAATAAAAAAAAAAATAGAAAGAAAAAACAAAGACAAAAAGACAAATAATACAGACATTAAATACACAATGGAGGCGCCCAAAATAAAAAAAGGATCTCCCTCAGCATAATGCCGTGACACGTGCTTAGCACGGGCCGCGGCGCTGGTATTATGGGAGACCTATCGAACGTGAGCCACGGACACACCAAACTCAATTGGTTTTTCAATACCTAATTCTTGTTGTTGTTTACACAAGCCATCCCATGGCATAGCTCATTTTTATAGCTCATTTTTAAAGGGGAGTCATAGCCCCCATAGACTATGATCCGTGTCTGATTTGAGAAGAGCCGCTCATCCATTAACAGACCGAGAATATAATACAAATTAAATAATGAAGATAGAAAATTAGCCATGGTAGCCCAGTTGGTAGAACGCTTGCTTCTCACTTTGAGGTCGCAGGTTCGAATCCAGCACAGGCCAACGTTTATAATATTTATGATCGAAACATGAATTCGAAAACAAATTCCACCAATGATTGTCGAGTTTCTTTTCGAATTTATGTTTGGATCATAACTTTACTGACTATCACGTACTCAGCGGTGAAGGAAAACATCGCGAGGAAACCCACATTCCCGAGAAATGCATTTTCGGAAGTATGTGACCTAACCTGTATTGGGCTGGTTTTCTCTTCGCGGGTTGGAAGGTCAGACAGACAGGCATAGGTAAATATAAGTATAGTGCTATATGCCGAAGAATTGACAACCATTAGGGAAGAGGCGTTCTCGACTGTAGACCGCATCTTGGAAAACGTGGTGTAGGACAGCCTTAGGCTAGTTAGAGTGACTCCGTAAGGTGGCTGGAAGCGGCTGGAGGAGAAAATCCTAGGAGCGAGCGTTACATGAGTCATATCAGGGGCATTTCGCGGCTCAATAGTAAACCTGACACCAGGCTTGATGAGGTGAGGAAGAAGGGGCACTGGAAATGAGCGTCGTGTCGGAATGACACAAAATTTTGCTGAGCTAATGTCCCTTTTTAGAGATAAGGTTTAAAATTATTTTGTCCACTCCTCTATTCTGTGTACCTACGAGAACCTACTTATTTATAAAATAAATGATTTTTTTTTCTTTCGTTCTTTCTTTCTTTATTCCTTCCTTCTTTATTTCATGAGCATGTCTTTTCTTTGACCAAATGAAAAATAAGACGCGAAAATAATAGTGAAATGTTTGTCTAATATTCTAGAGCTGAAGTACGTGTGCGTATATAGCGTGGGTCGAAATGGACGAGCGCTTTCATTCACAATACTCAAAGTAAGGATGAGTACCTACTAATTTTGTTTTATTTGAATAAATTGCTCGCTTCTCACAGGCAAGGCGAGCGGGCATTTGTTTTCACTTAGAAAACCACTCGGCGTACAAGAGCCCACCACTTAGGCAGCGGCTTGAAACTAGCGAATTTATTTCATTCAATTCGTTTATTTCTTGTTTATTTACCAAGTTGGCTTTTTAGTTTTTTCTCGCCTCACATTCGCGCGATTGAGAAGAAGCCGACTCATTGAAAAGGGAAAGTTTATTTTGTAGCACTTAGGGCCCTATTTCACTAGGACACAGTTTCTGTCTCACCTGAGGCAAGTTGTGATCGATTACGAAAAACGATTTGTACTACTGTTTTTTATATTTTTTTTTATAGATAGAGTAAGCTTCACGTACATAATAAACATTACATATTCAAATTCAAAATTCAAAAATATCAGTAGGTAACATAGTTACACTTTTAATCGACAATTTTTACCATAACGAACGTCTCATCCGTCTAAAACTACTACACACAAAAACTATTATAGATAAACAGCCTAAGATAGAACGTCCCACAACTGAGCTCAGGACTCTCCTTAAACAACGGGAGGGGTTACGAAGCATATTCCACCAACCTGCTCCACTGCGGGTTGGTGGAGGTGTTTTTCACGGCTAATAGCCACGACCAACGGCTTAGCGTGCCCTCCAAATCACGGATGCCTCCGAACCGCACTGAAACACATTTACCGTATAAATCTCTAATCATTAATATTCTTTATTAAATTATTGTATCTGTATTTAAACTAAACAGTAATACCAACCTTAAGCTAAGTATATCAGAAAGAATTTCTTCCTAACGCCGACGCAGCTCGCTCTTATTTCTTAAGAAAATTAAAAATTCCTCTATCATTATGTTGGTGCAAAAAATACTTCAAGATTGTAGTTCTATAGGTATTTTAAATACTTTTAATAGAATAAGCTGGCTGCATATCTCATAGGTAAATTAATTATGATTACTTACCATGGTCCTGTACGGTCACGAGCATTAATATGTATACACTTTGGTACCATGTCACATTAACTTTTTTGGCAAATTGAACTGTAAGTATCACTAAATGTCAAATATGTTAGTGCGACAGAGTCCTAAAGTGGGTACATTATATTTCTCATGAGTGTACATAGGCTTGATTCCCAATCGGGGAGCGCCGGTTTGTACCCCGGTACCAATGAGTAGTGCAGTTTTCATAAAAGTTTTGTGTTTCCAAAGGTGAAATATCAATCCCATATATTTTTATCACTATACAACAATGATAGTAAGATAATGTAGACGACAGGTCGACATGGCATTTCTCTAGTGACGTGACGTTTTCAATATCGATATATTTTTATTATGTATGTAACAAAATGTGAATAAAATAATACCACGTTTTCATTTAAGTTAATATTTATTCATCTGAATCATCTAACGTATCGCTACAAAAACTTAAAGAATCTTCGTCACTGGTATCTCCGACTTTTATAATAAAATCTTCCATTTCATTTTCCATTCCCATGTCTTTTTCCTAACACTTTTCTAGCTAGTTCTCGAGCTTGAGAGTGAATTATTGTTTTTTTTGCTTGAACACGCGACGAAGATCAACCGTAGCCATTTTTAAAACACAATAGTAATAAATTATGTGAGCGAGATTATAATCGATAAACGCGGTCGATACGGACTCGTGCGACACTAAGACTAAGACGCCGCGGGGACTGTGCGGTTGTGCGGGGCGACCCCGCCTCCGCGGCTCACCTCATGCCCCGATTGCCATGTCGACTTGTCGTCAACAGTACTTAATCAACCACTACTACTTAATCACTTTGTGATCCCTAGTTTGGTTAGGACATTACAGGCTGATCACCTGATTGTCCGAAAGTAAGATGATCCGTGCTTCGGAAGGCACGTTAAGCTGTTGGTCCCGGTTACTATTTACTGATGTAAGTGGGTAATCGTTATATGAGCTATGTCAGGGGCATTTGGCGGCTTAACTATAACCCTGACACCAGGGTTGATGAGGTTGATATTCTACCTCACAACCCACACGATAAGCTAAAGCTTACACGAAACGTTTTCTTTTTTTCTCATTAACTTAATTCTGAATTTTAATAAAGAAAAATGAAATAATTGTTTGCTTCATTTTGTCACATTTTTCTATGATGTCACAGGTTGCTTTTACATACCTACAATTCCATAGTAATTTCCTAATTTGACGTTTAGTAAAAAGTAACTGTTTTGACCAGTTGGAAACTATCCTATTCTTTTAAAACCAGAGCCAGGTGTTAAATGGAACACATTTTAATTCATGGCAGTATAAAATCCGAGCGGACTCGAACTGTCATTTTGTTAGATGAACTCTTTCTAAACATGTCATGCTTCTAAAGTTCTTGTCTTTCACAGGAAATACATTATGTAAGAGGTAACGTTTTGACTAAACATATTTCACTAAATTTTAACATTTATTCTACTTCGCTTTTGTTTCTAACGACACCTCATTTGTTAAATTCCGACAAGCGGTTTAGAAGTGTGGAAACTGACGTAGACACACATACATGCTATGCGTTGAAACACATAACCCACCTTTTTTGTTTCGCCGCAGACGGGTAATAATACCGACTTTATGTATGTACTGTTATTTACATTAGTAAATAGTAACCGAGACCAATGGCTTAACGTGCACTCCGAAGCACGGAATTCTATTCATTTGTACCATTACCTATCACCTTTTGCACAGATCGACGGACCGATGATTATCCTGTATTTCGCAGGTTCCTAATATGAAGATTTGACAGGTCCCGTATTTTTATAAAAGCGACTGCCTGTCTCAACTTTCAACTCGCGAAGGGAACACCAGCCCAATACAGATTAGGTCACATACCTCTGAGTTGAATGAACTGTGACAGTCATAACAATGATTTCCGAAGCGAGAACATTCCCGTTGTAAAAACTCTTTAATAGTAAGGACGCTGGCTGCTTCTTTTTTTTCAAATTGTCCTTTCTTGTGCGCAGGTCCTATCTGCCTAAAGCTTAGGTAATAAAGATCTTATTACATATTTTTTACGCCTTTTTACTGCCAGGAATGTTCTTTTGGATGATGCCCCTGTACACATAGAAGATCCTGTCTACGAGCGACAATGCGTCTTCTGTATAAAATTGACAGACGTCACAGCACAAGTACATAAACAGCCTACATACGTCCACTGGACACAGGCCTCCCCTCAATCAACTGGAGGGGGTATGGAGCATACTCCACCAAGCTGCTCCACTGCGGGTTGGTGGAGGTGTTTTTACGAGCCGGGACCAACGGCTTAACGTGCCCTGCGAAGCACGGAATCATCTTACTTTTTCGGACAATCACGTGATTCAAGCCTGAAAAGTCCTTACCAAACAAAGGACAGTCTCACAAAGTGATTTCGACAATGTCCCCATCGGGAATCGAACCCGGACCTCCAGATCGTGAGCCTAACGCTCTAACCACTAGACCACAGAGGCTGTTGTAGCACTGAAGTACTATAAGATATGAGATATGTGCTATAAGAATGCTGTAGGTGCTGACGCAGCGCTATCACTCGGTTAGCGGAGGCAGCCTTTCACCTCGTGCTTCAGTCTTTACGTGTCAGGATAACGGGTGACACGCGAACTAATCCTTCTGATAGATAGAAAGACACACCTACAATGCTATAACAGACTCACATAGCTTCTTCTTCTTTGCGAGTCGATGGCGATGGATATAAAATTTTTGCTGACCAGTAATTGGCCACGCTTACGGCATTGTCAGTGGCTTCGTGAAGTTCTTTAATTTATTAATTTTAATTCTGGTTTTAATTTTGATTTTAATTTAATTTTATTTATTTTTTATTATTTTTTTTAAGTGTGTAATTAATTAATGTAATATGGACCATCATGTCTGGAATAAATGATTTTTGTTTTTTTTTTAATACTGCAGGTGTTAGGGCATTAGGACAGCATAAAAGGTGACCCATAGTTTGTGGTGATACTCCACACTCACATACCCACATAGTTGAACAAAAAGAAATGAAACTAAAAGGAACTTTCTTGAACCAAAACTTAATACACATCTTTTATTTATACGCCAAAACGATTCCAAATAAAGTTTAGCGTCATAAATAAATGCAAAAGAAAGATATAATAAATATGAAATTTCTACCGTGAATACAAAGTTCAAAAGTTGTTAGCATCTGTGAAACGTTGAATTGAAAATAAGCTCGCTTATGATATTTTCGTATGAAATTTTTCGTTGCTACAACATGTTTTTTTTTAAGCTGACGTTTCGGGACGGATAAAACTTTCGCGTGTGTTTGACGTGGAATATGTTGTTCCAATTTTCATTTAACATAGTTCTGTTGAGATTTTTTATAACTAGTCTTTTGAACAGACATTCTTACTTGCTTATTTTACAACTTACATAACATAACATACATAACGTAAACAGCCTATATACGTCCCACTGCTGGCACAGGCTTCCCTTCGATCAACCGGAGGGGTATAGTGCATACTTCATCACGCTGCTCCAATGCGGGTTGGTGGGGGTGCTTTTACGGCTAATAGCCGGGACCAACGGCTTATAGTGCCCTCCGAAGCACGGAATCATCTTACTTTTTCGGACAATCAGGTGATTCAAGGTTGAGAAGTGCTTACCAAACAAAGGACAGTCTCACAAAGTGATTTCGACTGTTTCGACCATCGGGAATCGAACCCGGACCTCCAGATCGTGAGCCTAACGCTCTAACCACTAGGCCATGGTGGATGTTTTATAACTTATTACAAAGAAAACAAATAGCCCTTTCGGAGAACGGGTGACTTACATTCTAGTGTTACGGGTTCGAAGCCGGGTTCGGTCTTACCACAATTGAATCGGACTTTATGGCTTTCAAATTGTAGATAATTGACGTTACATGGTTATATATGTCGAAATAAATTTAAGGAACACACGTCAGTTTTACGCAGACATTTAAAAACCCTTCGAAATTTTTATATTGGCTAATAACCCGATATAAATAATTTGACAGCACACGTCAAACGGTTTGCATGTGAGCGAGAACTACGTGAATAAAATAGGCATTTTATTCACCCGGGTTATTCATTAAAATTACCAGTTAGTTGTCAATCATCTCTGTCTCTTTTCTTTTCGGCGGATAAGAAAATGATAGGTATTTTTTAAATTAAAATTAGAATGTATCTGCATGAATCCGGGCCACTGTTATAATATCCATAAGCTCTTACTTTATGTCATGGGCCATTATAATATGCCTCGGTTATCGTTCGGACAGTAAACATAATTAACTGGATAACGACTATATAATGGGGTAAACTGTACTAAATTAAGGGGTAAGTACTGTTAGACAGAAAAGAATCGATCGATTTAATATCGACTGTTACATCACTATGCTAACGAACGATACAACACTAGCTTACGTACTTTGACAGACATAATTCTTACCGCGCATTGGAACTTGTAAAATGTTATCTTACTGAAATGTGATAAAAAAATATCTTAGGTCGTATAAACAGTAGCTACAAGATTTCTTTGATTATATGTGGTTCTGCTCACCCCATTAGGATTTACGGGCGGTATGTACAGGTTATGTGTTGTTGGAAAACCTACCTTAACATATAATCTGGGAAACTTTGAACTAGCTACATATTACGGTTCAATATAAGGGGTATTAGTGACATCGTAACGAAAATGTTGAGGGATGATTCAGACCATGATTCTGAGTCGATATTAAGAAGAATTTTCCGTCAATGATGGTGGTGATGGTCCCGTCCCGGATTCGAACCCCTGTGGAGACATACCACAAAAATTACTTTGTGATCCCTAGTTTGGTTAGGACATTACAGGCTGATCACCTGATTGTCCGAAAGTAAGATGATCTGTGCTTCGGAAGGACCAACGGGTCCCGGTTAGTACTTACTGACGTAAGTATGTGGTCGTTGCATGAACCATGTCAGGGGCCTTTGGCAGATCAATAGTAACTCTGTCAGGGTTGATGAGTTTGGTAATCCACCTCAACGTAAATGGGTGAATATCAAAATGTGCCAAGTTTGGTGGCGAACTTTCATATTATTTTTTCGTGAAAAATTGGGTTCCGACATGAAAAAGGATCCAAAAGGATCCGAAAGGATGTCGGAACCCAATTTTTCACGAAAAAATAATATGAAAGTTCGCCACCAAACTTGACATTTTGATATTCACCCAAATATAAGACGTGCTAGATCATTTATCCGCTAAACAGGGATAAACTGAGTGTCGATAACGACAACATAATAGTGGCAGTTGCAATAAATTAGGCGCCATTTGCCGCGCGTTGTCGGCACACGGCGTGACCTCGTATTATCTGACGTTGTGGTCATTAGTTAATTTTGATGTTTATTCCCTAAATTGTAGACATCCATTATTATTATATTTAAAACAGGGTGTTAGTGGCATCGTAACGAATACTAAGGGGGTGATTCAGCTCATGATTCTGAATTAATATTCAGTGGAATTCTCCGTCGCAAAATTCATGACTTTTTAAAACTTATTTAGAAATTATTTACAATCCTACGCAGACGTTTAGTATGTGAATTCCACCTGATAACTCAGAATAATGAGCTAAATCCTTCCCGTCAGTATACATAACAATGTCACTAACACCCTGTATTAAATATAATAATAATGGATGTCTACAATATAGGGAATAAACATCAAAATTAACTAATGACCACAAAGTCAGATAATTAAAGGTCACGCCGCATGCCGATTATGTCTTATGTTTTGTATTATCTAAAAAAAAAGTACAATTAAGTAATTATGTTATGTAAAAACATGTCGCCAGAGACATAAAAATATTTAAATACCGGGGCTTACGATTACGGTCACGAGCATTAATATGTATACACTTTGGTACCATGTGACATTAACTTTTTTGACAAATTGAACTGTAAGTCTCACTAAATGTCAAATATGTTAGTGCGACAGAGTTCTAAAATGGGTACATTATATTGCTTATGACTGTACGACTAAATATAGAAATGCCTTTTCATTTCTATGGTAACAGAGTGGTAGTAAAATATCGCCGACTTCCAGTCACGCTCATTAATGTAATTTTTATACTCCAAGCAATTACATTCCGCATTAACTACTTAAGTATTCCGGTTTATATTAAAGACCATAATTATTAATTGAAACTTAATAATTGCTAATTACAACTACGGGGTTTAAAATCACAAATTGAAAAAAACGGTTACGGTCATAAAATAACCTTGTAAAGTGAGAGTTCGAGTTGCTCACCGAGGGTTCCGTACAAACAGCCGTAAATTAACATAAATACACTAAAGGATGCTTTGATTTTGGCGCTGGAAAATCATTGTATCCATACATGAACTGAAAATAAGTTTATAATTCCAAAATCATTCTTTTATAGTGGAACAAATTATACAATTTACTTAAGTATGCAATAAAATCTTTCTTTTTGCTACACAATTCTAGGTCTATGGAACATAGGTTTACGTAGGTTTTGATTTCCCTATGAAATGTTAGAAAATAAGGCTTAAGATGGGCGTATTTATGGATTGCGTAAATTGAGAAGCTTGATTTTTTTACAGCTTCTTTTTTTTTGACGTGACTTTTTGTAGATTTGCCGCATATGGCATTAACTACTTGGCCGGACGAATGGGGAGCGCTGAAAGCTTGAACGAACATCATACATACTATTAGATGTTAATTTAAATTTGATACCGCCATTCACGCACGAGAAAAGGGGTCTTGACAGACGGACGGACAACAAAGCGATCCTATAATGGTTCCGTTTTCCTTTTGAGCCTCAGTACCCTAAAAATATATTATGATTATCAGTAAGACTGTATTTGTTAGAAAAAGGACCTTAGAACATCGGGCGCTTCAGCTTCGGATAGTAAGGTGAGAAAAAAATGAATTCCTATTTCTAAAGTTTTTTTATGGTTTTGTTAATTTTGATAGAAATAGCGATAGTGATCTATACTAGCCATACTTACTGTGCGTGTATCGGAACGTTGCCGTGTTACCGGCGTCATCTACTGTAGCTTTTTTAAAGATTTTATAATATTTATATAGAAATAATAAAAGATCTAAAACCCGCGTTATTCTCAGAATCCAACAAGCTTTTCGAGTTATGTGATTTTTTTAATTATATTTTATTAAATGAGGCTCAATTATTAGTAATTTATTATTAGCGCATCACATGATTTTAGGTTAACGTGTAACTTAAAATTGTAGAATTATAAAACATGCTTTCTAACGTCTACAGGGCGCGAGCGCAAGAATGGGTGACAGTCAAATTGTTCATGGCTTGAATGCGTCTATAACTGAATACCCACACAGCGCATTCATATTTCGTAATAAAGAAGAGAATGGACAGTATAGATGGTACTGTGGAGGAGCCATTTTGACTGATTACGTTATCATCACAGTAGCTCATATGTTGATGGTAAATAAAGCAGAAGTATACGTCGGCAGTGAAGACGTAGAAAAGGTAATCAGAGGGAATTTATCTAGACACGCAGGAACGTGTCTAGACAAGTTCAGCAAGTAACAGAACTTGCGATCAGCACCGTGTGTATTATCACACGAACCATTTGGAGTCACTTTTGACCCCCTCATTATACAAAAACTATTTCACATACACGTGTCAACTTTGGCTCATATATTTGGACTTGCGAGATACATATATGTGCTTTAAAATTCTTTATTTAGATATTGGCCCCGATTCCTGCAGACACCGCCTAATTTTATTTTAAGTTATATCCGTCATTTTCATATCCGTCGAAAAGGAAAGGGACGGATAATTCACAGCTCTTAATTTTAGGAAGAATGAGTAAATGAATGAATAACCCGGGCGAATCAAAAGGTACGTCTCTGGTATGCAATCCGTTTGACGTGCTGTCTACTTAACTGTGTCGGGTTATTGACGGATGTAAAATTTTTAGACGGTTGGTTTAAATTTGTGCTTAAAATTGACGTGTGTTCCATAAATTTTATGCTTGTCGATTACCCGTCCCTTTCCTTTTAACTTAAAATAAAATTAGATGGTATTTACAGGAATTAACAAAAAATCGTCATTTTTATCACTGACTGACTTATAAATTGATCAAAATTCTAACCCAGTTCTAGATGACCTAGAAAGTAAAAATTTGGATTTTTTTTTATAATTTTTCACTTATTTGTTTTTATTAGTAAAACTTAACTTATATACCTACTCAGAGCATGTAAGTTCTATAGATGTAAGAATCAACAATCGAAACTCATGACAGCCGGCCTTTCTGTGGTATGCAATGACAAAATAAAATAACATTGTGGTATTTTTTTTCGCATTTAGTCTTCATAAAGTATTAGTAATTTAACACTAGATGGCGCAGCGTGTTTATTAAAATAGGTACGTACGACAATTAATATTCGGAATATAGATTACTCTTTTTAAAAACGTTTTATTGTATGTATTTTTTTTGTACTGTTTCAGATACTCTAGAGTAGGCAGTGCTTTGATTCCTATATGAGATGCACGCCAAGATGCAGTGTCTCATACGTTGAGCTTTAGTAGATTAAGATTCCATTAATAATTAGAATAGAATAGAATAACTTTATTCCCAAAACAGTGAAGGTTACAAAAGCATTTACATAAATTAAGTTTAACAATTTGTGACTAGTAGCTAACACTGCCCAGGGAAATGGGACTGACTCAGCATATTGTTGCTAAGAGTATGGTACGAGTGCCCACTCTCACCAACACTGATATTCTGCCAGTACCCATATTACGCTTATAATAAGTAATAAATGAATTGAAATGAATTGAATTAATTTAAGGTGATATTCGAAGCGAATGACCTTAGACGCCATCAATCGAATGTTACGTGCGATTTCTCTCACTAGCCTCGCGAATGCACTGTAGTGTTGCCGGAGATATTTCTTAAAAAGTAACCAGTTCGAACTTTTCAAAAATATATTTTCATAGTGACGTATTCACATGAAAATTCTGTTTTGTAATAATGTAAACACAAATTTTGTGCTTTATTACGTCATTAAATAAAAAAAAAATACGCTCAACTGACTAGTTGCAAAACTTGCAAACCTACAACAGGGTATGGTCTCATTTTAAAATTAACCCAAGATTTGACAAAAGTAACTTTATAGCAACACTGCAATAAATAATTGCGCCTGATGGAATCAAGAGAGCCAATATTTATTTCTAATCCTTCAGGCGTTTGCAGTTTTACAATTTTTTAGTTTGTGCATTGTTAACAAAAAATAAAAAAGTGTTCATCTTTGAAATCGATTACAAGTGTACATTATTATTTCACATATAAAATTTTCTGAATTATCGAATAAATAAACTTTTGACAATCTCTTGATATACCATTTTTTAAAATGTTATTTATTTGTTATTGGTGCATAGGTACCTACCGGTGATACCTACCTATTTAACGGCGCGTCATGCGCCAGTAATAAACCGGCTCGCAAACCACTCGGTTGTTTCATTGCTAGTTACCTAACGTACACGCCAGTTATACAGGGTGTTAGTGACATCGTAACGAAAACTTTGAGGGATGATTCAGGCCACGATTCTGAGTTGATATCAAGTGGAATTTTCCGTCGCAAAAGTATGGAACGGAAAGTAAATAAAAAAAAACAGTAATTATGCATTTTCCGACATGAAAATCCACTTGATATCAACTCAGAATCATGGTCTGAATCATTCCCCTCATTTTATTTGTTACGATGTCACTAACACCCTGTCTACCTGTATGTACTTGTATATTTATTTCTATTAAATTCCGCCAAAATGCTCCTCGAGAAATAAATAATTAAATTTAATTAATATAATAAGTTAATAAAAGGTTTCAAATGCGTCCTGGGAGGAGTACCACTGATTCTAAACAAATGTATTTTCACAGTTTCTCTTCTTATATCGCCGTAAGAAAATATTTCTCTAGTTTGGGCACGACATCTGGGTGAATCACCTAATTGTCCAGAAAAGTAAGATGATTCCGGTCTTCAGAAGGCATGTTAAGCCGTTGGTCCCATTTACTAGCCTTAAACACCTCCACCAATATACACTGGAGCAGTATAGTGCAGTATACTTCATACTCACTTCGGTTGATTGTAGTAAGATCTGTGCTCAGTAGTGGGACGTATATACGTATACTAATAGGCTATAATATATGTTATGTTATTTCAGGTCACAGTACGACGGACTATGAAACGTTATATAAGCCACGAAAAGTACACTAACATTACCCATTTACATGATCTATCACTTATGTTACTTGACTCGCCTCTTCCGCTGGGTAACAATATACAAAGGGTCCTATTGACGCCAAGATATCCTTATGCTAAAAATGTCAGAATGGCTTCATGGGGTTCAATTTCGAATGATAAAGTTAGTATCCTTATTTAATTTATAAATATAAGTAAAAATATAGATGCGCTCGCAAAACCTTCGTGCCTCTGTGATTTTGGACAGGTTGTTAGTGGCATTGTAACGAAAACTTAGAGGGATGATTCAGACCATGTCACTAACACCCTATATTACACAATGTTTTATGGTCGAATCACTGTCCGTTAGTAATGGAGTTGAATTTTTATGTAATTTACCAAAGAAGTGTGAATTATTTTATTTATTTAAAAAGAAATGTGACAGATTTATTTTTCAAAATGTCATAAAACTTTATCCTTCAATAAAACTCCGTTCCCCGTTTTGTGCCGGTGCACGATAAAGTCAATGTGTGGTGTCTGTGTAAAACGAGGTGTTTTATAATAATATGAAGTGTCCAGGGTGTGATAAAAGGTTAAGATTAATCGATAATAATATCCCAGACGAATAATCATTGTTGTGATAACATTTTGTGAACAAAATATCAATACAATTTTCAATTGTGTTTTAACATTTTTGTGAATTTATTTTCTATTATCTTTGGCTGCATTAACTCCTCCTCAAAGCTCGTAAGAAATCTCGAAACTCCTTACAGTGTTACTACAAAACATAAACTAAAAATAAACTAGGTTTGAAATAGTATTTCGCGCTACGAAAGAAGTCGGCGGATTTTAATGAAACTAACTTGACAAGTCATAATAATTCTATGCAGAATCTGCGACAGTAGCGCCGCGGCCTTCGGGACTTCTTTCGTAGACGGATTATATTTTAAACATAGTTTATCTTTTAGTCTTTGTTTTGTAGTAACACTGCTAATATTTTGCATGGCGATATGATAAATAGCAATATCTATTATCACAGAAAGACCAGCGGATAAACAACAGATTTCTACAGTATACGATGCAAAAGGTTATTACACATCCTACGCGATGCAAATTGGAAGGGACACTTTGCACTAAGAACATTAAGCCTGACAAAAGTGAAATTAGCTAGTGAGTATTGTTAAGATTTCTTATCATATATTGAAAATTGTAAACTTCCCTCGCCGAAACAATCCACCAGTGGCTGAGCTTGGATTACCTCCCCCCCCCCCATTATTATGACGATAATAATTAATCGATATCATAATTATAAGTAATATTATAAACATCACCTGTATGTACATCATTGTATTTCAATCATATAATATGTATTTTGATTTAGTAGGTCGTAATTATGAAAAGTAGTAACGAAAACACATAAAATATCGATAGGTACTAGAATTTTCCGTACTATTTCAGTTTGATATTTTTATTTATTTCGTATCCTTATAATGTTTATTGCACCAGTCCATGCTCCAATGCATTAACTTCTTTCACCCTAAGGTTGCCTGGCAGAAATTGCTATTTAGCAATAAGCCTGCCTATTGTACTTATGTTTTTATTCGTATGTTCATGTCCTTTGTATATGTCGTTGTGCAATAAAGTATTATTGATTGATTGATATTTGACGGAACATGATAGTATTGTTATGTTTGCTGTCCATCTCGTGTTTATATCTGAAAAGCAAAGCAAAGAAGTACCTACGCAAAACGAGTAATGTTCGAACGTTTTGTTTCTGACATTTTAAAAAGAAAAAAAATATTATTATTTAGAGGACGCTACAGTAACAATACAAAAACAGTAACAGAAAAATAGTAATAAAATAGAAAACGTTGGTCGTAACTAACAGTAATGTGGCGGTGGTGAACGTCCTCCATAAATGGACCTTGCTCAGCATAAGTTGCGGGGTGAGCCCCGACGCTGGTATTCTGCGGAACCAGCCGTGTGAGGCAGGGACGTCACATTACGTCAAAAAGTACATTTCCTGTCAAAAAGTATTAATAAAGTATTAATGTGTGTTGTATAGTGTTTGTGTGTGTCTGAGTGTGTGTGTGTTAAATATGTGTGTTAAGTGTTAGTGTTGTGAGTGTGTGTGTGTTATTTAGTGTTGTATTATTTTTGCAGAAATATTATTAATGTCGCGTATTTTAAAAAGTTTTTTCTTTATTAAATAGACTTACGATTTTGTATTACCTGTAGGCGATGGATGTGGGAGGAATTGTGGTCATGATCGGACGAATGCAGGTCGTGTAAATTTTCACCTTATATTATGGGTCAATGGGCTTGACTGGGCGTCAATGGGCTTGTTAAGGAGACAGTGAAGTCAGCCCATTACAAACGCGGCGCACACGTTCGATATGGGCCTTGAATTTTAGACGACTATCTAGGACTACCCCGAGATATTTGAATTACTACTACAAATTGTTATACATTTAAAAAAAACCGGTAAAGCACGAGTCCTTACAAATTGCCACCTGCGGGGTTTGAAAGGCCACATCGAAACGATTCATCTAAAAAAAACATTAAGTATTGCATTTCGACAGTTGCGCACATAAAAGTAAGCTCAATGCAAACAAATGTCAAATAGCAATATTGATTTTGTAGACGAATTGCTTTGATGTGGCATTTTTAACCCCCCTGGTCATTATAAGACCCTGAATACCAACCACCAACAACCGCAAGAGTGCTCATCAAGACAAATAAAACAAGCCTAAAATCAGTCAAATAAAACAAATGAAATTCTTATGACCACTTGGTCATCATCAGGCCTGATGAAGACTTACCACCACCAATGACCTAAGGCCAGAATGCTCATCAAAACAAGCCTGCAAACCAAACATCAATTCAAAAATAATAAATATATTTAATTTAATTGTAAATATTAATATAACAATACGTCACAAAAAGAAACTTAAAAACTAGTCATTAAATAACCCGCCCCTCACTGTTCCCGGAGCAAAGGTGCCCACAACACTAGCCGCATTACCGCGTTGAATGGCAATGGACCAGCCTTTGGACCAGGAACGAGCCGGAGCGGGAGTCACCTGTTTAATTTATTTTTTCATTTATTTTGTGGTGGCTAAATATGTGGGTTTTGCGTCATTTTATTGTCGAGTTCCTACCACCACCTAGTCATCATTACACCCTGGATTCTTTAATCATATCTAAGAATCGCCAATACCATCTATCAAAAGAAAAAAATCGAAAAAAAAATCGGACTGTCTCCACATTCATCAATTGTTTCATATTCATAACACGTGCACTGGTTCAGAGTAGACTGGCCATCCATACTTTGATCAATGTCCTTGTCTGCAAACCAAAGAAAATATAATTAATTAGTTATTATTATTCTAAAAATCTAATTCTAATTCTTTTTCTACAATTCAGTTATGATTCTGGAAGTGCGATAATCGTGGGGAAAAACCAAATGATTGGCATTGCAAATAATTGGTTGGATAGACGTACAGAGAAAAGAATAATATTATCCCATAATACCACTTATTATTATGACTGGATCATGAAGACCGCAAAAACTTTATGCGCAAATTGATTTTTCCAAATAAATTATAATGTTTTCATTATTTTAAAGCAAATTGTCTGTATAAACATCATAAATAAATTAAATTAAAATAATTCGATTGTTTCCTTTTGCTGTAAAAATGTTGATTGCAGACTTTACCTGTATTGTGTATTGTATACCTATTGGTAGAACTCAGATATCAGAAACATTTATTCAACGTAATTATCATGGATAAACTTATTGAAGGTCAATGTAACATCATTCATTTTATAATAAGCTTTTTTACATAAAGTAAGCTTCACATGAGCTTCAAATTTATTTTCTGACAATTTTAAAATATAATCTGGTACTTTATTGTAAAAACGTATACATAACCCCAAAAAAGATGAATTTTATTTACTTAATCTAGAATTTTGAATAGCAATTTAATTTTTATTCCTTGTTATGTAAGTACGGAGAGAGGTACATTTTAACATACATACATAATGTTTTCATAAATTAATAAAAAAATAGTACTATAATAAGTCATAATATTTATTTCTTGTATAAATTCAGTAAATCTTTATTTAAATATCTTACGCAAAAGATCTCTTAGCTATAAGTGAACTACATAATAACTTTAAGCAATTTCCGCTCACACAGATAAAACGAAGAATTAGTTTTGTGGGGTTTTTATTATACCAGTATGTTTCTTTTTATTTTTTATGAAAATAAACATCTTACATTACTTACTTAAACATATCCCTTAAAGAGTCCCGACGGCGCACATTATAAATAGCATGAACCTAACATTGCACACATTCCTAGCCAGCTATGTTTCAGTCCCATGTAATAGTCTTAAATCTTATAAGGGGCAATGTATACGTTTTTACAATAAGATTCCCATTGACATTCAGAATTTGCCTTTCAATTGTTTTAAGACAGTAGTTAAACAAAAACTTCACAAAAAAGGTTATTATAAAGTTAGTGATTATTTAGAAGATATGAATGCATGGGATTAACTGTCTGAGAACTGATATTAGGCAGCTAAATTACTCAATTGAATACCAATATTTTATGTTTATTTTCATTTTTTTAAAGAACGCCTAGGGCCCTGTGCCGAGGTTTTTCTGGCAGCTTCTTTTCCCCGGCTATACATACAGGTTGTGAGAAGCTGCAGTAGTTTTAGGTGGCTGAGACGTTCGTTATGTAAAAATTGACGATTCAAAGTGTAACTATGTTACCTACTGAATAAGGATATTTTTGAATTTGAATAAGTGAGAGAGCCTATTGATTCTGGAACCCACGTGACATCACTTTTCTATGATTCAAACTCATGAAGTCCGTGACTCAGGGGTGACTCATGGGTGTTAAAAAGGCCACATCGTAGCAATTCATCTAAAAAAGCAATTTTGCTATTTGACATTCCTTTGCATTACGCACTTAGTTTTATATGTGCAAATGTCAAATTGCAATCAAATGTTGAATTGCTTTGAAATGGCCTTTTTAACCCCCTAATTTAGCATTTGGAGATGTCCTTAGAAAAGGTTTAATACGATCTACTCTGAACCGGCGTGCGTGTATGAAGCGATTGATGAATGTGGAGGAAGCAAGAGAAGTTTGTCAGGATCGAAGCGAATGGAATTCTATAGTCTCTGCTTACCCCGGTGGGAAATAGGCGTGAGTTTATGTATGTATGTGTCTGTAATTTAGCGAGCCGGGATTTGAACCCGTGACGCTACAATGTAAGTTACGCGTTCTCTAAACAGGGCTATTGGTTTTATTTGTAATAAGTAATAAAATAAGCAAGTAAGAATAACTCCTCTCTTCTCCGCCCATCTCCGCGTCAGTGAAAACTTGGCCTTACCCCTGATAGTCCCCTAAGTCGCTGATGTTATCTTACTTACTTAATATACAAACTTCAAAAACATCACAAACAACAAAAAACAATAATCCACTAAAAAGAATTATTCTTTTGAAAGGACATTAAGACTTAAATAAGGTGTAAATGTTATTTTATGCATTTTTAGTGGATTATTGTTTTTTGTTGTTTGTGATGTTTTTGAAGTTTGTATATTAAGTAAGCGTTAGGCTCATGATCTGGAGGTCCGGGTTCGATTCCCGATGGGGACATTGTCGAAATCACTTTGTGAGACTGTCCTTTGTTTGGTAAGGACTTTTCAGGCTTGAATCACCTGATTGTCCGAAAAAGAAAGATGATTCCGTGCTTCGGAGGGCACGTTAAGCCGTTGGTCCCGGCTATTAGCCGTAAAAACACCTCCACCAACCCGCATTGGAGCAGCGTGGTGGAGTATGCTCCATACCCCCTCCGGTTGATTGAGGGAAGGCCTGTGCCCAGCAGTGCTGTTTATGTTAATAGGTAAAGTCATTGAATTTTACAATAAAATACCAGATAATATTTTAAAGTCAGAGAATAAATTTAAAGCTCACGTGAAGCTTACTTCATGTAAAAAATCTTATTATAAGATTAATGATTACCTAAATGATAAAAATGTCTGGTATTGAATGTGTTTCTCTAGTTATTAAATAACTTGTGATGTATCCTCATTGATTTAAAAGATGTGTTGCTGTTGCAGTTTCTTGTCATTTCTTCTCCTCAGCCATAACACCTTGCGAAATGACATAAATTCCGAAATGTTACATTGACCTTCAACAAGTATATACATGATAATTACGTTGAATAAATGATTTCTGATTTCTGATTACTGATTGTCTACAGCATAACGAAATAATCAATGCATTTTTTTATTATGTACAGTTTATTTGTTTTACAATTATAATAACATTATATTTATTTGTGAAATTCAATGCTTACTACACAAACTTTTTGTGGTCTTCATGATCCAATCATAATAATAAGTGGTATTATGGGAATACATTATTCTTTTGTTTTTACGCATATCCAACCAATTATTTGCAATGCCAATCATTTGATTTTTCCCCACGATTATCGCACTTCCAGAATCAAAACTAAATTATAGAAAAAAGAACTAGAATTATATTTTTAAAATAATATTTTTTTTTGTTGGCGTTCTATTCGTAGTATTGTTCCTTTTTCTACTGTGTTAGATGTATTTATACAAGTGTTAGTGACATCGTAACGAAAACCGTGATGATTCAGACCGTGATTCTGAGTTGATATCAAGTGGAACTTTCCGTCGAGTATCAAGTGGAATTCTGTGGTTTAACGGCATCATTCAAACAATGTATTTAGATTAAGGAAATAATGAAAAATAAAATAAATAATAACTTGATATTAACTCAGAATCATGGTCAATTATCCCCCTTTAGTATTCGTTACGATGTCACTAACACCTACTATAATAAGAAAGGAGAATGGGCGAATCTGGTCCAAGAACCTCCACTGATGAGACTTATATGTAATGAAAGCTTATGCTTTCCCTATGAATCTGGCAAAGTACTATCAGATTCTGTCCCGGGGTTCTTTTTTTACGGCCATGTTTGTCCTGGCTAAAAATGTGATAAAATACAGTGGGAGCTAAAATCGGCTCAAGATTTGTTGCTGGATAACAAAGTCTACATAAATAATTATGTATCATATTGTATATCATTTTAAAGAGGATCTTTTCCAGAATCCGAAACATAAAAAAAAAAACAAAAAAAAATCTTTGTAAGCGAATTATAGTCAATTTATATCTGCAGCGCCATTGTTTCTCGGTAGCTAAGTTCAAGTTTCATGCCTTTTACCCCTTCCAAAAGTATCTTACCGATTTTTTTATATTGCTTCCGGAATTTGATCTGAGTGATAATAACAAGAAAAATAAATAAACACCTCTCCGATAGAGACCGGCTAAGCTATTGCCTATTGCAAGAAATCGTCATCATTAGCAAGTCATTACGGTATTGCATATTATAAGCTTATCAGGAACTTGGAACTTGGTCCAAGAACCTCCACTGGTGAGACTTGCATGTAATGATAGCTTATACTTGTCCTATGATTCTGGCAAAGTTCTATCAAACACTGTCCTAGGGTTTTTTTACGGCCATGTTTGTCCTGAGTGTACAGTAGTGGACTGCAAAATCACCTCAGGATTTGTTGTCGAAAAACTATTTAACTAAGTCTATATACATAATTATATATCATAATGTATATCAATTTTAAAGGGAAAGGTTATCAGAATCAGAAACACAAATAAAAAAAAAATGCATTATGTAAACGACTTTTAGCCAACTCACGTCCGTAGCACCATTTTTCTCAGCAGCTACGTACGAGTTTCGCGCCTTCCAACCTTTCCAAAGAAGCCCAATCATTTTTTCCTTCTTCTGATATTGCATTCTTAACCTGACAAGACTAAGTGACAACAACAAGAAATAAAATAGATACCATTCCGATAGAGGCCGCGTAAGCTATGGACCTATTGCAAGATAACGTACTCAAAGGCTAGTCATTATAATCCAACAGACGTAACATGATTAGAATGCGGCGGGACGGAAATGTAGTACATCGCCTTATGCGAAAGAGACGAAATATGTGTCTCTTTAACACTAACAGCAATACAACTATACAGCTTAGTACGAGAGAAACAAGAAATAAGTCATTCTAATCAAGATGCAATACAATGACTCTATTGTATACAAAAGAAACACATTAAACAAGTTCAGGCAATAACTGGTGCAAAAGGCGGCTTTATTGCCAAGGTAGCAATTACTACCAGGCAACCTTACGTTTACGATACGTTTGTTGTACCATTCGGCATTGTTTATAAGACAAGATATAAGCCTGGATTAATAAAACAAGATTGTGGTGAAAGAAAACATACTACATTTGCGTCCTCCCGCATTCTAATCATGTTACGTCTGTTGGATTATAATGACTAGCCTTTGAGTACGTTATCTTGCAATAGGTCCATAGCTTACGCGGCCTCTATCGGAATGGTATCTATTTTATTTCTTGTTGTTGTCACTTAGTCTTGTCAGGTGTAACGAAGCATTTCGGACCAACGAGCCTTGTAGCGACATCTTGTGGTTTCTGGCGATATATCGTTGTTTTATATTTTACCCGCAGGAAATCACAGATGGCGCTGCAGGGTTATCGATGGGCCCGAATATTTTTTTAATTATTTTATTTTCTTCAAAATTTGGTATATTAAAATTATCTGCAACATTTATTTTTGATATATTATAATTATATTGTTTAAATTTTGGGATCAAACAAGTCGATCGATTGTTGTCGTAGATTCGGCGAATTTATGGTTTGGTAGATTTTATTTTGGTTGGCAACATTGTTGGTTCGTGTGTCAGACTGACAGCTGGCTGAGCTGAGAGACAGGTTTTGGAAAGTGGGGACGTCGCGAGAGCGCCGGAGACTCCACTGCCGTAACAATAATGTGGGCAAATTAAAAGCCACGATTTATCGGCGACATCAAGAGCCGATGTCTCGATTTAAATAAACAACTTAACCGAGATGGTGAGTCCTCGCAATTCTTCGTGCATATTTTTGCACCAACTTTGTGATAACCTCGAGGTCCTTGTTTTCAGCAACATCACTGAAATCCCATCGCCTAAGGTCCAGTGGGTGGGTTTAGGTTTCATCCGAGCGATGCCCAACTATCCCGGATGAACCTGTAAGTTATTTTCTTTGTTTTACACTCGTGAGTTGCATTGCCACGCTGTCAGCTGAACCACATGCTAATCATTGCCATTCCTTGTTGCAGATGTTGTTTTTGTTTTCTTTAAAGTTTTAACGTTTTAATTTTCTAACGTTTTGCAAGTATTAATGTAAGAAGAAGTTTATGATTGGATCAGATGATTTCAACAATGTTTTGTGAATGAAGATTCCTACTGTTTTCTTCTGCGTTTGCAAGTTATTTCAAGCTTCATTACGGCGGAGCTTGCCTTGGTTGTTTGCACGTCGAAGCTTTCCTTTGTGCGGCGCGCATGTGGATGTGCCGCGCCTCTCCTTTTGTCAACACTCCGGATAAGGCCCGGTGAAGGACTGCGAGGTTGACCGGTGGACGTGCAGCCCGCCAGCTGCGTAACAGTTGGCCCGCTGCGCCGCCATCGTCCAGCACGCCCTGGCCTGAGCCGGCCTCAACTCATCACCTGTATGGTATTCCGGAACGCCTCAGGTAGGCCTGATAGTCGGAGGTCCTCGAGTAAGTGAGGTGCCTACAGGTGTACGGACAGTGTTTTAAACATAGTGATATCCCATGGTTGTTACGGAGTGACAATTAACCTGACGGACCAAAGCGCGACCTGTCTCCCTCCATAGGGTTTTTACCTACCTATGGATAATAAAATCTGTATATTTTAAAATATACATTGTACAAATTCAAGGGAGTTTTCTTTGTCTCATGCTCACCGGTCTATAACATCTAGCTGTGCCCTTCAGGTAAACACCACTTTATAAATTTCTGAAACATATCTGCAGTATCATAACACGATTTCCTTTTACCTACTTTCCTATAAGGTAGCAAAAGATTTCCGTTTCACAGGTTAAGAATGCAATATCAGAAGAAGGAAAAAATGATTGGGCTTCTTTGGAAAGGTTGGAAGGCGCGAAACTCGTACGTAGCTGCTGAGAAAAATGGTGCTACGGACGTGAGTTGGCTAAAAGTCGTTTACATAATGCATTTTTTTTTTATTTGTGTTTCTGATTCTGATAACCTTTCCCTTTAAAATTGATATACATTATGATATATAATTATGTATATAGACTTAGTTAAATAGTTTTTCGACAACAAATCCTGAGGTGATTTTGCAGTCCACTACTGTACACTCAGGACAAACATGGCCGTAAAAAAACCCTAGGACAGTGTTTGATAGAACTTTGCCAGAATCATAGGACAAGTATAAGCTATCATTACATGCAAGTCTCACCAGTGGAGGTTCTTGGACCAAGTTCCAAGTTCCTGATAAGCTTATAATATGCAATACCGTAATGACTTGCTAATGATGACGATTTCTTGCAATAGGCAATAGCTTAGCCGGTCTCTATCGGAGAGGTGTTTATTTATTTTTCTTGTTATTATCACTCAGATCAAATTCCGGAAGCAATATAAAAAAAATCGGTAAGATACTTTTGGAAGGGGTAAAAGGCATGAAACTTGAACTTAGCTACCGAGAAACAATGGCGCTGCAGATATAAATTGACTATAATTCGCTTACAAAAAGATTTTTTTTTGTTTTTTTTTTTTATGTTTCGGATTCTGGAAAAGATCCTCTTTAAAATGATATACAATATGATACATAATTATTTATGTAGACTTAGTTATCCAGCAACACATCTTGAGTCGATTTTAGCTCCCACTGTATTTTATCACATTTTTAGCCAGGACAAACATGGCCGTAAAAAAAGAACCCCGGGACAGAATCTGATAGGACTTTGCCAGAATCATAGGGAAAGCATAAGCTTTCATTACATATAAGTCTCATCAGTGGAGGTTCTTGGACCAAGTTTCATACAAAAGTGCCCATTGTCATTTAAACAAAACTCAATAGCTAATTGCACTTTTATTATAATATGATTTATATACAATATTGTATGTACAGGTGATGTTTATAATATCACTTATAATTACGATATCGATTAATTATTTGATTGCGAAGCACTTCCGAAGCACCTTGTGATCCCTAGTTTGGTTAGGAGATTACAGGCTGATCACCCGATTGTCCGAAAGTAAGAAGATCCGTTCTTCGGAAGGCACGTCAAGCCGTTGGTCCCACTTACTACTTACTAATGTCAGTACGCAGTCGTTAAATGAGTCATGTCAGGGAACTTTGGCGCCTCAATAGTAACCCTGACACCAGGGTTGATGAGGTTGGTAATCGACCTCCTAACCCACACGATAGAAGAAGACCGTTTACGCATTTTCGTCATAATTATGTGGGGGTGAGGTAGACCTAGCTCAGCCACTGGTGGATTCTCTCGGGGAGGGAACTTAACAATTTTCAATAGGTACATAATAAGAAATCATAACAATACTCACAAGCTAATTGCACTTTTGTCAGGCTTGATGTTCTTAGTGCAAAATATTCCTTCCAAGTTGCATCGCGAAGGATATGTAATAACCTTTTGTACCGTAAATCGTAAATGTCTGTTAGCTTTCTTCTTATCTATCTGTGTTAAAGATATTGCTTTTTACTGTTGCTGTTGGTTGCAATAACAATGAGCGCGCAGGTAGAAAGAAAAGCAATGGCGACAGCAGCTTGGCATTAAAATACTTACATGAAATTAAATACAATTCATCATCATCAGCCCATTAACGTCCCCACTGCTGGGGCACGGGCCTTCTCTATGGATGGATAGGGAGATCGGGACTTAAACCATCACGCGGGTCCAGTGCGGATTGATGGTTATTAACGACTGCTAATGCAGCCGGGACCAACGGCTTAACGTGCCTGCCGAAGCACGGAGGAGCTCGAGATGAAAACCTTTTTTTTGTGGTCACCCATCCTATGACCGGCCTTTGCGAAAGTTGCTTTACTTCAACAATCGCAGACCGAGCGCGTTTACCGCTGCGCCACCGAACTCCTCAATTATTATAAAATAAATACAATTATTATAATCTTAATTTTTTTTTTAAATAAAAATTTTCTGGAAATAAATTTTTGAAAGAAAGAAAGAAATAAAAGAATAAAGAATTTTTCATTTTTTTGGCATTTACCCGTGCTTAGCGAAATACAAGGAGCAATTTAAATCGAAATAATTCCGACTCGTACGGGACTTGAACCCGCAGCTCCTGTCAAGCCGGTTTACTAAAATGTTGAGTTATTATATTTAAATCATTAAAATATATTTATATTTATTTACAGAAATATTGACTATATCCGTAACCTATTTTTTTGAATGTAAAATCTCTTAAGATTTTAAAAAAGTGACTGTGTCATACGGACAGACAGACAGACATGGCGAATCCATAGTGGTTCCGTTATTGCCATTTGGCTACGGAACCCTAAAAATCGCTCTTCTTCTATCATGTGGGTTGTCAGGTGAATTACCAACCTCGTCAGCCCTGGTATCAGGGTTATTATTGAGCCACCAAAGGCAAGATAAGGTTCATGTAACGATTACTCACTTACATCAGTTATTAAGTAGTTACCGGGACCAACGGCTTAACGTGCCTTCCGAAGCACCTTGTGATCCCTAGTTTGGTTAGGACATTACAGGCTGATCACCCGATTGTCCGAAAGTAAGAAGATCCGTTCTTCAGAAGGCACGTCAAGCCGTTGGTCCCGTTTACTACTTACTGATGGTAAGTACGCAGTCGGTACATGAGTCATGTCAGGGAACTTTGGCACCTCAATAGTAACCCTGACACCAGGGTTGATGAGGTTGGTGATCGACCTCCCAACCCACACGATAGAAGAAGACCGTTTCCGCAAATATATCCCAAAATATTTGGTCTTTTTGCATTTACCCAGTTAGAACTTATGTCAGTTGGCGACATACATAATAAGTTCTCACAGGATATTTGATCGTACAGCCACTGTGTTCCCGTAAGGGATTGCGAGCGCATCTATATTTGAACTTATACTTACTTTATCAATCGAAATTGCACCCCATGAAGCCATTCTGACAATTTTAGCATAAGGATATCTCGGCGTCAATAGGACCCTTTGTATATTGTTACCCAGCGGTAGAGGCGAGTCAAGTAACACAAGTGACAGATCATGTATATGAGTTTTGTTATTGAAATTTTCGTGTTTTACATAACGTTTCATTGTCCGTCGTACTGTAACCTGAAATTATATTATATGTTATACCTATACATACAGCGTTTTAGTGACATCGTAACGAAAACTTTGAGGGATGATTCAGGCCAAGATTCTGAGTTGATATCAAGTGGAATTTACCGTCGCAAAAACACAAATAATTTCAAGAACCTCCCGACAGGAAAATCCATTTGGTGTCAACTCAGAATCATGGTTTCATTCATCCCACTCAGTATTCGTTACGGTGTTGATGTACTTGTATGGCTACCCGTACGTATTTGTATGGGGTGTGACATAGTAACGAATACTGAGAGGGATGATTCAGCTCATTATTCTGAGATAATATCAAGTGGAATTTTAAATTGCAAAAGTATAGAATTGAAAATAATTTACAAGTCTAAACAAAAAGAATGTATTTTGTGACAAAAAAATTATCCCCCTCAGTATTCGTTACGATGTCACTAAAACCCTTTATACGTCACAGTGCTAAACATTCAGTCAGAGTGTACTACACTACACTGCTCCAATGCATGTTGGTGCTGGTGTCTTAAGGCCAATAAACGGGACCAACAGTTCAGAAGCACGGAATCACGTTACTTTTCCGGACAATCAGAAAATTCGCCCTGCAATGTCGGACCCGAACTAGGGAAATATTTTCTTAAAATACTATGGGAATATTAATGGATTCTACTAAATATCGAGACTGTAAGAGGCGCTGCATCTTAGCGTCCATCTCATATACGTATTCAAGCACTGCCTCCCCGAGAGTATTAGAACTCAAACAATACACACAAAATACACACAACAAAACGTTTATATTGTGTTGTGTACCTATTAAGGAGAAAAATCTAAAATCCGTATATTAATTGTTGTACTATATTATACAAACCACGCCATCTAGCGGTAAATTAATAATACTTACTTAATAATGCGAAAAAAAATAAAGTTAGAAGGTTTTTAGATTTTTCTTTATTATTATTTGATTTTATTTTGTCGTTAGATGTAACCAGTTTCAGAGAAATATTCCTATTTTCATGCTTCATGCTTTTTAGAGCGTGATTTATCCGTAGATTTATTAAGATAAGAGCTAAGGCTCAGCCGCTGATGGGGAGCGGAGAGTTGCTGTTCTATACGTAGTATTATTCTTCAAGTACGTGGAATTCCGTGATGTCCGCTTACCCCAACGGAAAATAGGCATTACCTATGTACTGCCTGTAATACCGTGTGACATGTAAAATAAATAAATAACCCACCAGTTACCTTTTCCAAGTCCTCATTACCGACGTAGATTTCTGCTTTATTTACCATCAACATATGAGCTACTGTGATGATAACGTAATCAGTTAAAATGGCTCCTCCACAGTACCATCTATACAGCCCCTCCTCTTTATTACGAAATATGAACGCGCTGTGTGGGTTGTCGGTTATAGACGCATTCAATCCATTAAAAATTTCAATGTCAGCCATTCTTGCGCTCGCGCCCTATAGACGATAGAAAGCATATTTTACAATTCTACAATTTGAAATTACACCTAAGCCTAATAACGTGTGACGCTTTCTTTTTGACGTAACTTATTGTAGATTTGCCGCAGATGGTATTAACTACTTGGCCGGAAAACTACTTCTAACACAAATAACATCCATCATCATCTCCGTAGCGTTATCCCGTTTTTCACAGGGTCCGCTTTCCTAAATTGAAGACTTCACAGGTCCGGTTTTTTACAGACGCGACTGACCTTCCAAGGTAAAAGGAAAACCAGCTCAAACAGGTTAGGTCACATACCTCCGAAAATACATTTCTCGGGAATGTTGGATTCCTCACGACGTTTTCCTTCACCGCTGAGCACGTGATAATCATTTATGACCCAAACATGAATTCAAAAACAAATAAGACAATCATTGGTTTAGGCCTGTGCTGGATCCAAACCTGTGACCTCAAAGTGAGAATCAAGCGTTCTACCAACTGGGCTACTACGGCTAACACAAATAACATACAGCCTCATTGAATAAAACCACCTTCAAAATCTTTTGGATCATAGGAAACGCGGGTTTTAAGCCCTTTACGATTATATGACTATTGTTATGAAATTGTTCTTATCAAAATAGCTACAGTACATGACGCCGGTAATGTTGTGGTTGTTGTTTAAATTCGCCTTATACAAGGCAGACTTTAGCAATGTAATATTTGAATATCACGATCAAAATAGGCCTAAGGCTTGTCTTCTGTATCCAAAATCTTGAAAGTAAAACGCCGCTAATAGTTGACAACCCTAGCTGACAACTGACTACGTTCCGATACACGCACGGTAAGTATGATAAGAATAGATTACGATGCTTCGCTATTTCTATCAAAGTTACAAAGTTAGCCATAAAAAACTCTAGAAAGAGAAACTAATTTTCTTCTCACCTTACTATCTGAAGCTGAAACGCCTGATGTTCTAAGGTCCTTTTTTAATACATACAGTTTTACTGGTAATCATTTATATATTTTTAGGGTACCGAGCTTCAAAAGGAAAACGGAACCATTATAGGATCACTTTGTAGTCCGTCTGTCTGTCAAGACCTCTTTTTTCGGAAGGCGTGGATGGAGGTGTCAAAAAATTTACTTCCAAAGCAACTCAATCCGTAGATACGACCATGTTTAGCCTTATTTTCTAACATTTTATAAGGGAACAAAATCTTTGGAGTACAAAAACCTAGAGTCATGTGTCAATAAGGATGGGTATTACAGCATAAGTAAAACAAAAACCGAAAATCGTTAATTTGTTGTTCCATCATAACAACAATATGATTTTGAGATTACAAACTTATTTGCAATTTGTAAACTAAACCCAACTGACGTCAGAAAGAATAGTTTTTCAACGCCAATATCAAAGCTTCTCTAACATATTTATTTGTTAATTTACGGCTATTTGATACGGAACTCTCGGTGGGCGAGACCGGTTTGCACTTCACCAGCTTTTTTATGACCGAGTTTTTTAATTTGTGATTTAATCCCGGCACTTGTAATTAGCAATTATTAAGTTGCTATTAATAATTATGGCCTTTAATTGTAAATGATATTATGGACTGGAATACTTAAGTTGTTAATGTAGCGTGTAATTGCTTTCAGTAGTATTAAAATGATATTAAATAACGTGATTGGAATTCAGCAATATTTTACGACCACTCTGTTATCACGGAAATGGTGGTGGATTGGTCATGTCCTTAGAAGACCTGTGGAACACTCGTCCCGACGAGCTCTGACCTGGTGTGAGCGTGGAAAACGCAAAAGGGGGCGGCCCAAAGAGACCTGGCGACGCTCAGTTGACCGAGAGTTAAAAACTCTCGGCATGTCATGGGAGCAAGCTACAGATGCTGCAAAAGATAGCGAGCAGTCGAAATCTGTTATTTGAACCCTACATCCCAACAGGGGATAAAAGGATTAGAAGAAGAAGACTGTGTTATCATATAAATTAATAGGTATGTCTATATTAATTAGTCGTAAGTCCAGGTATATTTTCGTGTCTCTAGTAACATTTTACATCAATATTGTTATTATACTCTGTATAAATTCTTTTCAAGACAGAACGAAATAATATACAGGGTGTTAGTGACATCGTAACGAATACTCAGAGGGATGATTCAGACCATGATTCTGAGTTAATATCAAGTGGAATTTTCCGTCGCAAAATTCATGTTATTTTTTTAGTTTTTTAAAATTATTTTCAGTTCTATACTATTGCGATGGAAAATTCCACTTGATATTAACTCAGAATAATCAGCTGAATCATCCCTCTCAGTATTCGTTACGATGTCACTTACACCCCATACAAGTACATACAGTAGCCATACAAGTAGGTATGGGTGTTAGTGACACTGTAACGAATACTGAAGGGGATGATTCAGACCATGACCACGTCAAATGTTTGTATCTACCTTACTTAACCTGCTTTAACCTACCTACTTACTTAATTCTTGATTTTTATAATTGTAAAAGGGTAAATAACTTAGCCACTATTAGGTGGAGACTTGTAATTAGCCTTTAGTTATTGTCTGGTTATTATGTTAGAAAATGTATATGGCCGTAAGTCTTCCTCAAAATAAATAAATAAATAAATACGATTCTGAGTCGATATCAAGTGGAATTTCCTGTCGGAGAAGTCATGAAAATTTTAGAGCTTATTTAAATTATTTTCCGTTCCATACTTTTGCTTTTGCATTTTTTTATATATATTATTTATATTATATAACATAATTATTCTTAAATAAGGCGTCCTATTATATAGGTAATTATATATTTAATTAAATATATATTATATATAAATAATAAGAGGCCACTGGGTTCTATGTATCTGAAAGCACATCATGAAACTGAAAATTAAAAAAAAAACTAAGAATTTCGAGAATTTTCCGACATGAAATTCCACGGGCATCATCTCAGAATCATGGTCTGAATCATCTTCCAAAGTTTTCAGTATGGTGTCACTAATACCTTGTTTGTATTCCAGTACAACATAAAACCCCCATTGTCTGAAAGTCAGATAATTTTAATCATGTGTCTACACTCAGCGGGATCCCCTGTCTGGGACACATAAGAGTGATGCAGAGAATTAGATCTGAATTTGTTTTACTGAATTATCCTGAAAACAGAATTTGTTCCGTTAAAAAAACGGAAATACAAAGTTTTCTAACCGACCTCCAGCCAGCGGGATATTTCCCAAAGTTAAGTCTGATGAAGTATAAATTGATATTAACTTTTAGATCTGTATTTATTCTGTTCAACAAAACAAAAAAACTACTTCTGACGTCCTTACTTCAGCTACAATCAAGCTGCAATGAAACCTCCAGTCAGCGGACTTTTTCTCTCAATGACATTCTTTTGTAACTTTTACACTAAGATAATAAAAAATAACCTATTTACGACTATAATTTCACTTAAATTACCTATTGGTACATCTAGTGCTTAAATTAAGAAGTATAGAATTTGAAAGATATTATGTGGGTAGAATATAAAAAAAAAACTATATATCAGGTACAAATTGAAGCTGTGAGAGAAAAAGTCCGCTGACTGGAGGTTTCATTGCAGCTTGATTGTAGCCGAAGTAAGGACGTCAGAAGTTTTTTTTTTGTTTTGTTGAACAGAATAAATACAGATCTAAAAGTTAATATCAATTTTTAGTTCATCAGACTTAACTTTGGAAAATATCCCGCTGACTGGAGGTTTCATTGCAGCTTGATTGTAGCTGAAGTAAGGACGTCAGAAGTAGTTTTTTTGTTTTGTTGAACAGAATAAATACAGATCTAAAAGTTAATACCAATTTATACTTCATCAGACTTAACTTTGGGAAATATCCCGCTGGCTGGAGGTCGGTTAGAAAACTTTGTATTTCCGTTTTTTTAACGGAACAAATTCTGTTTTCAGGATAATTCAGTAGAACAAATTCAGATCTAATTCTCTGCATCACTCTTATGTGTCCCAGACAGGGGATCCCGCTGAGTGTAGACACATAATCGGCCTTGCTTTTTAATCAATAGCACATTACAATAGACTTTTGAAGTAATGTTATATTATAAGTATGTACAATGTAGTTCTGTGGTACTTGCGATTCTGCGTTTGCTACCTACTTTATACTTTCTGACCTTAAACGTTATTAAGTCACACTCGTAGAAACGGAACGAAGTGAATTATCGGTGAATAAAACCCGCAGGCGGTCCCCTGTCTGATATAAAAGTGTTTTAATACCTTTTTGGGGTAACTATTGCGTCTTGGTTTGGGTATAGTAGACTGACTTACATTATTATTACCTACCTCAAAAAAATATCTCTATTTTGTAGTAACATAGTTACACTTTAACACATACATACATACATAAACTCACGCCCGTAATCCCTAGAGGGGTGGGCAGAGCCACAAGTAATCAAAGACAACTTGCAGCCACTGTTGATCTGATGTCGTAAGCTGGATATGATAAACCTTATGGTGATAAGGGATCAGCCTATCGTCTTTTACAATAGTCTATCATGTAAGAGGACACAATATCTGTGTCGGTTTTCAGTTACACTTTGAATCGTAATTTTTTTACATAAGAAACGTCTCTTCCGGTTAAAAGTACTGCAGCTTTTCACAACCTGTATAGCCGGGGAAAAGAAGTTGCAAGAAAAACCGTAATTTACATTTAAAAAAAAAAAAAAAACGTAATTTACACAGTCGGTCCCGGCTTCTATTTCCTCAAGTAAGTAAATTGTCGGTTCATGAGCCATGTTACTTACTTACTTTGTGATTACTTTGTGATCCCTAATTTGGTTAAGACATTACAGGCTGATCACCTGATTGTCTGAAAGTAAGATGATCCATTGTTCGGAAGACACGTTAGGCCGTGGTGCTCCCGGTTACCACTTACTGATATAAGTACGTAGTCGTTACATGAGCCATGTTGGGGATTTTGACGGTTCAGTATCCCTGACACGGATGACAAACCTTGATGGTGGATGAGGTCGGGCATTGATCTCACAATCCATGAGAAAAGAAGAGCTATGTTACATTCTTGCATCACTCTACACAAGTATCAAGAATCCTCAAATACTGCCTAAATGCAAAATTTTACCCCAGGACTACCTGGCCACCTGTTTATATTGATCTGTTGTGATTTAAACCTCATCTAATATTCCATACTCGGTGAGACGATTATGACTCTTGACCGAATAATTATATAACACTTTATTGCACACAAATTTACAAGACATTTAAGTCCTGTACTTAAATGTCTTGTAAAGTGTGCAATAAAGTTATGTTATGAATTTATTCTGGTGGGCAGAGGCAGCCGGCTCTTCCGGACAACCTGCGACACATGATATAGCACACTTGTGCAATGGCAATGTAGCGCGCAAAAAAAGGAAAAATAATAATATAGACAAATGTTACATACTATATTATACTGTACTGTACTGTACTGTACTGTACAATACTGTACTGTACTGCACTGCACTGCACTGCACTAGAGTGTACTGTACTGTACTATATTTTACACACAATAAGATATTAGTTGCAAGACGATGATAATAATATAAGACTTAAGAACTTATTCTTTTCCTATTTATTCTTCCTTGACTTTCAAACTATGTACATACCAAAAATATCTTAATCGGTTTTACGGTTTCAGCATGAAAACACAACATACAGACAGATTTATACCAGTGAGAAGGTAAGGATAATACGAGGTTGTGTAACACTAGCTGCTCGGAAACCCTCTCAGACCCTCTCGTCCTAGCCGTGGGCCATTGTCTGAAGAGCCTTTTGGAAAAAATCGTCGTGGAAAGAGAGTCCTTTTTTGTGTACTATGTGTTAAGTTGTAGTGACTGAAGTACATCAGTATTTTCTATGTGAAATGGCGTTTCTTATAGATTTTAGGAAAATGGCCTTGTTTGAACAGCCTCCGTTGTCTTTAGAGCTTTCGTTAGAGCATTGAGCTGACGATGTGGAGGTCCGGGTTATTATTATTATCAAAATCACTTTCTGAGACTGTCCCTTCTTTGGTAAAGACATTGCAGGCTTGAATCAACCTTTGGAAAAAGTAAGATGATGGATATTAGCCGTAAATTAGCTCCACCAACCCGCAGTGGAGCAGCACGGTGGTGTATGCTCCATATCCCCTCCGGTTGATTAAGGGGACGGCTGAGCCCAGTAGTGGGATGTATATAGGCTGTTTAGGTTTTTTTATGTATGACCTTTTTTGACGTGACCTATCGTAGAAGATAGCTGGAAGATCCTGGATACGTAAGGCTGAGGGTAGGACTGACGTTGGTATGGAATAAATGCAGAACCGCCTTTTGTACGTTTGTTTAATTTGTAAGAAAATTTTCCTTTTGGGCAATATTAAATTGTGTATTTTATTGTATGAATTTCAAGTTCCTCTTGAGCACTTCTTCCTGTTTCACGTAAAAATCTTATTTTTATATAATTATATTTATAAATAATTGACTGAAACTACTTAATTGTTTTATTCAATTCAGCAGCTTTATTTTTAATTTTAAAAACAACAACAATTTTATTTTACAACACTTGACAACTCCGTATCAGTTCAAAATCCACTCCCGTCCCCCGCCTCTCCTCTCTTCTCCACTCCCACCTCACCGCTGCGCTTTCCATCGCCACTTCCAAGTACATTGCCGCTCTTCTCACCACTAGCCGTTACAATTACTTTTACAATAATTGATATTATTATTGCTACACTATATTATAGATATTGAAGATCTGAAGCAAAAACAATATTGCACTCTGACATATGCGCATAAACTTAAAATTAAGTGCGCAATGTCAACAAAATGTGTCGAAAAGCAATATTGCTTTTTCAGATGACCTTTGATGATCCTTCAATGTGGCCTTTTAACGCGCTACAGTTTAAAAAAAATCAAAAGGTAAGGGAATAGATTCTTTGTAATATAGACTCGGTTCTTCGGAGCATGTGTGGGGTTTTCAGGGAATGGATGCCTTAGATATGGCACTTATGCAAATATAAAGAGTCATTGTGCATAGCCAACCATATGTGAACTGCTTTGGAATTTCCATATACTGCATCTTGAACTAGAATGCATAGTGCTTGTACATTAATGCTTAGTGCACAGCTTCTAGCTTGATGGTCTCATATTTCTCTTCAGTAATGGTTTTATTAACAGCCTCCGTGGTCTAGTGGTTAGAGCGTTAGGCTCATGATCTGGAGGTCCGGGTTCGATTCCCGATGGGGACATTGTCGAAATCACTTTGTGAGACTGTCCTTTGTTTGGTAAGGACTGTTCAGGCTTGAATCACCTGAATGTCCGAAAAAGTAAGATGATTCCGTGCTTCGGAGGGCACGTTAAGCCGTTGGTCCCGGCTATTAGCCGTAAAAACACCTCCACCAATCCTCAGTGGAGCAGCGTGGTGGAGTATGCTCCATACACCCTCCGGTTGATTGAGGGGAGGCCTGTGCCCAGCAGTGGGACGTATATAGGCTGTTTATGTAAGGGTTTTATTCAAATAGTCAATGTGGTCTTGTGGCTCACTGGCTTGCTTCTCAAATGGAGAGCGCCGGTTCTAACCCCGGTAACGGACTTGCACTAATGAGTTATTAATTTATCTCAAGTGCAGTTTTCACTAACAAAGTTAGCGATACGGCTCACTTATCACGTTGGTGTAACACAAAGCTCGGTCCTTAGTTCATCTTGCGAGAGATGTACCTCTTAATACTCCATTGGAGATGAAAGTCGGAGATTGAATATAAAAAGAAAGTAAAAAAAAGAAAGAACTCCGACTTTTCTTACATTGTTTTAAGTTTACGCGGTTATTATCATAATTAAAACACATAATAACGGGTTCTTACCGCGTTTAAATGGGGGATATGAGTGTGTATCGGGAGTCTCATATCCCCATTTAAACGCGGTAAGAACCCGTTATTATGTGTTTTAATTCCGACTTTTCTTTCTTTTTTTCACACACACACAGATGTTTATATAATTGAATCGTGTCGTATCAGGTGGCCAATCATATTTCCTCTCCGATACGACACGATTCATTTATAACAAACATTATAGAAGGAAAAATTGAAGGGAAGAGAAGAAGGGGTAGACCTAGGATAACATTTATGAAACAAATAAAAGAGAAGGTGCAGGTCGTGTCGTATCGGGAGGTGAAGGTTTTGGCGGGAAGAAGAGAGGAGTGGCGGTTACTCCACCGACAAGAGCGCAGCTCTTAAATAGAGAGAGAGAGAGAGAGAGAGAGAGATGTTTATATGTAAGTATGTGTGACGTCTTACGCCACACGAAGAGGGGGCGTGAGGTGAACATAGCTCAGCCGTTGGTGGGGAGCGGAGAGTTGCCGTTCTATACGTATTCTTCGGTCTATGGCTACAGTCTGACTACATTTTATCCCACGCACTAAATTCTTTCTCCCCGAACAAAATCGAAAATATCCTCGGACGTTAAACAAATTAGAGAATAAATACTTTTATATTGAGGAAACTGCGGAGAATTCTCGTTAATTCCGTATTCAGTCGGTAACGAAGAGACGATGGGTATCCCTACGGAGAAAACTGGATGTACCAGATACTTTTAGGATAAAATCTGTTCGGTAGCGTTTTGTTTATATTTACGTTTGTTTAATTATTGTTGATATGTTATATTCATGTTTAATGTAGCCTGAAATATATTTCAATATATTAAACATTAATAAAGTTGTACTTCACAAATTGTCTTGTTTCTTTTAGAATAACCGTCGTTTTGATATTAAAACAAGGTTGTTATTTTACATAAACTCACGCCTATTAGCCAATGGACTAAGCAGAGAGTAAAGAATTCCATTTGCTTCGATCCTGACATACATCACTTGCTTCCTCCACATTCATCACTCGCTTCAAACACGCACGCCAGCAACATATGCGCAAGGTTGTTATATTTTTTATTGATGATTTAAACTTGACATACCTACATCATCATCATTATCAGCCATAAGACACCCACTGCTGGGCATAGGCCTACCTACGTACCTACATATAGGTCTCAGAAAATTTTAATTACACAATGCTTACAACTAAAAATATAATAATTTTTAATTATTTAATTTTTCTTACAGTTATATCTAAAAGGATGTTATTTTGACCAAATTGAAGATGTCCTTAGGACAGGTGTAGTACGATCTACTCTGAACCGACGTGTGTGTATGAAACGATTAATGAATGTGGAGGAAGCAAGATAAGTGTGTCAGGATCGAAGCAAATGGAATTCCATAGTCTCTGCTTACCCCGGTGGGAAATAGGCGTGAGTTTATGTATGTATGTCTTTAAGTTATGAACTTTTTAAACAATAAATGAATGTTGTTATAGTTTTTTAATAATAAGTACTTACATTATTTATTTTTATTGTTCATAATTAATTGTGGGCACATAATTACGCTTCTATCACTCGCTTTTTCATACTGAGCCACGTACTATTAGATTTTCCCACCATTTAATTTCTCATCAGCTCGTCTCCCAAAACAGGAATCATAAAAGCTTTATACTTCAAAAACCTTGTCGAGTTTAAATCCTCATAAAAACTCTTCATTTTTAGACTAATTCCCACTCAAAATCAGGCAACACGTCAAATACAAACTGAGCTATTCAAACCAGACACTTTGAGTGAACCTTCCCCAATTTATTATTACTTGGGAATTTCACAAAATAGCAATATCCATCACACTTAAAGGGCAGGGGATTTCTAAGGAGATTTTATCAAGCGTCAAAATTACTCTCCCGTGAAATTGGAGTTGGTCAAATGAAGGCACGAAGCCAAAACGGCGTCCGAATTAAAACTTGTCAAATCAAAACTCACGCGATTAGAAAGATGTTGTTTTGCTAAATGGCTGGTATGGTATAGTGCGGTGTATTTGTTGATAAGGAAACGTATGTTCGCAGTAAGGGGACAATGCACACTGGATTGGATTAGAAAAAAAAGGAACTTACGATTTAAAAAAAAATGACATTATTTTTTTATGCCAATCGACAGAAAAAAACAATACTAAATCAATGAGAGGTGGAATACCAACCTCATCAACCCTGGTATCATGGTTATTATTGAGGCGCCAAAGGGCCCTGACATGACTCATGTAAGGTATTTCTAGCTTCTCATTTTATATTTTGTTTTATGTATTATGAACATTCACATACTGTCACGAGTACTAATATGTATACACTTTTGAACCATGTCACGTTAACTTTTTTGACAGATTAAACCGTAAGTCTCATTAAATGTCAAATATGATAGTGAGACAGGGTTCTAAAGCGGGTACATGATATTGCTCATGACTGTGACATGACACACATATATAAGATTACGCTCATTTTCCGTATAAGTACATTCGCTGTGCAAAAAAATCATAGCACGTTACTTATTGCATTTTGAACAAAACACTGCACTAAAAGCGAGTGCTTTCATTTTTATAGTCTGTTGAGAAATAATTATAAAACTTTGTTGAGGAAATAAAGGAGTTGATTGTGACCATAAAAGAGGAAATAAAACTTTGCTCTATTGAAATGAATTAGCCGTTGTTATTCGGTTTTCATGCTGTCATCCGTTATGCTTTGATAATAATAAAAAGGTAAGTAGTAGTGTAAACGTAAAAGAAAAAAAAACGGTTTTTGGAAATTTCTCTGAAAGTATACCGTATTTTATCGGTGTAATACTTGTTTCTTGAGGTACACAAGAGGTACCAAATGTAGTTAAACAGTGTACTAAGGTACATAATATATTGGTTAATGGTACACCCGCGGTTCTGACATCACGGTGGCGGGTGTACCTAATATTCAAAATATCATTGTAAGGACGTAGGTACACAGATTTTCAGGAGAGGTACGTAAAAGTACACAGAAGGTACCAAATAACTGCAATATCCAATACTACCACACATTTTATTTCCAATACTACCTGAAGTCGTAATTCCTCAAGAACAGCTGTGAATGTATGATGTGTGTTTGTGTTAATTAGGTTAAAATAATATTAAGTACACTCGGTAAAATAATAGGCCTGCTTCTGTCAAGGAGCTCATAAAATACTGTTTCTGTGAAGAATTCACATTTAAACTCTCTTTATTTTTCACTTTCCTTCCACCGTCTGTAATTGGAATACCATTGTATAATAGAAACTGGACTTAAAAAAAGAAAGGAAAACATGAAACAGTAGGAGTAGGGCCCTTTGCTGGGAGGTTTTCTGGCCACGTCTTTCCCTCAGCAATACAGCTTCCGATGTGGTAATAGTTTTACAGCTAGTTACATAATATGTAATTTAATTTTTGACGTTCAAAAACGTAAGTCAATATGTAAGACAATTTTGAAAAAAAAAATCGGTTTACATACCTACTCCTCGCCAGTGATGTATAAGTCTCATGTAGGCAAGCCTGCTTCCATTAACCAGGCACAATTCCTGGAAATCACGTGATATCTATTATGTATAAACAAAGTGTAATTCTGTGGTTAAAAGCCCGATTAGAAACCCGTGTGGTTTAATGGAGCATTATGGTATCAATTATTCTTGATCAAAACCTGAATTTATACTGACCAGTTTTTGACTCTGATATTTTCCATCATGTTTGATATTTGGTATTTTGGAATAAAATTGAAATTGTTTATTATTAAAGGACGCCACAGACAAAAAAACAGACAATCTTCTTCTATCGTGTGGGTTATGAGGTGGAGTACCAACCTCATCAATCCTGGTGCCAGGGTTACTATTGAGCCGCCAAAGGTTCTGACATGGCTCATGTAACAACTACTTACTTACATCAGTAATTAGTAACCGGGACGGCTTGACGTGTCTTCCGAAGCATGGATCATCTTACTTTCGGACAATCTGGTGATCAGCCAGTAATGTCCTAACCAAATGAGGGACCACAAAGTATTTTTTGTGATATGTCTCTATTGGAAATCCAATCCGGGACTTCCGGTTCGTGAGCCCAGCGCCCAACCATTGGACCACGAAGGTCGTTAACATCAGTTAAAATTTTAACAGTTACAAAAAATTATACAGGATGTTCGTTGGAATGATCATAAAGTGGTAGAGGACTCAGAACAATTCGCGGCGTGTCACGACGCGGTTGGCTGGTGTGTTACGACTTGGCCCGGCCACGGCGCCAAAATAGGCCGTGGTAATGTCTCTAAGCTGTACGGATGCGTACTTTTCTGTACTCAAAAGGGAAAAATATGTACCGCAGTATTTCACCAGTTATAGAATATTTTTTGTGGCCGGGCTACAGCGTATATGGGACCCAGCCCGGCCACGCCTCTATCTGAACAAAATGGTAACTTTATGATATTATTTACGTATTGGGCGCTTGTACGCTTCGTGTATGACTCGTATAATTCTTTCTCGCGAATCATACTCGGTTTTTTTATGTCATAAAGGTGGCAAACGAACATAAGGCGTTGTATAAAACTAGGGCCAAGTCGTAACACACGGTTGGCTGAGATCCTCCACCAGAATAACGAGAGACGAAACCTAATACTCGAGGAGGCAACGCTAATGTCGTATAAGGCTTACCTACTGCAATAGGCTACTTAATTAAGACGGGCGGCTTAGTACCGCATCCGTTAACGTACCGATATTACCGTCGCCACAGACGATGGTTGGAAACTGTTGCGACTTTTTCAATTGGCCGTGGTAACAATTTTCTGACTACGTACGAAAATCTATTTTATATTTCAAGAAAATTATACTCTCCGTACTAAGTTTAACAGATTTTAAAATAAATCTAAGTATTATTATGTTTACGACCACCGTGGCCCAGTGGTTGAGCGTTGGGCTCACGATCCGGAGGTCCCAGGTTTGATTCCCGGTGAGGACATATCACGAAAATTACTTTGTGGTCCCTAGTTTGGTAAGGAAATTACTGGCTGATCACCAGATTGTCGTTGGTCCCGGTTACTACTTACTGATGTTAGTTTGTAGTCGTTACATGATCAGGGGCCTTTGGAAGCTCAATGATGAGGTTGGTACTCCATCTCACAACCCACACGATAGAAGAAGAGAAGATTATGTTTTAAAGTACCTACGTATTTTATAAAAAAAAAAATATTCTTAAGGAAGGAAAGAAAACAATAAGGGGGTGCCGCTGGGATTTTTATCTTCAGAATTGAAAAATATCAACGTGAGTTAGATGTCTCACTATGATGTTAAACTTGATAAAATATTCATAATATTTGATACTCTTTACCTAACTTTAGTATCTAATAACAAGTAAAAGAGATTTTTTGTAAATGCAAAAAATATGTAAAAGGAAAGAGGTAAAATTTTTCCTTATTTTGTATAAGTCGCGAAGTAATATTTAATGGAAATTCAACAGTATTAATAATTTATTATTATTTGATTTCCTGGTATTGTTTATACGTTTTCTTCACATTACCTTCTTCTTGAGACGTCTCATGCGTATTGTCTTAATGTTTCCGAGATGATCTCCCTCGATATTTTTAAGAGGCACATTACGTCTTGAAATCATTCGTCAATCGTGAGTTACAATTCAAAGAAAAATACCTTATTATTTTATGGTCAATTAGTTGACAAAAATTATGACTTTACGAATAACGATCACAGTTAAGTAATAATATCGATTTTACTGATCTTCGGTGGTAAAACATTTCCTCCCAACAGAGGGTTTAAGCTATGCCAGATTCATGATATGCCAGAGAAATTATGCATAACTTAACTTACTTACTTTGTTGTTGTCTTTTTTTTGTGTGTGGCGCCCTTTTATAATAAACTATTTCTTTTCTTTTCTTAACATAAGCTCACGACTATATCCCAATCGGGGTAGGTAGAGGTGAAGGTTTCGGCGGGAAGAAGAGAGGAATGGCGATTACTCCACCGACAAGAGCGCAGCTCTTAAATAGAGAGAGAGAGGTAGATCCATCCCAAGATCACTCACCGAGCTTTCTGTTAGACAAACGTGATAGTTTGTGAGCCGTATCGTCTGTAATGGTCGAGCCAACTGTTTCTTGTGAAAACTGTACTAAATTAATGAAAGAAAAAACTTGCATCCGTCACACAATGCAGGTCGGCTATGCCACCTGGGAACCGGTGTAGAGGGCACTCGTTCGCTATGTGAGATAGGGTTTGATCCGGGTGACCACATTCGCAGTATGGCGACAGTTAAACGTTGTACCGGGTGAGAGTTTTCAGCGCTCCCCATTTGTCCGGCCAAGTAGTAAATACCATCTCCGACAAATCTACAATAAGTCACAAAAAAGTATGGCGACTCCTTTAAGCCCCAGTTATGTAGACGGTTCGACTTTCCAAGGTTGGTCCTGCACCGGTTCACTGGGTGGACTTGGTTGTGGGAGCTTAAGCTGGATATATGACCCACGCAGGATATTTTATTTTTGTCTGCCATACGCATGCATACATGAACCCACGCCCGTATTCCCCGAAGGGGTGGTCAGAACTACAAATAATCAAAAAACTATTTGCAGCCACTTTTGATACATAGTTCTAAGGTGGATAATGATAAACCGTATGATGATAGGGGATCAGCCTATCGCTCTTACAGATGATCCATCATGTTCGACAGGACGCTGACCCTTTGTCGTCTTTTACGACATGCACGGTAAGATTGGCAGCTGAACGCATTCTATGTTTTTTTCTTTACTCCCAGTCCAGCAGAGGAGTTCTGCCATACGCAATAATAATAAAGAAAAAAAAATATCCGACCGCAAACCGCTGCGTTTATCCGCCACAGTCCGTTTCTCGTTAAGAGACAGCTGTCTACTAGTACAAGCTCATTATTTTTCCGCTACATTATTCATTGAGTCTCCTGAGAATAATCAGCTGTATAGCAGCATTATACAAGTAGCATTGTTAAAACAGCTACCGTTCAGCGCATTTGGGTGTGACAATTATACAACAACTGTTAATGTCCACGATTGGGAGACTGGTGATCTATTTTCGGAGGTGCATTCTCCATTGTCAATCAATCAATAATACTTTATTGCACAACGACATATACAAAGGACATAAACATCCGAATAAAAAAATAAGCACACTGGTGCTAATTCCTGTAAACACCATCTAATTTTATTTTAAGTTATATCTGTCATTTTCTTATCCGCCGAAAAGGAAAGGGACAGGTAATCGACAAGCATGAAATTTATGGAACACACGTCAATTTTAAGCACGAATCTAAAACAACCGTCTTAAAATTTTACATTGGCCAATAACCCGACAGAATTATGTTGACAGCACACGTCAAACGGTTTGCATACCAGCGAGATACCTTTTTGATTCGCCTGGGTTATTTACTCATTCATTCATTCATTTACTCATTCTTCCTAAAATTAAGAACTGTCAATCATCCGTCCCTTTCTTTTTCGGCAGATAAGAAAATGACAGGTATAACTTAAAGTAAAATTAGGAGTGTTGGAAACATTAAAATATTAATTGACAATATACATAAGTTACTACTTAGTAAGTATTGCCATACAAAAAAAAAACTTATGTTCCTACCGGAGCGTCACGAGGCAAGCATATTAATTCGTAACAAATTTTATGAAACTATACTAAATAAACAAAGGAGTTAAGGTTTTCACCACCGCCAGCACCACGCCACGACAGTAGACACCTCCACTTACAGTGCGGTATGGGCCGTACAAGGAGGTGTCTGCAGGAATCGGGGCCAATAGGCGGCCTTATTTGTCATTGTCTATCAAAGGCTAATTCTTCCTCATAAGACACGACGTTCGCCTTCTCTCGATAAAAAATATCGATATAATTAATATATCTTTTTGTTATCAATATGATAATTTAGAAACTCTAGTTACATATTGGTGCTAATTCCTGTAAACACCATCTAATTTTATTTTAAGTTATATCTGTCATTTTCTTATCCGCCGAAAAGGAAAGGGACGGGTAATATTTATGGAACACACGTCAATTTTAAGCACAAATCTAAAACAACCGTCTAAAAATTTTACATCAGTCTATAATAACCCGACACAGTTAGTAGACAGCATGTCAAACGGATTGCATACCAGTGACGTACCTTTTTGATTCGCTCGGGTTATTCATTCATTTACTCATTCTTCCTAAAATTAAGATCTGTGAATCATCCGTCCCTTTCCTTTTCGACGGATATGAAACTGACGGATATAACTTAAAATAAAATTAGGCGGTGTCTGCAGGAATCGGGGCCATTATCAATCAAATACATAAATACACAAGATCACGTTAGGGAATGCAATCCTGATCTCGCGGGATCCCGATCTTGCGACATCTCGTCAAATTTTTCGGAATCAATCCCGAATAATATGACGAGATCCCATAGGATATTGACGGCATTGGATGAAGTTCTTTGAGTGCTGTACGATTTGTTTTGAATATGATGATCTCTAAAATAAACTTAATTATTTAGTTAGTAATATTTTTGTTTACTTTCAAAAAAGATTTTGTTTTATTTAACCTCACTATCAGAAACACAATCTTCTCTTCTTCTATCGTGTGGGTTGTGAGCTACCTCATCAACCCTGGTGTCAGGGTTACTATTGAGCCGGCAAAGGCCCCTGACATGGCTACATACTTACATTAGTAATTAGTTTAATTTAAATTATGTTTTGTCTTGTTTTTTTGTATGCCGTCCTTTTATAATAAACAATTTCTATTCTATTCTATTACATCATCCTGCTTTTATCTGACTTAGAGTCGGTATAACATGTATTCCTGTTCCATTCATTTCTGTAAGTCGTCATCCCAATCTTTTAAGCACACATATCCTTCTTCACATGATCTATCCACACTTTCTTGGTGTAAATTATAAGGAATTGGAAGTGGAAACCTTTAAAAAGCTAATTGGTAACTTGTAATGCTTAGACAGTTTCCAAACCGTCACAATTCAGACAAAGTGGCTAAATGTATCCGATGTTGTAACAAAAAATAAACTCGTAATGGCACAGATTAACATCAGTGAAAAAGAGGAAAAAAATAAGGAAACATTTTTTTAAGGCACTCCTTCTTTCGTAACAATGAAACGGATAGATGACTCGTCTTCTTGACACAATAACATTTTTGTCGACTTTAGCGTTTTGATACTTTGAGGGTGTTGTGTCTGTAATTGAACGAATTTTTCGCTTAGGGAAGACTTTTTGGCGACCTTCTTTATGATCGCTTAAGGTTCCCTTGTGACGTATCGTTATTATGCGAGTACATGAACGTAGGAGTTGAGAAGCCATGGTAGCCCAGTTGGTAGAACGCTTGCCTCTCACTTTGAGGTCGCAGGTTCGAATCCAGCACAGGCCTAAACCAATGATTGTCGAATTCATGTTTGGATCATTAATGGTTATCACGTACTCAGCGGCAAAGGAAAACATCGTGAGGAAACCCACATTCTCGAGAAATTCATTTTCGGAGACATGTGACCTGTATTGAGCCGGTTTTCCTGTGAAAAACAGAATAATACTAGACAGATGATGATGAACGTAGGAGTTGAAGCAGTCACCAAAGCCGAAATTGGCTGGAGATCACATCATCATCATCATAATCAACATATTTCTTATAGGAATAAGAAAAAACCTGCGTGTATGTTATAATAAACTTTCTTAATACTCTTAAAGACCCCTCTCCCCCTCTCTTTTCTTTCTCTTTTTCTCTCTTTCTCTTCTTTAATACTTTCTTTCTTTCTTTTTCTTTCTAAAGAGAAAACTAAATCGAAAAAATATCTGACTCGGACGGGTCTTCGACGGGACCCGCAGCTTTTGTCAAGCCGGGACGAGCGTGTTAACCATTACACCACCGGGTCCTCCTTCTGTCCATGCGAAATTCTTTCGACCTATGTATCGTCATTAAGCCCACGCCATATACTATTTAAAAAAATCTCAAAGACTCGTATGTAACCGATATCTCATCTATTGCAAAGGCAAGAACCTAAGAAAAAAGAAAATAGAAGTAAAAGTTACCTAATATAAACTAGCGAATATCGTGGTCCAGTGGTTGAACGTTGTGCTCACGATTCCCAGGTCCGGGTTCGAATCCCGATGTAGACATATCCCAAAAATCACTTTCTGAGCCCTAGTTTGGTTAAGAATTAATACGATCGGTGCATCGCAAGGCATGTTAAGCGGTTGATCCTGGTTACTAACTTACTAATTAAAGTACGTGGGCTTATAAAGAGCCATGTTATGTAATTTAACGAGGTCATTAACACCCTGTATTATATTATTATTATTTTATATTATTATTATTTTATATTATTATTTATTACTTATTTTGTTTTATGTGTGTGTAACATTGTTGGGCTAGTTTTCCCTTCGCGCGTTGAAGGTCAGATAGGCAATCGTTTCTCTAAAAAACCGGACCTGTCAAATCTTCAGGTTAGGTAAGCGGACCTTGTGAAAAAACTAGAGATTGCTAGGTAGATGATGATAACTTTGTTTTATGTTCTTCTAGAGCAGGTAGACCGAGATATGTACTTATGAAAACCTGCCTGGGTCTAGAACAAATATCCGTGTTAGCAAATGTGTAACCTTCCAGGAATAGATACTTAGGCTTTTGCGTCAATATAGTATGAGATCCAACCAAGAACTTTGTCCAAACGCCAGTAACTTCCAGTTAGCGGAGGAAAATTCCTGTAGCAATACAACTACTTTGGACAGGTGTAACTTTGTGCTGCTGAGCTTATCAGTTGTCTACAAATCCATAGAAATGCGTTTCGGAGGCATGTGACCTAACCTGTGTTGGGCTGGTTTTCCCTTTGCGGATTGGAAGGTCAAACAGGCAGTCGCTTCTGTAAAAAACCGGATCTGTCAAATCTTCAGTTTAAGTAAGCGGACCCTGTGAAGACGCGACAACTATGGACATGATGATGACTAGTTGTTTTAACCATGATTCCGATCAAAGTAGGATAAGTATCGGCGTCCGAAGGACGTAATATACGATCCCGACGACCCGATTACTCTAGCCATAGAGGCAGCCAATCAGCTCGCGACACCAAACACTTCAGGTCCCCGATACCGACCCCGCCGGCGTGGTCGACGATTTCCCTCATTCAGCGCTTATCGCTATCGACCCACTAGGGTCGATTAATTCTTTCAAATATTTTTCCTCTCAGACGACGCCCTGAGCCGAGGTTCGCGCCCAACTGGGCACCCTCAGGCCTGTTGTCTTAAACGTTGTACCGGGTGAGAGCCTTCAGCGCTCCCCATTTGTCCGGCCAAGTAGTTAATGCCATCTGCGGCAAATCTACAATAAGTCACGTCAAAAAAAAAAAAAAAAAAAAAAAAAAAAAAAAAAAAAAAAAAAAAGATCAAAGTAGGTATCACATATTTACTGTACTATTTAGCTATTACACATTCCTAAAAGTTTTATCTACAATAAATAAATAAAAAAGCTTGCATGGAAAACAATTTTGCCACAAAAGTGTAATTGAATTGAAAATAATTTTAAAAAAGCAATAAAATATTATGAATTTTGCGACGAAATTTTCCTTTGATATTAACTCAGAATGGTCTGAATCATTCCCCTGAGTATTCGTCACGATGTCACTAACACCTAGTATGTAAGCGGACCCTGTGAAAACGAGACGACGCTATGGACATGATGATGACTAGTTGTATTAACCATGATTCCGGTCAAAGTATAAAATAAATAAAATTTTAGCCATAAAACACTCATAAGACCCAAAAGTACTAAGTTGTCTTGGCATAGTGCTAAACTCTTCAAACATAACGCCTCCAGTTTTGGCCGGCTACCAAAGTGTAGCAACCGTGTAATTAAATGGGATTTTTCCAACCTCGTTTACAGAAGAACACGAATACTACAGCCGCTTACAAAACGAAGACAAAAATAGTACCAGGTTTTGGTACTAGGTTTAAACATGGACGTTGGTCTAACAGAAAGCTCGGTGAGGTGTTGGTATCTAGTTCATATAGAAAAAATGAAAACTGAACTGAATTGAAACAAAAATGCGCCTGCCGCCCGCACCCTCTCGGTCCCCGCTGTCGCCATACCCCCGCGTCCCTGCACCGCGCAGGCGAAGTCTGATTTAGACGGTCTACCTATAGTTAATATAGCGATGGATGTACCTCTCACTACCCCCATTGTCATGAGCTTATGTTATGTTACGTTTAATCCAATTTACCGGGCATAATAAGCGAAAGGCAGTAAGATCAGTCGCTAAATCTGGTGCCAAGAGCAAACCCATTAAATGTAAAAAAGAAATTCTCTGCTGAAGCTTCTATGCTGTTCTGGGAGCAAATAAAAAACATAGAACACGTTCAGCTGCTTGTCTTCCCGGGCATGTCGTAAAAACCGACAGAGGGATTGTGTCCTCTAACATGATGGACTAATGTTATGGGCGATAGGCTGATCCCTTATCACCATAAGGTTCATCATATCCAGCTTACGACATCGTATCAACAGTGGCTGCAAGTTGTCTTTGATTACTTGCGGCTCTGCCCACCCCATTAGGGATTACGGGCGTGAGTTTATGTATGTATGTATGTATGTAAAAAAGAAATAAATAAGAACTTGTATAATAATATAACAGGCGCTCTTTTTAGCACGTATTATATAGAAAATTATCTGTATACCTTAGATGTACATAAAGGGTGTTAGTGACACCGTAACGAATACTCAGGGCAATGATTCAGACCATAATTCTGAGTTGATATCAAGTGGAATTTTTCGTCGCAAAATTATTTTTTTTTTGTTTTTTTTTATTATTATTTTCAATTCTATACTTTTGTGATGAAAAATTCCACTTGATATTAACTCAGAATAATGAGCTGAAACATTCTCTTTAGAATTTGTTACAATGTCACCTACACCCCGTACAAGTACGTATGGGTGTTTGTAACACCGTAACGAATACTTAGGGGAATGATTCATGATTCGGAGTTGATATCAAGTGGAATTTCCTGTCGGAAAATTCATGAAAATTGTATTGTATTTTTTTAGTTTCACTTCCATACTTTTGCGATGGAAAATTCCACCTGATATCGACTCAGAATCATGGGACAGATGGACGGACGACAAAGTGATCCTATAAGGGTTCCGTTTTTCCTTTTGAGGTTCGGAACCCTAAAAATAATCTTATTTCCAGTAAGTAGCCTTGTTTATGTGACATGAGTTATTATAGTGGTGCTTCTGAGGGCATTAGACACTTGACCGGACAAAGGAAGAGCGCTGAGAGGCTCTTCAGTAAAATAAAGATAACGGAAAATGTTGCTTAGGGACGGACACAGTTCATAAAAATTTCATTCTTGTATACAAACACGAACACAAATGGTGAGCGGAGCTTGGGAAAACTCAATAATGCTAGGGAGTCGATGATATTACACACGAATCTCTCTTGCATGTAACATCTAAGTGGGGTAGCTCATCATACAAATTAATTTGATAAACACTTTCATTCTTTACAATAAGTAAGTAAAATGATTATTCTTCATAAGGACACAAAAAATATTGATATAATAAAAACCCCACAAAACCAATTCCTCGATTTCTGTATGATATTAGGAGTCGTTTTTGCCAATTTTCACTTATAATGTTTTGTCAATTAATAAAATAATGTACGAAAAAAATAAAAATATGTGATTGACTGAAAGTAAAATAAACAACAAATATATTTATAAAAAGTAAGTATTCCTTAAAATTAATGACGTCCGCGTCTAGAAAAAGATATGAAAATACATGTAGATACCTACGATATAACACAATTAGTCGTTATAATAAATAGCAAGTAGGATCTAAGGGGGCCAAATTGAAGCAACTCATTTAAAAAGCAATATTGCAATTTGACGCATATAAGAGCAAGTGTGCAATATGAAAGAAAACACCAATAGCACTTTGGAATATTTAGATGAATTGCTACAATGTGATCTTTTTAACGCCGCAGTGTTCTGCATTGTTTGATCCTTTACTGAAGATAAACTATTCTTGATATTTGACCTAGAACGCGTTCGTGCTCAATAAAGAAGTTCTAGCGTCATACCCAGTTTCCTGAATTTGCACTCTTTGCCCTTGTTCTGAAGAACTTTTATCAGAATCTGAAGAAATATAGTTTGAAACTTTTCTAGGCTGAAGTCTGTGTATCAAGGTTGATGATATTATATTGTTCCAAATAATAAGTTTGACTTTTTTGTCGTAATTTCTACAATATATTATGTTTTGAGGTAGGGTTCTAGATTGTCGTAAGTTAGGTATAGGGATTGCGCAGTATACTAATATACTTACCGTGATAAAGCAAGTAAACAAAGTTCGCGAGTGGGTGAAAATATTAAAATACCTACATACAGTCATAATAATATATGTCTGTATGTATATAGCAGTCAAACACAAAACCCTTGTTTTTAATTCGCCGCTGTCGGGTAAATATAGTTTCGCCTGAAAGGTTTATATTTGAAAGATTTAATCGACCCAAGCTTATCGATAGCGATAAGCGCTGAATGAGGGATATCGTCGCCCACGCCGGCGGGGTCGGGGTAACGCCTGTCGTATGTATCCCAGAAGACCTACCCCTTCTTATAATATATCACGTTTACCTAAACGTGAATAGTAATATACCCTCTCTTTGCCAGCTATGTCCTATGCTATGCCAAGTCCCAAAATTGACTAGCGACTAGATTACCAGCCACGCCAAGGCAAGTTATTAAAACATTTGACCCGCCATTCGAAGTACGCAAAATACAGAAAACTCACTGTTAACCCTAGATGTGATATCGTTAAAAGGCTAATCTAACAGCAGACTCTCCTGCTATAACTGTCTGAATTATCATCATTCGACGTGAGTCTGTTATAAAAACTTAAGTTTTCCTGGAAGTGTCTAGAACATCGTTAAATAAATTTAATTACTGTAATCAAACTGACAAGCGTTCTTGAAGTCGTTAGTTTCAGTAGGTTGTAAAAGCACTATTAGGATGTTAGGCCACATTTCAGGACAAGCGGAGCGTTATGCGTCCACGCGAAATGTTTTCTACGATAATAATGAAGCGACACGTCAAGCGGCGCGCGCAGTTCAGTGGCAAAATCTAGTATAGTTATGAATCTACAAGACAATTGAGGTCTCAGTATAAATACACCTTGTCGCAGCCACCTAAAAAACTTGCGTTATGTTCAAGTAATTGTAATATGAATATTATTGAATTTAAAATAATAATAAAACACTTTATTGCACAAAAATTTACAAAAAAAAAATACAGGATAAACTTATTCTAAGGTGGGCAAAGGCGGCCTTATCGCTAAGAGCAATCTCTTCCAGACAACCTTCGGCAAAGGATAAGGTACATTTGAACAGCTGCAGTGTAGCGCGCAAATAAGTAAAATAACACACATAAACTGCCTATATACGTCCCACTGCTGGGCACAGGCCTCCCCTCTACCCCCCCGGACCCCCCCCCCGGTTAACCCCTCCGGTTGAAGTAAAATAATAGACTCATAATTTGTAATTTGTAAATAGAAAAATGTTGTTTTAAGTTTACGCGGTTATTATCATAATTAAAGCACATAACAACGGGCTCTCTCCGCGTTTAAATGGGGAGTCTCATATCCCCATTTAAACGCGGTAAGAACCCGTTGTTATGTGCTTTAATTAGAAAAATGTTCTTATGAGGCTACGTATTGTTATTTATCTGTATCTTTGAGTGTGACTTTTCCCATATTGTAAATATTTATGTTTGTATACGTCTGCTAAGATAGAGTTAGGTGGGACTTAGCCATAAGATTAATTTTAAGACCAAATTATGTGCCCAAATTCATACAATAAATTATTTGACTTGATAATGTTCCTTGGCGCGTAGCCCGCCGCGTCACCTACCACGTCGCTCGCCGCGTCACACGACGCGATGCCAGCCCCGTCGCCCGCGACGTCACCCACCATAATGTGACGGTACAATTTAAACAAACGCCTGCAATAACGATCTCCGTGACCGCTCAGTAGATTACATACTTTTGTATTTCAGGCAATCCGCTACGCGAGCCGCGCCGCGCGTCCCTAACCGCAGCCTAGTGTTATAATCTAGATCGCGTCAAGTTGGCACTTACTGGGTATGCCCATTTATTCACATTCTTTTTAAGTATATTATTTTTGTAGATTATATCACGTTGCTTATACATTTTTTTATTTATCTAAATAATATCAACATACTTCTTCCCTCACCATTTATATCTACTTATCTCGTAAATTGTTATCCTGTTCTTTACAGGGTTCGCTTACCTAACTTGAAGATTTAACAGGTCCGGTTTTTCCAGAAGCAACTGCCTGTCTGACCTTCCAACCCTCGAAGAGAAAACCAACCCAATACAGATTAGGTCATATACCTCCGAATATGCATTTCTCGGGAACGTGGGTTTCCTCACAACGTTTTCCACCGCCGAGCACGTGATTATCATTTTATGATCCAAACATGAATACGAAAACAAATTCGTCATACATTAGTTTAGGCCTGTACTAGGATTCGAACCTGCGACCCCAAAGTGAGGCAAGCGTTCACACAGTTTTATTTTCAATTATGTATTAAAAGTATTTTAAGTTTGTATTAAGAGCACGGAGAATTAGTAGTCAAAGCCGCGGTGTCTTATATACAACGCGTGCTTAAAACAGTAACTTTTTACAACCGAACATCTAATAACCATATCACCAGTTTCAAACAAAAAGCCTATTCATCTCTGCATTGTAAGTCGGCGTAATGTTCTCCTAATATGCCTCGCGTGACTTGCAAAAGGCCTTCCATAGTTTCGTCTGAACATGCATATACACACAATGTAGTAACTTCAACGGTTACCTAGCTTGAGAAAATTTAGGCTAAGATTTAGATACATAAATATTAAAATAATTAAAAGTTCTCCTCTTATATTCTTCTTTATTAAATTTTGTATAACTGTTAAGTTCTCTCCACTCTTCTATAGTAATGAATGTGTTCAGTTCCATACTTTTGCGTCGGAAAATTCCACTTAATATTAACTCGGAATCATGATCTGAACCATCCCCACCTAGTACCACATAGTATTTATATATTATATTTTATTTTGATTATTATTAATAATTATGTATGGTCATGAGCAATATAATGTACCCACTTTAGGACTCTGTCGCACTAAAATATTTGTCATTTGATATTTGAGTGAGATTAGACAGTTCAATTTGACAAAAAAGTTAATGTGACATGGTACCAAAGTGTACTAATGCTCATGACCGTACCTACAGATTATTTATTACTTTTGTTTCCACCATCCTCCTCCTTTCCTTGGTATTATGACTTTACTTTAGACGAAGGAAGATTCTCGGCGGTGAGGAAAGAGCGAGAAAGAAACAAATGTTGTCTGTAAGAGATTGCTACCTTAGCCATAAGGCGGCCTTTTGACAATATTGTTGATGGTTTTATTAAATACACATAGGTACATACATAAACTCACGCCTATTTGCCATCAGGATAAGCAAGAGATGTATGTCAGGATCAAAGCAAATGGAATTCCATAGTCTCTGCTTACCCAGTTCATTTTCGAACACATCATGAAATAATCAATTCTAAGTTCTAGCAATTCTAATACTATATAATATATATATATAAAATGTATTGCTAGTTGATATCTTTTGACATTTTTGAGTAATATTGAATAAAATCACACCGGGGTAAGCAGAGACTATGGAATTCCATTTGCTTTGATCCTTAGATATCTAAGCTGTCGAACTGTTTGTATATACGTGTTACATTTTCACTTTATTCATGGCATGACATACACTTTTCTTGTCGCGGTATTTTCTGTAAATTATAAATAACGGCCCCTTTTTCTTGTCTCTTTAAAGTGATTCATGGAAGTTTTAAGCCGCATTGTATTTGTGAAGCGAATACTGGCAAACAAAACCTTTGTGGGTGTAATAATCACTTTGTTTCTTAAAGCTATGAAAATAAACGTTAACATTGCATTGAAGAGCCGTGGTAGTCCAGTTGGTAGAACGCTTGTCTCTTACTTTGAGGTCGCAGGTTCGAATCCAACTCAGGCCTAAACTAACGATTGCCGAATTTGTTTCCGAATTCATGTTTGGATCATAAATGATCATAAATGAAAACATCGTGAGAAAACCCACATTCCCGAGAAATGCATTTTCAGAGGTATGTGACCTAACCTATATTGGGCAAGTTTTTCCTTCGCGGGTTGGAAGGTCAGACAGATAGTCGCATTTGTAAAACACAGCACCTGTCAAATCTTCAGGTGAGGTAAGCAGACCCTGTGAAAAACGGGATAATGATAGAGATGATGATTGCATCACGCTTCTCTGGGTGTGAGGTGGATTACCAACCTCATCGACCCTGGTGTCAGGGTTACTATTGATCACGCTTGTATCTGAGTTATACACGTCTCATATATAATATATTATATCAGAAATACAGAAATTTACTTAACATTTCGTTACAAGTCCTGTGCCTAGCAGTGAAACGTATATAGGCTGTTTATGTAATGTAATGTAGGCGTTTGCAAATCTACAATAAGTCATTTCAAAAATCTCCCTCATTTTATTTATATACGTACTTACACCATTTCACTATATTTCGCGATATCCCACATCACTCATAATAGATGGGTGTCATAAAAATGTCGAAGCATCGATACTCACACATAAATCCAGAAAAAAAAAACATAAATCCAAAATTTTTAATCTCATAAATGGAACACCTGTATTTGCACTTTTACACATATTTTTTACAGAATAATGTTCGCATATTTCGGTTCACGTTTCAAGGGAAAACGGCGTAACTCCAAAAATACGTGTTTGAAGGAGTTATGTTGTAATCCTCTTTCCGCTTTTATATTCCGATAGGATTATGGAAAAATACATTTTATGCCGTTTTAGTATTTCGTTTGTAGATTTGTTATAGTAGTTCGTATTGCAATTTTTAATATTACTGCCGTCATAAACTTTAGTACAGATACAGAGCCATATTTTTCCGTTTCTATCAGTCTAAACGTTTATCTAAAATCATAAACAAAGAAATAAAAATTGTGCTTGTAGATTCACTTACAGTATAACCATAAAACGGGGTTTGTGGTACTGGCTGTGTTTAATATGCGAATCAACAACTGTTGAATACTCAAATTGAATACATTAATTTATTGTCATCATAAAGAAAATGTTTTGAAAAAGTACTCAAATTTAGAAAAAAAAAATGTGTGTCAATCAATCTTAAAATACTTTGAATTGCCTTGCTACATTGTTTTATTATTTTACGGTCTAAACCTGACAGTAAAGTTAATGCCCGTTTATGTATTATCTACCATAAAAACGGTGATACAGCTCTCAACCTATCACGTTGGTTTTATACAACTCGGTTTGTTCATCATGGTGACGACTGTACTTCAGACTCCAACCTTATATAATTGCAAACTAAAAAAAAACTAGGTACCAACCTCAAAAATCTAAAAATGTAAGTTACGCCCACAATTCCTGAGCTCAAGGCGCAGCACATGGCAAGGTTCCAACCCGTGACCAAACTCCCTGAAGGCAAGATAATGCTCAGGAATTATGTAAAAGCATCACGTATCCCTACTGTGTGAACACAACCTTACAAACGCGACGAACGTATTTTAAACTAGCAATCTCCATTGGATTCTTTCGCATACTATTGTTCTATTATAATTTCCATATATCGGGCCTATGGAGGCCCGGACTTTGGGAAATCGTGCTTGGGGCCGAAGCCAACATTATTGTTAATCTCTCATCCGCTAAGATAAGAGGCACAATAGTTTTTACATTGTGTCTGGCCCTGATCAGTGTTTCCCGCATTCGAAGGGTTAATAGCAAGGCTCTCTCTTGGGTCGGTCCCTCACATCTGAGAATCGCAGTCAGCATCAGGGTTGCGAGGACCCTTCATGCTGACTCTCTTGAGAAAATAGAAGCAGTGGTTTCCCATTGCTTTCTGCTACAGATATTTTTGAAGTTATTTAAACTCTAAGGTCATTGTTGCCTCTACGGTCGGTTGCCCGACCGGTGGTATGGTTATACCGCCATTGCTCGGTCGCCAGAGCCCCGTCCGGGAGTGGGAGCACCATTTGTTAATAGACTTTTTGACGGTCTTCGTGGTCTATTGGTTATCGTTGGGCTCGTTATCCGGATGTCCTGGTTTCGATTCTAGGTGAAAAAAAAAACAATTTGTAAGACTGTCACTAATTTTGTCAGAACATAACAGACTAACAACTAACCACACATGAGCGTACTGCACCAACCGTCGTGCCTCATCATCCGTTCATAACTTCGACTTAGATGCTACTTCAGATTAGTTTACCCTTAAAGAAACCTAGGTATTGAAGTGTGGAAATGCTACAGTCGGCCTTATCGCTATGGACCCACTAGGGTCGATTAATTCTTTCAAATATTTTTCCTCTCACACGACAGACACCCTGAGCCGAGGTTCGAGCCCAAGTGGGCACCCTCAGTCCTGTTGTCTTAAACTTGTACCGAGTGAGAGCCTTCAGAGCTCCCCATTTGTCCCGCCAAGTAGTGAATTCCATCTGCGGCAAATCTACAATAAGTCACGTCAAAAAAAAAAAAATTGTGAATCAAGTTAATGCATGTGATTAACTGTCTGCGAACCGACATTAGGTAGCCACATTACTAAATAGTAAAAAAAAAATATGTTTTCTAAGTACGTTTAGGGCCCTGTGCTAAGGTTTTTTTGCAACTTCTTTTCCTCGGCTATATAGGTTGTGAGAAGCTGCAGTAGTTTTAGGCAGACGAGTCGTTTGTTATGCAAAAAACTACGATTAAAAGAACTTTGTTAGGTACCTACTGAATAAAGATATTTTTAAATTTATCTAATGCTAAAAATAGACTAATATAATCTATAGTCAATATCTTTAAAGCTACTTATCGATGAAAGCCCTATTTTACTCAGCTTATTCAAGTAAATCTTGACATCTCTCTAATTATAAATTTTAAATGTTACCTAAATAAAATAAGCATATTAATCCTTCGCCGAAGGTTGTCTGGAAGAGATCGCTCTTAGCGATAAGGCCGCCTTTGCCCACCTTAGAATAAATGTATCCTGTAAATGTTTTGTGAATTTGTGTGCAGTACAGTGTTTTTATTATTATTATTATTAAAAATAAACTATTTTCACTGAGTTTATGTATGAATATAAACAGCTCGTTAGTGACATCGTTACGAAAACTTTGAAGGATGATTCAGACCATGATTCTGAGTTGATATGAAGTGGAATTTTTCATCACATAGAATATAATTGAAAATATTTAAAAAATAACACAACAAAAATCATGAATTTTGCGACGAAACATTCCTCTTGATGTTGACTCAGAATCATGGCCTGAATCATACACCTCAGTATTCGTTACAATGTCACTAAGACTGTATGCATAATAAATACATACATAAACACACGCCTATTTCCCAGCGGGATGAGCAGAGACTATGGAATTCCATTTTCTTCGATCCTGTCACATTTCTCATGCTTCCTTCACATTCATCAATTGTTTCAGCACGCCGTATCAGATCGTACTAAATCTTTGCCAAGGACATCTCCAATTTGTATGTACTTACAGATTTAAAAAAATGGGGCGTATTTATTTTTTTTAGTCCTTTGTCGTTTCCTAGAGACGGCAAAAGAGTAAAAAGGATATTCTGCTGCCCCTTAGGGAAAAGTGGAGGGATTATGTCTCCCTTAAAATATCAAGTTGCGTTAGAATAAAAGAATAGGGCGGTTTTGTATGTACGTACGTATCAAGTTGGTTTAACAGAAAGCTCGGCGAGGTGTGGGTACTTAGTTCACCTTGCGACGAATGTACCTCTGACTATTGCTATTGGGATATACTCGTGTGCTTATGTTATGAGTTATCTTATGGCATGAAACTCGTTTGGCGACGCTTTGGCAATGAAGCCAATTGAATATAATTGTTTGGCGACGTCGTCGATAACATCTAGAGCTAAAGAAATCAATCAGACCACAATATATTACCAAATTGCCCAGATATTTAAACAATAATAATAATTTATATATTAGCCGCCCAAATTGTACTGTATTCATGTGTTATATCTGATTGTTGAAATTTAGTTCTGTGCAATAAAGTATATTATTTGATTTGTGGTCGATTAATGGCAAATAGGCTCTCCTCTTATAACACAGCAACACGCCTATATCGACAATAGGGTAGGCAGTAGTGTATGGGGTATTTACCCACTCCTCGCTAGCTATATTTAAGTCTCCTGTAATAGGGGACGAGCCTATTGCCTTTAAATAGCTACAAATAGACATTGACTTGTGTAATTTTGTGCTGAGGGCAAATTATGTTCCTTCTTCTTCTTATCGTGTGGGTTGTGAGATGGAATACCAGCGTCATTAACTACTCACTTACATAAGTAAATAGTTACCGAGACCATCGGCTTAACGTGCCTTACGAAGCATGGATCATCTTACTTTCGGAAAATCAGGTGATCAGCCTGTAATGTCCTAACCAAACTAGTGATGTTTCTTGTTTCTGTGATTTCAATTATATGCTGAGAATGACAAGGCGCTGCACGCACTTGTTTTTTTTTACTATTAATCCAACACAGAAGTAACCAAAAGGGGTACGAAACATGTTATTGTCTCCTTTCTTATTACGTGTTGGTGACTTTTTATGACCTTCCAACTTTTTCTTGTCGCATAAAATTCTAGTTGATATAAAAACACTTGTAAACCAGATCGCGATCCGACCAGAAGTTATAGCTGTTTTACGATCTCAGCAATTTTTTAAGAGTTAATGTTAGAAAAATTCGATCAACGAATTTGTTTTTTATAATTTGGTTACAAGCAGTTCATTTATGTGCCTTCCAAATTAAAAGTCGCGCAACCACTTTCGCGCCATTATAGGGCTGGCATGCGCAACATGTTTCAATCACATACATACATACATACACTCACGCTTATTTCCCACCGGGGTAAGCAGAGACTATAGAATTCAATTTGCTTCGATCCTGACACACTTCTCTTGCTTCCAATTAATATTATTAATATTATTGTGTTTCAATTAATTTTGTCGAAATTGATAAGTTCGTTTTTATTCCTAATGCATGCCACGTGATTTTGTTCGTATTTTGACAGAACCAAATGACTTATTTGGGGTTCATTTATTAGCACTAATCGACAAAATGCCATAATTATATCGTCAGAATCGATAAAATGATCGTGAAAAAATTTTGTCACAATGCGCAAGCTTGCCCTACTAGTGAGATAGGGCCCTTAAAGACAGTATTCATACTAACAAGTTAAAGAGGACACCACCACCTAAAATTATATTAAACCTTTCACCACTTCGTTTGTGTGAATACACAAATTGAAGAAACACAATGCGATTTGAATACTAAGAGGTCCAAGAGGAAAAACGATAGTCTTTTGTTTTTCGCAGCATATTTCCCGCTGTTTTTATAAGATGGCCCTTTACGTAGTGTAAAATACACGTTGTAGTGGCTTTGGGCAAGATACGTGAGAGGAAAACTAAACTTGAAGTCAGACTCGGAGTCAGTATTTAAGTCAAAGAGTTTGGTTTGTTAGAAGTGTAACTGGAAATGTCTGCCAATTTTCAAAATGACATGATAAATCCACCCAAACCGATGCGTCAAGGTCACATCGAAATAAGTGAAATCGACGCTTTTAGACTAGACAGTATAATAATAAAATTTAGAAAAAGATATATCTATATTTATGTCCTGCAGAATAATTTTAATTTTTTCACCAACTCGCTCGAGATCGTGGTTACCATGGTAACTCCCCGCCTACTCGCTCGAGATCGTGGTTACCATGGTTACTCTCTAACAACTTGCTCGAGATCGTTGTTACCATGGTTACTCCACACCAACTCGCTCGAGATCGTTGTTAACATAGCTTCTGTGAAGGACCGGACCGGTAAAATTTTCAGGTTGTGAAAAATGGGATAATGACATACATTTAGGGACTGACAGAGCCTTAAACAAGGCATTTACACCTTTCGGATGCTTTGAAACAATTTTCATCTGCATTCTAGGGAAGATCTGTACGGATCATAAGTAAATTATACTTTGTTATAGTGTGCCTATGTAGATAAATTCCAATGTGTTTATAGAAAAATAACATTGCACGTGAACATGTGAATGTGTTAATGACTTGATGAACATAACAGAATCACGCCTGTATCCCCGAAGAGGTAGGCAGGGGTTTCTAGAACATACTACATACACGCTGCTATGCAAACTACGCAAAGTATGTTTAAGCCCCATGTAATAGAGGGTGAGCCTACTACCATTAGCTGGGCATAAATCCAAGTCCATATCAAAATTATTAACATCTCCAACGACATAAAAGAAAGTTCCATGGTCATATATTATTTGTATTCAATAAACAGCGCAGTCTACCAGTCAAACAATGCTTGTATGAAAGATGGAAGTAAGTATACTACAAATATGAAAATCAAAAGCTTGAACATGGTTTGAACGCTTGCCAATAACGCCACATTCAAGCAATCTGTAACAACGGATTTTATTTCGCTTATAGAAGTACACAGAACGGCCTCTGTGGTCCAATGGTTGAGCGTTTTGCTCGCGATCTGGAGGTCCCGGGTTCGAATTTGGATGATATGTCCCCACATAACACATAAATCACTTTGTTATCCTTAGTTTGGTTAGCACATTACAGGCTGATCACCTGATTGCCCGAAAGTAAGATGATCCGTGCTTCGGAAGGCACATTAAGCTGTTGGTCCCGGGCTACTAGACCAAGAGTCTCCACCAACAGCGCAGTTTCAAGGCCAGAGTGAACAGGCACCTTCTGGGCGTGCTCGCTCCATCTTAGGCCTCGTCAATGCCTTCGGGCTAGTCTGGTGCCAAGAGCAAACCCATAATAGGAAAAAAAAGCAGTGGAGCATCGTGGTACAGTATGATACTCCATTCCTCTTCCGCTTCATTGAGGGGAGGCCTGTGGCCCAGCAGTAGGTCGTGGTAATGTTTATGCTATGTTTCTTAGGCGAGCTCACGATATTATTTGACTTCTCTTCTCATAACTGTGTCCTGTTCCAGCAGATACTATGAACCATATGGGACCTGACAGATATTATACCTACAGACTACTGTACTGTACATCATTATTACACAAAACATTCCAAATTAAGTCCACACCACATTTGCAACTGAAAATTGCAATGTTTAAATCACCATAATAAACGAATAGGATTTCACCAAAATTCATAGGACAGTACCGAGTCACCTACTTGTCTAGTCTCGAATGAAAATTATTCATCAAAACAATTATATTTACATAATAATAACTTCTATGCTGGATATATAGCGAATAAAAAATAGAACTCGGTCAGCTTTTTACTATATCGGACATTTCATAAAAACTAGTAAATAACAATAAGTATAATGATTTATTATTTCACGCATCAAATAATAAAAAAAATAAAATAATTATAATAATAAGGTAAATACCCTCCGAAAGAGGAGATAAACTATAGTTAAAAAAAATGATAATAATTATAATAATAAAAAGACATACAATAATAATAATTGTTAACTGTGGAACGCGCTACCCAGGGTCACTCGGGAATGTGACACGGTGGGTAGTTTTAAAAGGAACTTGAAGGATTATTATTTGAGTCTTGCTTGAGTTGCATTAGTCGTATTTGTATGCATTTATTTATTTATTTAGGTATATATATATTGTATATAGTGTGTATTTTTATAAACCAATATAGAAAGTATATAATATGTTTATATATTTATGAAATATATATTATAATTTATTTAAATGTGGTTTGTAGGTTTAGGTTAATATTGTGTCTTATATTAGTATAAGTAATTTCTAAATAATTTGTACGCGTATGTATGTCTATCTATATAATAATATACTTTATTGCACGGAACTGAATTTCAACAATCAGACATCACACATGAATACAGAACACATGAATTAATAAGGGTAGGGAATTACTCATCGTTTTAATTTAAGCAATTTATTTATTTTTATCATTTTACTTTTTAATCTAATTATAATAAAATATATAATTATTATTACAATTTATTTTTATTTATTTATTTATTTATTTGTACACAATGAAATAGACACAAGAAACATACAAAGAAAACAGATAGTACAGGCAAGCTTATCTCTAAACAAAGAGATTTCTTCCAGCTGACCTACGTGACAAGAGAGACTTTCAACGTATAATTGATTTGATTAGATTAATTATTAAAAAATCTTTTGCAGCGATGCAAATACAGATGCAGCATCGATACTGTATCGTGTTTGCATAGATACATATGCGCGTAAGTGGCAATATAGACGCGATGTTATTATAGTACCTAAATACATAAACAACCTACATAATATTATATATACGTCCCACTGCTGAGCACAGGCAGTTACTACAGTAATTTAAATTAAATCGATAACCGCAGATCAGCGAGGAAAAGAGTGAAATACGTCACATTAATAAAATAATAAAATATGATCTGTAAAAAAAATGTATCTTAATGAGAATTCCAGATTTATTTTTTCATTGAGAGCAGTGGAAAATTTTCTCTTTCATCATCGGTATGGAAAAGGAAGGTAATTTACTGTAATCACAGAGTAGGTAATAAATCAAATTGTCGGTGTAGCATTCTCGGTGCTACTTTTTAGGGAAAAATAGGCAGTGGTTTCCCTCTCGCCTTCCGCCCCGCAGTACTCTGACGCGAGTGGGATGGCGCCCAGAGTAGTCTATTTCAAAGCCGTACTAGGACTTCAACGGTTGCAGAGGGTGAGATGGGAGCCATCGGTACGGCAATGCAGGATGGAAGGGGCGAGTCACAGTACTATTCAGAACCGGAGGACTCCCATCTCACCCTCTGCAACCGTTGAAGTCTTCACCTGTATCCCTGGGCAAGGGTTCTACGTTAAATCAAATCAAATTGTACTCTCCGCTAATAATACTAAAAATCATACACTTATAACAGATCATATTTTCTGGAGATGGGGCTTATAAAATATAGAATAGGGCCCGGACATTGCTATCACAAGATCGATTTCCGGCTCGTGGTCTTAAACTGAATTTGAATTCAAGAGTTTGAATGCATGTTTTGATCAGAGATAAGTTTCAATATAATATCAAAAAGATTATTCATATCATTGTAGGTTTATAGATAGATAGATAAAATACTTTATTGAGCACAATGGACCCAAAAACAGAGATAAAGACAACATATACAGAAAAGCACAACGGGCGGCCTTATTGCTCATGCAGCAATTTCTTCCAGGCAACCTTTGGGTACGGGAAAATTTTATTAAAAAAAAAAACTATTAAGTACGTATGACATGTTTACTTATGACGTATTTGCTGTTGCGAATTATAAAAGCAACAATTCTTCTTCTTCAAAAAATATTTAAATACACTATAATGTTCAACAAGAGGATACACATGATTTGACAACTACTTTACACGCCACAACCGAGTGTCTGTCGTCAGCATGTCGATCAAGTATCATTGGTTTGTTAGCGTCCCAAGAGACAGTAGTGCAAATCGGCGTACGGGGAATTGCTGTCAACGACATAATTCTCGTATTCGTGGAGGAAATCAGGAAGCCACTTACTTACGCATGCAATTGTTTAGTCTGGCGGAAACTCAAAACATTCCGTTCGAAATGAGTTTACAATCTCAAATCACCAATCTTGTTAAAACAGCCTATTTTCCGTAACTTAAGACTATGTCTGCTTTCTCGTTTACCAATTTTATTCAACGTCAAATTCGCCTGTTTTCCCAATATTGCGTTTCACCATCGACTTGAGAACAGAATAGACACCTAAGTATTACTTTTTTTGCATAAAATCCATTCTATCAATTGCATGTTGTTAGTGGGGACGAGAAAAGAGGGGAAATGCGTTCAGTTTAGCTCCCTCAAGATTCACACGTCTAAACGCGGAATTAGTCGCGATCGGTCGAACGATATACTGATATACTAATCAGATTTATTAACAGAACCCGATCGCCTGTTGTTCTTCTTCTATCGTATGGGTGGTGAGGTAGATTAACAACCTCATCAACCCTGGTGTCAGGGTTATTATTGAGCCGCCAAAGGCCCCTGACGTGGCTCATGTAACGATTACTCACTTACATCAGTAAGTAGTAACCAAGACTAACGGCTTAACGTGCCTTCCGAAGCACGGATCATCTGTCGTCAAGAGTCTAAGAGGGTGTACTGTCGTTTTTACACTTTCCAATTTGCGTTTGCGACTAATCGCACTTAGCGTCCCCAGCTCATATTTCACGCTTTTCAAGCCGCGGGCATCGCGTGATCTTTTCCCGACGGTGATTATGCCCATTCATTGTTCTGCTTCCCATTGTATAATAGACCATCTGTTTATTCGTTTTCTCGTTTATTCAGTAAACAAAAAGCTGGATATTGCGGGCGTATTTGCTAAAATGTTTATTCTTTTTTATGCAATTAGAGTGCGGTGTGAGGTGTGCATAATAATGTGTTGTGGAACGTGAGTGGCGTTGTAGGTGCTGCATTACGTTTAATTTTAGTTGGTCTAATTTAGGATTTTGTCATAAAGCAGGTAAGAATATTGCTGGGTTTTTGTGTTTGGTGCTTATTAGGTGCTTGGTAATAATAAATACATGTGTAATAAATACATATATATATAATAATTCAGACCATGATTCTGAGTTAATATCAAGTGGAAATTTTCGTCGCAAAATTAATGTATTTTTTTAAATTATTTTCAATTCTCTACCTACTTTTTCACGATGTAAAAATCCACAAGGTATTAACTCAGAATAATCAGCTGAATCATCCCCCTCAGTATTCGTTACGATGTCACTTACACCCCGCACAAGTACATACTGTAGCCATACAAGTAGGTATGGGTGTTAGTGACACCGTTACGAATACTGAGGGGGATTATTTAGACCATGATTCTGAGTTAATATCAAGTGTTTTGTAGAAAAATTTAAGAAGATTTTAGTGTTTTTTTTTTAAATTATTTTCCGTTCGATACTTTTGCGACGGAAAATTCTACTTGATATCAACTCAGAATCATGGCCTGAATCATCTCTCAAAGTTTTCGTTACGATGTTACGTCTGTACTACGTTAAAGTTATATAGTACAAGTTAGTTCCCTTTAAATGAAGATGTTATGGCTGTTCAAATAAAGTGCAATATCGTTATACGAGGTCTATCATAACATGATTTTAATATCAAAATGCTTTCTGATGAACTGTGGTTCTGCCCACCCTATAGGTATTTCGGGCGTGAGCTTTATCTGTTCCTTTTTCTGTGTCTAAATCCATGCGTGGTCGTTTTTACCTTGAAAACTCAATCAAATTGGGAATCCCAATCCGAATATAAACTTTTCTACGCAATTCGAATATTACCAGACTGATCGTCATCGTAAAATATTATCGTGCGTAGCCAGAATCACCCCCAAAGATGTAATTTGCATTTGATTTAGAATATTTTGAGTTTGATGAATTTTCGTTTATAAATTAAATTGGGAATTAATGTAATCTCCATAAATTTTGGCTTTCGGTGGCAGTTTGGAGATCTGCATCTGAAATTAATGTCAAAACAAATAAGAATAAAGAATAACTTTCTCCAAAGGGATCATTTCGAATGCACGAACAATAATTTATTTTTTACATTTATTTATATAACGGCGACTTTAAGACGGATAAATGAAAGAAAAAATATTTAATTTAATAAACGTGGCCAAAGCTCACGACTGATTTTACCCGACTGCGACGAAGTAAAAGGAAGGGTTATGTGTTTGACCGCTATATTTGTATGTATATAATAATGTATGTATGTGTGTATGGACGTCTATTACCACCCAACTTCTAAACCACTCGCCAGAATTTGACAAATGTTGATTGTTCGTCAAACTGGAGTAAGCGGTAAATATTTTCCTTTAAACTAATCAGGGTATGTTTCTATTTATGTATTGAATATCGATTTATAACGCTGTGTAACTTTTGAAGGTTAAGTTACATCCGCTAATAACATCAAATGCAAGTAATTATTCTAGGTATGTAGTTTAAGCTTGTTTTTATTTATTTTTTATTTCCAATTTCCAACACAATATAAAGTTGTTACAAGGAATAAATGAATATGAATATTATTATGAATAGTTACAGCGTAACAGCCTGCTACGGCGTAGCAGAGAGCTACGCAGCTACGAGCTACAGCAATCGATTCCAATATTACTGGAATCGATTACGACGGTAACGCCTAGTCGTTAATTACTAAGTAATTAATTTTGTCAATGAGCAGTTTACGGTATAGTGTAAGGTTGTTAACACGTGTATACATGAATCACACCAGTACTAGATATCGGGGTGCCCAAAGCTATACAGGCGTTAGTGACATTGTTACGAAAATTTTGAAGCATGATTCAGACCATGATTCTGAGTTTATATCAAGTGGTTTTTTTTCACCGTAAAAAAATAATTTTCAAAAACCACTAAAATATTCAATGAAATTCCGATCGGAAATTTCACTTGATGTATGAATCATTCCCCTCAGTATTCGTTACGATGTCACTAACACCTATTCATAACATAACATACATAAACAGCCTATATACGTCCCACTACTGGGCACATGGCTCCCCTCAATCAATCGGATGGGGTATAGATATTACTCCACCATGCTGCTGCACTGCGGGTTGGTGGTTGGTGGATGTGCGTTTACGGCTAATAGCCGGGACCAACGGCTTAACGTGCCCTCCGAAACACGGAATCATCTTACTTTTTCGGACAATCAGGTAAACTAAAAGGACAGTCTCACAAAGTGATTTCGACAATGTCCCCATCGGGAATCGAACCTGGACTTCCAGATTGTGAGCCTAACTTATACAATATTCTGTCATACTGGTATAATATTCTTTTACCACTCTATTACGAACTCAATTTTAGCTACGCAATATTGAAAGCTATTTGAGGTCTCCAAATAAAATAAAAAACTGAACGCACCTACATTTTAAACGATTTCAAGTTTTCATTACCACTTCCTATTATCGGGTCATTCGGCTATGTTAATTAAAATAGCATTTTCAATTAACATTCGGTAACGTTGGTATTCGTTAACGAAATGTCGGTTCCCTGTTTTTTTTTTCTTTTCAATGATAATTGTTTATTTTCGTTCCGTTTGTATGGGTTTAATGAGTTTTCGGACGACGTTGAAATAAATTTAAAGGGGTTCGATCCAATGTACTCTTATAATATTGATCCACAGTGGAGCAATGTGGTGGAATATGCTCCATAGCCTCTATAGTTGATTGAGGGGAGACCTGTGTCGAGCGAGTGGGACGCATATTATACTCGCTCCTTGTTCGAGAGTATTTACAGTGTAGTCTACGTCTTATGCTCCAGCATCGTCACAATTTTCAAAGCTCATATCCAAAGCTAAAAAAAAAGTTAGTTTCCCGCTTCCTGAACGCAACTGTCAACTAATGTCATTATTATTTAGAACTATGTATCTATTCTAGTACAGTATAGTATAACCATATATAATATACATAATATCGATTTCATTCTTGAGAACTGGTGACACTTGTTTAGCGAACAATAATTATTCTTATTGTTTTTTAGATGACAATATCAAAACGTTTGGTGGATCGCCGCGCTGAGTTTATCAGGCGACCGCTGTGCCTCTGACTGTCTTTATTGGGATTAAAGTCATGGGCAGCTTAATTATCTTTTGTGATAATAATGTACTTTATTCATTAACGAATAATCATTATTATTGGTACTTGTTTCAATTTAAATGTTTCATTCCCAACTAAGCTTTGAACATCTACACTGTAAATACTCTCGAACAAGGAGCGAGTATAATGAGATAGAACTTCACTTACAGGTAAGTTCGTTTAATCTCATAATTATAGGCTGTTTATGTTATGTACAATAAATGAAAAAAAAAAACACGCGATAGAGCTGTTTATTTGTTAATGTAAAAATTCAGCATCTCCAGTGAAATCCTGTCATATCCTTCATACTTTTTAAGCCTTTCATGATTTCTTCCACACTAATGACTCTTTTAGTCGCATTTCTGCCGTGTACACACGTCCGTGCACTATCGTTCTCTCCCCTATTGCTTATCTCACCTTCGAGGTGATGAGTTGATGAGGTGATGAGTTTTAATTGTAAGTTATGTATTATTCGGTGTTTTGCGTTATATTTCTTAATGTGGTCTCCCTATACAGGTGTTAGTAACATCGTAACAAAAACTTTGAAGGATGCTTCTAACCATGATTCCGAGTTGATATCAAGTGGAATTTTCCGTCGCAATTCCCTTGCAGCTCTTTACGTAAACTGAAATAAAATACCCTGTGTATATCGAAACATGGTGTACGAAGTATATTTCACGTTGACCTACTGAAGCAGTATTAAGCCAAACAAATTTTCCATTGCACAGAACTTACGTCTTATGAGAAATTCTACATAGTACTAAAGGATATTAGAAAACGATTTAGAATTTCATCTTCCCCGTAATGTGGAGCGTCATATGCATTTCATGGCTGCATCTTTGTTGTCTTTTTATTGAAAAAACTCTGCATTATGTTGCATAGCGAGCATCTAAATGAGTCTTTGTGAAAATACTTCTCTATTTAGCTTTAGTTTGTGAAAAATGTGCATGTAAAAGTGTAAAATCATATAGTTTTTTTTGCAAAGTGAAGGATGCACGCAGACGTATCCTGAGGGCACTGAGCAATGTTTGCTTTTGCTACAATTGTCTGGACTTTCTACTGTCATTAAATGTAATTTTTGTATGTTATTTAGATACCTTCTTCGTTTATGCTGTCTGGTTTTGCGTTACAGTCTTTTTTGAACATTGAACTTAAAATAAATAAATATGTATATTATATGGTCACGAGACATTGAAAGAGGAGACTTTATAATAGTAATTTATTACACAACAAAATAGCGTGCGCTCTTTCACTCCTTAAATGATTACGGCAATTTCGGGTGGTATTAATAAACGAATCTTAGCTGCGACTGCCCTCAAGATCATGCTCAAGTCTCTGTTTTTATATGAGAACTGTCACATTGACGCATGACGTTCTGTAGGTGGAACATAGAGAACTAACTGTAACATAAACCTGTAACACCAATTTTATGTACCTATGTTCAATGCAAATAAAGAATCTGAATCTGAATCTTGACATGATCTTGAGGGCAGTCTCGAAGCTGAGATTAGTTTATTAATACCACCCTTAGACTAAAATGAGGCAGTGGGGGGAGGGAAGTCTATATCGGCACCGGTACAAATTTGCGCGGGGCAGAGAGTGTCCGTTCTAAGCGTCTCTTCTTCTTCTTCTAATCCTTTTATCCCTTGTTGGGATGTAGGGCTCAAATAACAGATTTCCACTCCTTGTGATTTTTGCAGCCTCTAAGCGTAGAAGTAGATTATTTTATTCAACGGTTACGGGCTTGTTTCGCATTTCTTTGTATCATCATCACCAGCCCATTTACGTCCCCACTGCTGGAGCACGGGCCTTCCCTATGGATGGATAGGGAGATCGGGCCTTAAACCACCACGCGGGCCCAGTGCGGATTGGTGGTTATTAACGACTGCTAATGCAACCGGGACCAACGGCTTAACGTGCCTTCCGAAGCACGGAGGAGCTCGAGATGAAAACTTTTTGTTTGTGGTCACCCATCCTATGACCGGCCTTTGCGAATGTTGCTTAACTTCAACAATTGCAGACCGAGCGCGTTTACCGCTGCGCCACCGAGCTCCTCCAACTTCTTTGTATATAACTTCTTTGTGACTTTTATGAGCATCCATCTATTAATGTACCCTTTTCAAAAGCAAATAAAGAGTATTTCTATTTCTATTTCTATTTCTATATCGAGGCTATAGCGGCGTTGCATGACAAAAAAACATGAACGCCTTTGCTAAGTAATTTCAAAATCAATTTATTCATACGCTAGAACAAAACCTATTCTTCACACGCTACCTCATTAGCCCGTCACAAAAAACCGGACCCAAAGTAAATAAGTAACAAAATCTGTAACTTACCAAGTTGTGCCTACTGCCTACCCGTTGTGCCTACCCAACCTTTGGAAATGAGTCCCCAGTCTCACATTATTTAGTCGGATAATAATCTAGTGAATTAGCAGCTCGTAAGGGGGTGCGTACTAGGGGAGGTGTTTATCTGATACGGCGTGCGGGCACAGCAAAAAGAAAACAGTGGGTCTAGCATAAAATAAAACGTGAATTTGTAGTTGTGGTTACGTTATTATTGCAGCGTATAGAACTTAGAAGGGTTTTCTGGATATTCAAAGCCAAAGTTAGCGTAAATCTTTAAAAAATAATATCCATATATTTGCCAACCAGTGGGACAACTTAGGTTTATTTTTTTAACGTGACTTATTGTAGATTTGTTGCTACTACTTGGCCAGACAAACAAGACACCTTAGGCCTTAGGCTTAAGATTTGTTTAAGACATCAGGGGAGATCCATAGGCTAAATCTTAGAAATCCAAATAAACTAAGACAGGAGTTTACTCCTAGAACTACAGTTTATTATAAAAATTGTCATTCTATGTGTGTGAGAACATATAACGCCATTCCATCCTATATTAAAGAGCTACCCCATCTAAAGTTTAGATCCCAACTCAAAAAGTGGTTAAAGGGGAAGCAGTTTTATAGCATAAGTGAGTTTTTCAGTGTATAGATAGGTTTTTTTCCTTTTCTTTCTTTTTTTTTATATAGATAAGTGTTTTTGTAATATTTTTTAGCATTTATTATTGTATGTCACAACATGACTAAATGTGCTGAGCGCTATAAGCTTTACTTCCATCGATATACTTACCACATTTATGACGATAAATTTCATTTCATTTCATTTCATTTCCAGACAAGACAAGATCTTTATATTTGGAATCCTAATCTTTTAACAGTACTTATTGTGGCTGCCCTACAAGTTATCATCTAATTAGTTGTGGTTCTGTCTAACCCCATAGGATTTACCGACGTGATTTGTGTCTTCCGACTCGATTCTCAAATGAAAATGGGCTAATCATACAAAACATAAATTCGCGACTATATCCCGATTGGGGTAGTCAGAGGTACATCCATCGCAAGATGAACAGAGTACACACAACTCACCGAGCTAATCAATTGTATAAATTTAGTCTACTGTTCTCCCTAATGACCTCCGTGGTCTAGTGGTTGAGCGCTGAGCTCACAATCCAAAGGTCTCGGGTTCGATTCCCGGTGAGACATATCACAAAAGTACTTTGTAATCCCTAGTTTGGTTAGAATATCACTGGCTGATCACCAGATTGTCCGAAAGTAAGATGATCCGTGCTTCGGAAGGCACGTTAAGCCGTTGGTCCCGGTTACTACTTACTGATGTAAGTAAGTAGTCGTTACATGATCCATGTCAGAGGCCTTTGGCGGCTCGGTAGTAACCCTGACACCAGGATTGATGAGGTTGGTACTTCACCTCACAACCCACACGATAGGAGAAGACTGTTCTCGCTCGGCTACGGCGTGAATGCAAGATTACGCATTTTTAATATATTTTTTTTATTTTGAAATAAATTAAAAGGGACTATATTTGTAATCTCCTCTTTTAAAATGTTTATGTACAGGCTCTTAATTTATTACTTTTTTACGTGGTCTATTTATAAAAATAAATAATGTTTTATATCAGTTACATAATGAATGTAAAAAGCAACGAACGATTAAATAGGAAATCTTACAACATAACGTGTGGCCACAGAATAAATAATAGCTTTGCCGTTGATATATTATGTACCTAACAACGTAAACATAATTTAGTAGCAGTCACCCATCCGAGTATAAATTTGACTTACTTATTTAAATATAGACTCCCACACACATTGTTTCGTAGTTCTAGAAAGAAATAAATATTTATTATACAGGCTGTTAGACACATCGTAACGAATACTGAGGGGGATGATTCAGACCATGATTCTGAGTTAATATCAAGAGGAATTTTCCGTCGCCAAATTTATTTATTTTTTGTTTTCTTTTTTAATTTTCTTTTCAATTCTATACTTTTGCGACTACGAGAACGTGAAAATTTTATTGTTTTTAAAAATTATTTTCAGTTCGATACTTTTAAACGTGATCTAAACGTGAATTCAAACTAGGGTGATAATTCGAGCATTCGCGGCGTGTCCTACTCATAATAGCCTGTCTAATGAACGCATTTCTACGGCAATCAATACAAAGCAAGAAATCCAGGCGCTCCATCCGCACCAAACCCGCTCTAGATAATGGACGCGAGGCTTAACAACAACAGCCCTGGGACAAAACACAATTCTGAAATTTTCGCTAATTTGGTTATTGCATGAAAATTCGGGCACATCTCGTCACACCGGCTGTATTGTTGCGTGTTCCTCGGTAATAATCTTTTATGGGACGGTACAGAATGATATCAAGTGCGGTAGTAAAGAAAAGACAATGCCCAATGGGCGTATTAAGCAAACAAATAGTAGGTATTAAATTTTTATGGAAAGTGTTGAGGGATAATTATGTTTTTGGTCTAGTGGTCGATTATGGTTACGTCGTGGTTCGGATTTGGTTATCTACGAAAGTCATGTCTAAAAATATTTAAGTATAGGACTTTAGAACCCTGTCGCATTAACATACACTACTCGTCACGGCTCGGCAAGGCACGGCACGGAACAGCACGGCTAAGGTCGGCGTAGCTCGTCATGGAACGGCACGGCACCAGCACAGCACTCCACGGCTAAGCTCGGCATGACTCGTCATGGAACGGCACGGTATGGCACGGCACAACACGGCACTGCACGTCACAGCAAAGCACGGTGCGACACGGCTAAGCTCCGCATGGATCGTCATGGAACGGCACGGTACGGCACTGCACTGCACTGCACGGCACGGCACGGCACGGCACGGTACGGCATGGCGCGGCACGGCTTAGCACTCGGCACGATACGGTACGAAACTATGATAAGTACATAACAATTTGAAACAAAATTAACAGTAAGTCAATATCATTATTATACAATAGTGCTCTGCAAGCTGCACTACGGTCTTGTGTAATTTAAATATATCCGTTCCGATTGATGACGTCGGTCATTGACTTTACAAACTTTACGAGAGGATAAGAAGAGACGCGAAACTTTATCCTTTACAATAAAGCAAAGCTAAAAGGTAACTTCATCTAGAAAGTCTTAAACGAAATTCTGCCTGAAACTATTTACCGAAATTTAATTCGCGACCTAAAGTACAAGATTAATTTTCTTGTTAGGAAACAGAAAGTTTGGACGAATTTTAAACATAAACAAAAGGATAGAGTTAAAAGTTTAAGCAGGGAATATTCCGAAATCCTTAATCACTTTGTCCCACTTTTGTTACTACTTTCCTAAAACGATTATTATGTTACTCAGATAAATGTGATACTTCTATTTAATCTATATAAAGCTCAAATCAGACCAACATTCCGTCCGCATTGTACGCACTCTCAGAGTGCGATAAGTTTTTTTATCGTATGAGGAACTTTCAAGGCTACGTACCTCAAAAACAATATAGATGGCACTGTAAAGGTTTTCCTCCGTTTAATCTTCTAATTTCATAGATAACAGACTTATGCACCTTTTCATTACACCCAGGCATAATTTCATCCCCCACATATTATTGTTCTGATCAAAACAAAGAGAACTAATAGGTAGCAAAATAATTCTACACATGATGAGCTTGCTATGCTTCTGCTATTACATTATATTTTTGAGTAATTATGGACAAAAGTAACAAGAAAATAGGTATCTAATTATCACTTTATACCTCGACAGCTTCGTCTATATTATGTTTGGGGGACGTAGCCTGGAAAATCCCTCATTGTAAATGATTTTAATTTTATTTGGTGAGGTGAGGTACTTTGTTCATCTTGCAACAGACTAAGCTCTGCCTACCTCAACTGGAGTATAGTTGTGAGCTTATGATATTTAGTTATGATAGTGTACAATTTTGAGTAGGTAAGCAGTAACTTATTTACTTAACTAACTGTGCCACTGACTTGCTTCCCAATTTCGGTACCGGACTTGCACCAATGCACTAATGAGTTATGATTATGATATTTAGTTATGATAGTGTACAATTTTGAGTAGGTAAGCAGTAACTTATTTACTTAACTAACTGTCCCACCGACTTGCTTCTCAAGCAGGAAGCGCCGCCGGTTCGAACGTCGGTACCGGACTTGAGTTATTAATTTATCCCACATGCATACACACCACAAAATAAACTCGCTTACTTCTTATCGGGCTAAGCAGAGACTATGGAATTCCTTTTGCTTCGATCCTGTCATACTTCTCTTGCTTCCTCCACATTCATCAATCGTTTCATACACGCACGCCGGTTCTGAGTAGATCGTACCTTTTCTAAGGACATCTACAAATTGGTCAATGTCCGATCGTCTAGATCTTCCTCTGCCAGCCCTATCATCAACCTTCGCACTATATACAGCTTTCAAAATCCTATTGTCTTTCATCAGCTCTGTTTGTCCAAACCAAATTAACATTCCCTTCTGAATCTATAGTGACTAATATCGTTTTTTACACCACATCTCTCTCTTTTCACTTTCTTTTTCACTCTACCACTCCACTTAACACCGCAGATGCTTCTCAACGACCTCATTTCTATGGCACTAATCCTACATTCATGCTTCTTCTGCCATACCCAACATTCACTACCGTACTTCAGCGTAGAGAGAAGTACTCAAGTGCAATTGTCACTAAATTAGTTGGCTCACTCGATAATAGAAGCTTTTTTTTGACGTGATTTATTGTAGATTTGCCGCAGATGGCATTACTATTTGGTCGGAAGATAATAGAAGCAATACAGCTCACCACTTAACAGAAAGCTCGGTGTGGCGTGAATGTACCTCTGGCTACCCCATTTGGAAATAAATGTAAGCTTATGTTTTAATAAAGAATGTCTGTGCACATTAAATATTTAGCACAATATTTAATGTAATATTTTTATGATAATGACTGTTTTTCTCAAGCCTCGGCAACTTTGTTATTGTGGTGTTGAGTTTCTTTTGATAAAAGTCAATATATCTGACGTCTCTTTATTGGAACGGGCGTTGCAGTCACCTCTAGAATTCATATTTGATAAATATATCAAACAAAGATGACGAAAATTAATGGTAAAATTGCAGCGTATTACATAAAATATAAATTGCCAGTATAGCAGCTTAGGAGTTTGAGAAACAGTACAGAGCTACCGTACTTATCGAATTGTATCGTTGACAGCGACTCTCCGAACGGCGATTCTCGCAGACTCGCCGTAGCGGGAGTCTAACTTTGTTGTGTTTTGAACTATGATTTGCATGTATTGTACAGTTCAAAACACAATTTTATTCACGTTTAAATTTTAATTAAAATAATATTTTTTCCACTGAAATAATTGCATTTTTGGTTCATTTTCTGTTTGCAGGTTAATAGTAAAAGAGAGTGAGGATTTCCCGCGAAAGCGGGTCTCATACAAAAAGCGCTTTAGGACATTTCCAACCTTTTACTTCTATTCCGTAACGGCCTCCGTGGTCCAGTGGTTCGAGCGTTCGGCTCACGATCCGGAGATCCCGGGTTCAAATCCCGGTGGGGATATATCACGAAAATAACTTTATGATCCCTAGTTTTAGGACATTACAGTCTGATCACCAGATTGTCCGGAAGTAAGACGATCCGTCCTTCGGAGGGCACGTTAAGCCGTTGGTCCCGGTTACTACTTACTGATGCAAGTTAGTAGTCGTTACATGAGCCATGTCAGGGGGCTTTGGCGGCTCAATAGTAACCCTGACACAACAGTAAGTATATTATTATTAAAAATAATAATATATTATTATAAATAATAGTATATTATTATTTTTAATGAATGTAGATACTTAAGTAAGTGTATTATTATTTTTAATAATAATATACTTACTTAAGTATCTACATTCATTAAGCAAATTAATTAAAATAGTTTCACGCAATGAAAATACTATGGGTATATCAATGAAAAATACCGAGTATTTTTACCTACATTTTTCTTTCAAACAATGTAGGTTGAATGTCGTTGTACGCAGAACAATGGACCGAATAACAATGCTAGAATTAATACTGTATTAAAGTTATATTTCTAGGTCTGCCCCTATTTTATTTACGTTTCATTATTCTTCAGAACACGGAATAGAAGTCTTCTTCTATCGTGTGGGTTGTGAGGTGGATTACCAACCACATCAACCCAGGTATCAGATAAGAGACGTCGGAATGGCCGGTCAATCGTATTCGGTCGGTCGTACTATGTGCTTTTTTATTATTATTTTTTATAAATGCTTTTTTTTGACGTGACTGATTGTAGATTTGTCACAGATGGCATTAACAACTTAGTCGGGCAAATGGGGAGCGCTGAGGGCTCTCACCAGGTACAAAATTTAAGACAACTGAGTGTGCCCAGTTGGGCGCGAACCTCGGCTCAGGGCGTCGTCTAAAAGGAAAAATATTTGAAAGAATTAATCGACCCTAGCGTGTCGATAGCAATAAGAGCTCAATGAGGGAAATCGTCGACCACACCAGCGGGGTTGGTATCGGGGTGGTAATTTCAACTTACAATGCGCCTAAAAAATACAAATCCAGTTTGTTTGTTTGTTTAAAAATATCTTTATTCATAGAAAGTAAGGTATACAAATAGTTTAGATCTAGTACTAGCCTAGAATAAACAGATAAATGAGACTTACATATGTTTTGCAGGTTGTAAACACCTTTATAACACATTTCAACACTAAACATACACTATTTTTATATCATAAAACATGCTTGTTACGTAGAATAAATTACGTTGGTAGATTTAATAAGATATTGTGGACACTTAGCACTGAGTACACATTGTAGAATTATGAATTAATTGGAGAAATAACATTGTTAAGTAATAAAATATAAATTGTATAAATAAAAACAAGGTAGCAATTAAAATATGGTCAGCGCACGTCAGCGCAAATCCAGTATTCGACGGCCAGTATACGACCCTCTAGAAGTATGCTTCATACTCACAATGGATCATGCTCAACCACGCTGCTCCAGTACGAGTTAGGTGTGGCCGTTTGGTCTTACCTGGAACCAACGACTTAACGTGCCTTCTAACGGAATCATCTTACTTTTTTGGTCTTTCAAGTGATTCACACAAAGTGATTTTCGACGGTGTCCTCATCTCTCTCATCACTAGACCATGGAGTCTGGTATGTATATTAAATTAAAAACTTATAATCAAATTCCCTTTGCGTAGCATGCCTTTGCCACACAAGACCACAGTGACTCGATATGTAGTGTTATTGTTTAAGCCGCGTTTCCAATTGGCAACATTTGGCGCGTCACTTATTGTACAACATGTTGACCAACAACAACAACAAAGTGAGGGCGGAACTTTTGTTTAACAACGTTGTCTGTCTATGCATCTAATACACATCCGTCATCAACAGCATATCACCAGAGGAACTTGTGTTATTGCGCGTCGCACTCGTCTCCACGCGACAAAAATTGAAGCTCAACTCACGATGATGTCTTAATAAACAATAAGCCACGCCACATGTTGCGTTCCAGCTGGCAACGTCGCTGTTGTGCAACGTTGTCGTACATGTTGAGCGTTACGTGTTGCGCGTTATTTGTTGCCTAGTGGAGAGGACGCTTTATTCTATGCTAACATTAAAGAAGAAGTAATAGGCTGCAAGTTGTCTTCTTATTACTTGCAGCTCTACCCTTCGCATAAGAGATCAGAGACGAGCTCTTGTATGATGTTTCAGAAATAAGTCAACTAACTTGTAATCTACTGGCGTTCAAAATACGCTTCAAGTCTCGGAGGAGTTGTATGGAACTTTGTTAAAAGTTTTGAATTTCATAAAACTTGATATCCCTTAGGTGTTGTACTGTGCTACTTTAGTACTTTGCAGAAAAATATTGGTTGGACAGATAGATAGAACTCATGCCCGTAATCTCACTCGGGGTAGGCAGAACCATAAATTAACAGCTTCTCAGTTTGAGCTCGCAGGTTCGAATCCAGCACAGGCCTAAACCAATGATTGTCGAATTTGTTTCCGAATTTATGTTTGGGTCATAAATGATTATCACGTGCTCAGCGATGAAGGAAAACATCGTGAGGAAACCCATATTCCCCAAAAAAGCAATTTCGGAGGTATATGTTCTAACCTGTATTGGGTTGGTTTTCCTTTCGCTGGTTGGAAAGTCAAGACAGGCAGTCGCGTCTGTAAAAAACCGGACCTGTTAAATAATGTTGATGCAATTTAGTATAAATTTTGCTTGCTAAACCCTGACCGGGAACTGAAATTAAGATATCAAGGTCAAGCTGTCTGTATCCGGCTAGAGATCACACACATGATAATTCAAAACTATCTTTATTCAGTAGGTAACATAGTTACAATGTACAAAACATTTAAAGTTTACAATATACCTCGAAAGAAAATTATCTGAGTGCATCGAAGGGAGTATACGACGATATTTTCTATCAGTTACAAGGAGTGGAATTATTTGCCGTCTTCTGTATTTCCGAATGCACACAACCCGTGTGCTTTCAAGTCCAGAGTGAACAGGCACCTTCTAGGCGAGCTCCATCTTAGGCCTTGTCAATGCCTTCGGGCAAGTCTGGGGTCAAGAGCAAACCCTAACTTATAACTTTGAATCGTATTTTTTCACATGACGAACGGCTCATTCGCCTAAAACTGCAGCTTCTAACAACCTGTATAGTCAGGGAAAATAAAGAAGAAAGAAAACTGTTGGTAGTAAACATACCATCATCACGGTTGAGATAACTAAACCTAAAACTAGTTTGCCGTATCTCTTTACAACATAAATAAAATAACTCAGACGGAAACGTTGTTGATTGTCTTTTCCACCACTTCTGCCCCAAACTTGTCTATACGTCATAAACCCTTAATCCATTATCTGACAACGCTTAAATAGTTTCCGAAATTCTTTCGACAACTCGTAAAATTGTGTTTCGACGTAGATAGCGAGTTAATCTGCACGCAAGTCCGTGGAAGGACGAAAACCGAATTAAAAGTTTTTCGATTTTGTGTTGAATACAGGCCCCGTAATTGTTAGGCCGGAAGGTCATTAGAGGCTTTCGATGTAATTATTATTTCGATGTTGAATTATTTATGAAGGAAGGAAAATTTGTTACGGTCTGGAAGTTTAGTTTTAAATTGATGTTTGGTTTTTTGAAGAGGATTGGAGCAGCGAAGCAGTATGGTAGGGAATACTCCATACCCTTCCTGTTGAAATGTGATAAAATGGAAATTGTTTATTATAAAACTTGTGCTGAGTGAGGCACTTTTATCTCAGAACGTCCACCACCACCTTATGATGATTTCGACGAACATCTGTCTTGCTTTTTTGTATTGTTTTGTGGAAATTTGATATGATGTTATTGTCTGGTTTGTGTGTGTGGCGCCCTTTTGTAATAAAACATTCCTATTCTATTCTGTAAAATAATTTAATTATTTATTATAAGTTCGCGCTTATTTCCGGTAGAGGTAGGCAGAGACTACAATCCTGATACACCAGCTTCGCTTCTTCCAACCTCATCAAAGACTTCATACATGCTGTTTAGCACAAAGATAAGTTATGAAATGAACTTCACTGAATTTAATTAATTAGGAGAACTACGTATAATAAAACCACCATTATAGTTATATGGTTTAACAGCAAGTCGTTTATTTTTGTTTATCCCTACCACAAGTAATATCATATTTGGAGTTCGGATACATGTTCGGGTTGAACACATGCTCGCCGTAGAGTAGGCATTCTGGACCAAGCTAGATCTATTTAATTAATCATTTAAATTTTTCTCAGAATAACCAGAGGATAAAAAGGATAATCGTGGAAATGGTCGTAATGGTAGTGTTGGATGTACTGAAACAAAAGTGCCTCACTCAGTACAAGTCGCAGCGTGATCCACGATGCTGATGTTATGTTTACCCTGCTGAGGGGATTGAGGGGAGGTATGTGCCCAGCAGTACTACAGGTCTCACAGGATACCAGCGTCGCGGCTCACGCCGCGTCATAAGCTGAGTGAGGACCTTTTATACGGGACACCATCCGCTACCCATGGGTAAGCCGACACGACGTCACATTTAATTTAGGTATAAGTTTCTGTGTTCGTTCTCCATGTTCTATATAGAAAATATTTCACGTGTGCGTTATTTGTCTTTTCATGATGTGATGTCATTGTAATGTATATATAATATATATGTAATCCGTGTCTGTGGTGTCCTAAATAATAAATGTTTCTTTCTTTCAGTACTATGTTTTAAGGCCTCCGTGGTCCAGTAGTTGAGCGTTGGGCTCACGATCCGGAGGACCCGGGTCCGAATCCCGGTGGGGACATATCACAAAAATCACTTTGTGATCCCTAGTTTGGTTACGACATTACAGGCTGATCATCTGATTGTCCGAAAGTAAGGTGATCCGTACTACGGAAGGCACGTTAAGCTGTTGGTCCCAGTTACTAATCACTGATGTAAGTATGTAGTCGCTACATGAGTCATGTCAGGGGCCTCAGGCGGCTCAGTAATAACCCTGACACGAGAATTTACGAGGTTGGTATTCCACATCACCACCCACACGATAAGAAAAAGTATGTATAGGAAGATTTCTTTTAGAATCGCAGTTTTATGGACATACTTAGTACCACGGTCTAACGATTTTCCGTGAAATTCAATTTACAAAACAGGATAAAAGCTCCTGCGTTTCATTCGTAAATTCCGATATATCCAAGGTTCACTAACCTGAGGTTAATGACACGTATTGGTTGACGAACCGCGATAGACTAAGTCGGTCGAAAGGTTAGGTTGGATACAAATTATTTTTATTTGGCCATGTAGATTGTACTCGTGGTTAGAATGCGATATCTTTGTCGTGAAAACATAAAATATAGGGTGTTAGTGACATTGCTCGGTGGCGCAGCGGTAAACGCGGTCGGTCTGCGATTGTTGAAGTTAAGCAACTTTCGCAAAGGCCGGTTATAGGATGGGTGACCACAAAAAAAAGTGTTCATCTCGAGTTTTCTTTAAAGTTTTCTTTCAATAAACAAAGTGTAATTCATAATTCATTTATTCGCCTTAAAAATGGTAGGTACAGTTTGCAGATGGTTTACAGTGTACAGCCATGCCATGAGCAATAAATGTACCCACTTTAGGACTCTGTCGCACTAACATATTTGACATTTAGTGAGACTTACGGTTCAATTTGTCAAAAAAGTTAATGTGATATGGTACCAAAGTGTACATATTAATGCTCGTGACAGTACCTACTTACTTTCGCTTCGTGCAATAAGCCGCTTTATAACCCGAAAGTTTATGCGGACTTTTGAGTTAATTCGTTTGTTTTGAGTCTGTTCCGAGCGTGGGGGCTTTCATCATTTGATTAATCATCAAAAAAAAAACAAATTAGCTGTCATCAACGTCTTGATTGTCCGGTGGTTAAAGGCTAAAATGACTGTGGCGCCCTCTAGAGGACATAAACTGAAGACAATTTTTTTCCAATTGCATGGGAATACCACACAATATAAGCTATGTAAGTATTTTTGTTTATTCTATGCTCTGCCGGAAAGAAAAGGTTTAAAATTGGATTCAACGCCCACGTACACAAGATGGTATAAAATAATTTGAAAAGTGGAAAGTAAGAATTTGAAATCGGGAATTTTAAAGGAAGGAATGGAAACAATTTAAAAGCGGATTCAAAATTACAGACATATTGTGAATTATTTCAAAATTCTATTCGATGAGCGATTAAAGCGTTTTATATTCCTGTTCAAAATTCGACTTAGTTTTATTTAGTAAGTATTTTTGATTTTGATGTTTTTTAAATGCCACACGGGCGTTTGGCCGACTTCAGAATCTTATTCGTTCAGTTCAATAGGCTAGTTTCCAACTAGTCAAATCAGTTACTCTTTACTAAACGTCAAAACACCAAATTACTATGGAATTTGTATGAAACAGCACATTGTGACGTCATAAAAAACGTGATAAAATGTCCGACTTATTTTTACGTTTTTCGTGATTAAAATTCATAAAGAAGTTAAATAGAAAAAAAAAAGTTTTTTGTTGGTTTTAATACTGTCTTTATTTAGTAATCAGAATTTCATAATTTATCTTGAACCTAGTACACGACCCAATTGACTGAAATTTTGAGAAAATATACTGCTGTGCTAACAGGAAGAGCAGTAAATCCGAAATTATAATACTGAGTAATTACCGAGAAACGACCTCCATGATCCAGTGGTCGAGCGTTGGGCTCACGATCCCGAGGTCCTGGGTTCGATTCCCGGTGGGGACATATCACACAAAATCACTTTGTGATCCCTAGTTTGGTTAGGACATTACAGGCTGATAACCTGATTGTCCGAAAGTAAGATGACCCGTGCTTCAGAAGGCACGTTAAAACGTTGGTCTCGGTTACTATTTACTGATGTAAGTGAGTAATCGTTACATGAGCTATGTCAGGGGCCTTTGGCGACTCAATCATAACCCTGACACCAGGGGCCTGTTTAATAAAACTTACAATTGTTTATTACGTAGCTAATATGAAACTGCAAAATATCTGTGATCACTAACTCCACAATGTACATCAAATTGTCATTGTAATCTACAATTGTAAGTTTTATTAAACAGGCCCCAGGGTTGATGAGTCTGGTATTTGACCACACAACCCACACGATAAAAAACACATCTCTAATTTAAGAGCCACGCTCTTGTCGGTGTAGCATCCTTCATGATACTTTAATGTACCTACATTAAAGCAAATTGAAACGCCCAATTTATTTTCTTTTAGTAAATTAAAGCATTTCTCAACAATACTTCGTTAATCCATCGTCTAATTATATCATCAGACTCCATTGATAAATTGACAGCGTATTTTGATCCACTCAATTTGTTCCAGAAAATTTTCCGCCGAAATTGGGTATCGTAAACATTGACATGCTATAAAGAAATAGACTCACAATCGCTAAGTTTTGTTTTTCTAAAAAAGATAACCGTGTTGTAAATAAGTACAAATATATTTAATTATGTAGATAGTATAAGTTAGGTCACTCTAATTAAAATGTCGGAGTAAAAATAAAACATAAAGTGAAATTACAAAATATAAAAAACAAAACTAAATTTAAAAACATACACACCACCTATAAGCGGCTGAAATGGAGATGGGCAAGACACATGCTAAGGGAAGAAAAAGAGAAGTGGACGAGAATAGTAACAGAATGGTACCCGCGACATAGTAAAAGAAGCAAAGGTAGACAAAGCAAGCGATGGGAAGACGACATAAAAAAGATAGCTGGTTCAGGGTGGACACGCACTGCAAAGGACAGAACGAAATGGAAATCCTTAGAGGAGGACTTTGTCGAAGGACAAGCTGTAAAAGAAAAACCGGTTCCCCTTAAAAATATTTAAAAATAAGTATTAATTTTTACACTGCAAGTTACAGCAATAAAGGCTTATTTTATTTATTTTTTATTTTATTTAATTAAAATGTTATGTTTATTAAAATAAAGAACAATATCGGTTTTCAGTGTCGTTATTATGCCCATTGCGACTAATTCAATCTTGACGCGTCGTTGCTTAGTAACAAGACACGCCGTGAACACTTTTTTACAGAAAGTGGAAGTCTATACTTGTTTATACAGGTAATTGACTGAGGGCGATGATTCAGCTCAGGATTCTGAGATATTATCAAGTGGAATTTTCCATCGCAAAATTCATGTTTTTTTTTTTCTGGTATTTTCAATTCTATACTTGTGCGATAGAACATTTCACTTGATATTCACTCAGAATAATGAGCTGAATCATTCTCCTTAGTAATCGTTACGATGACACTTAGTCTGGGTTTCCACTGACGCGGAGATGGACGGAGAAGAGCGGAGATGTGCGGATTTGACCAATCACAGCGTTCGAGAGAGCGAAAAACGAAGACTCTCTGTTACTCTCTCCTTCACGGTGATTGGTCGATTCTCTGATCCTCTCCGCACAGCTCTGCGTCAATGGAAACGCAGCCTTACACACACCCCGTACAAGTACGTACTGGTAGCTATAAGTATGTATGGGCGTTAGTGACACAGTAACGAATATTGAGGGGGATGACTTAGACCACGATTTTGTGTATATATCAAGTGAATTTCCTGTCGGAATGTTCGTCTTCTTTTGTTTTTTTTTGTAAATTAAGTATTTTCAGTTTCATAACTTTTGCGGCGAAAAGTTCCACTTATAATGAATTTAGAATTATGTTCTGAATCATCTCATAAATTTTTCGTTACGATGTCATTAACACACTGCATACGAGGTCAATGATCGTAAAAGAAGCGAGTTTTATATATTCGGTATGATTGTACACATCATAATTATTATATTATATTTTTATTTTATATTTTGTACATGTTTTTGTAATGCACATTGTACTAACTGTTTGTGAACCAAATAAATAAATGAAATAAAAATAAACCCGTCCCTTTCTTTTTCAGCGTATAAGAAATTGACAGGTGTACGTACATATTAAAATAAAATTAGGTGGTGGCTGCGGGAAACAGTGCTTTACTAAGAATTTAAGTTTGAATTTATTTATTCTCGCATTTCATATTTTTTAAAAACTTCACCGCTCCCACAATATTTATAATAAGACTTTCAGAAGTCCTTGTGAACAACGACTTACAACTTAGTATTATTGTATTGTACTTAGGTCAAAAACCTTTTGAATAATGAATGGGCTGTACTTATTACGGAATGTAAGGTTTCCATTTCATTCAATGGAGAGGTATTTTAGTATTTCGGCAATATGAGAATTAATTAGTATATACTATCAAGTGAATAGTTTCTATTGTAATGAATTAATTAGGGTTTAGAATGGGCGGCCAATGAACTTGACTTAACAAGCATCAATACGGTCACGAGATTAATTATGTATTATACACTTTGGTACCATGCCACATTACCTTTTTTGACAAATTGAACTGTAAGTCTCACTAAATGTCAAATATGTTAGTGCGACAGAGTCCTAAAGTGGGTACATTATATTGCTCATGATTGTACACAGTAGATACAAACAGAAGATTATGTATGTTCAGGCTAATTTCGAAAACCACTGAAAGGATTTGACCCACATGAAGGACCGTCAAAAATCCTGCTAAGATTAAAATTGTTACAAAATGTTTCATCAACTTTATTTTAGTTTATGTAGGTATAGTTATTTATCTGTTTTTTTGTACCGTCCGTCCCGTTATGCTTTAATTGATATTATGTCTTTATTTATTTATTTATTTGTACACAATAAAACAGACACAAGAAACATACAAAGAAAACAGATAGTACAGGCAAGCTCATCTCTTATTGGTATTTGCAAATATCCAAGCCTACTAAATATTATTAAAAACAAACATTGTCATTCAATCATAAATTCACTTGTTCAATACTCGTTCATAACTCAATCATTCATTCCATCAGTCACACTGTATTTTTCTTTTCACTTTAAAATAATTCGTTAAACGAGCAAGTTGTTTTCTTTTCCTGCGCCCACCTTTGCAATATCTCTAAGCAAAGAGCTCTGAGCTTATCTCTTTATCTAAAGATTGCTTAGAAGAAATTGTCACCTTAGCCATAAGACTCTCTTTAGTACCACTTATTTGCATGTTTCTTATGTGTACAAAATAATCAGTGTTTTAATTGCACTTAATATTATATTTTATATACAATATACCTACCCGATGTTACATCAAAATATTCGACATCTAATTATTACTGCCTAAGTAAGTAAATATACATCCGATATCTATTAATTACAACCAACAATTGGGTAGGTTCCAACTAGTTAAATCAGTTACTTTTTACTAATCGTTAAAACACGAAATTACTATGGAATTTGTATAAACAACGAACCTGAGACGTCACAGAAAAACGTGAAAAAATTTCGCACTTATTATTAAATTCATTACTTAAATTCATCATCATCATCACCAGCCTATTAACGTCCCCACTGCTGGGGCACGGGCCTTCCCTATGGATGGATAGGGAGATCGGGCCTTAAACCACCACGCGGGCTCAGTGCGGATTGGTGGTTATTAACGACTGCTAATGCAGCCGGGACCAACGGCTGAACGTGCCTTCCGAAGCACGGAGGAGCTCGAGATGAAAACTTTCTTTTTTTTTGGTCATCCATCCTATGACCGGCCGGACTTAAATTCATAAATAAGTTAAATAGAAAAAAAAGGAAACGTTTTTGTCACATTTAGATCCACCGACTATTAGGTCTTTATTTAGTAACGACCCATTTGACAACAAAAACAGCACATTTAAATTTCCAATTCAAACAAAAAATCTACACCGCGTGAAACCGACAAAATCCTTCCAGACTGGTCTATATCATTCACTTCTCTTGTTTATCCGTTTCATAATCGTCGAATCCAATCCAACCGCTGTCAAAAGCACCGTCAACGTCAGTCAAGGGGGCTCCCTGGCAAAATTAGCACCACTTAGCGGTAATCCCGGTTAATCCCCGCACAAACGCCACCCAGATGAGCCTAAAAGGCTTAGAATATAGATTAAATTTAATGATGCGATCCCAATTTCGGCTTTGAAAGCTTAAGTAATTCAGTGTTTTAGTATTAGAATATTGAAAAATCATCTCGATATTAGTTATTTGTTCTTAGATACGTTTTAACCTTGTTCGTGATCCTAGCGTTATCCCGTTTCTCACAGGTCTCTTCCAGCTCGTCTGGTAATGGATACATTTTATACGATTAAGAAAAGATTAGGTATTATTAAATAAGTTAGGTAGGTATTATTTTCCTGCGACTCATAATCTCCCTAGGATTGTCCCGTTTTCCACAGGGTCCGCTTACTTAACCTAAAGATTTGACAGGTCCGGTCTTTTCACAGAAGCGACTGCCTGTCTGACCTTTCAACCCGCGAAGTGAAAATCAGCCCAATACACGTTAGGTTACATACCTCCGAAAATGCATTTCTCGGGAATGTGGGTTTCCTCACGATGTTTTCCCTTACTGCTGTACACGTGATAATCATTTATGAAGCAAACATGAATTCAAAACAAAATGGACAATCATTAGTTTAGGCCTGTGCAAGTGTTCTACCAACTTGGCTACCACTGCTCCTCGGAATATTGAAAAATATCGTAATTTTCTACGGGTATAGAAAACAATATAAGACAAAAACATTTATAACCGTAAATAGCGGCACGGAGGATGATAGAAGCGACCAATTCGGTCCGGTGGTGGTCAACTGTTAGGGTACAGGGGGGTTACAATGGCCACATCGAAGCAATTCTAAGAAAGCAATATTGCAATTTGACATTTGCGCATATAAAAGTAAGTGCGCAATGCAAACAAATGTCAAACAGCAATATTGCTTTCTTAGATGAATTGCTTCGATGTGGCCATTTTAACCCCACAGAATACGCTAGTTTCAATTCGGGTAAAGAAATGTAGTTCGGTCCGGTGGTTAACTGTTAGGGTACATAACACGCTAATTTCAATCCAGGTAAAGAAATTTCAAATGCAGTTTCAATTTAGCCGGACTGAAATTAATTGAAAGAAAGCTTCTATTTCTCCATTATCATTTTACAAGCGACACGCCCGGCTTCGCTCGGGTGCAATGCTGAGGAGAAAATGAAATTATTTACGACATCACATTAAAAACCTCAAAAATAACAGTATTTCTCCACTGTTTAAAGGATGTTATTATACATATTATTATAAACCTTCCTCTTGAATCACTCTATCAAAAAAAAAAAACACATCAAAATCCGTTGCGTTGTTTTAAAGATATAAGCGTACATAGGGATATAGGGACAGAAAAAGCGACTTTGTTTTATACTATGTAGTGATAATAGTATTTTATCCGAGTCACTACTCCTGTGTTTACATTTTTGTCAACCCATCATAGATCCCCTTCAAAAATCAACACACACTAACACAGGACACTAACAACACTGTTATAATAATGATTTAGTAAGTATTTCTCGTTAGAAGTATTTATTTATTATCGGCGGCGTTTCGATGCCTGAACACAAAATGCGAATGACAACAAGAGGGCGCCCGGGCGCGGGACGCGGGATCATATACGGTGGTGCGCGGGCGCACCACCTAGCGGGTGCCAGGGATACTAAAAAGAAGAGAGTTCCCGCTTGTTTTTTAAATTCTATCTCTATGTGTTCGGTGCCTGTGTACATTGATGAGTGGGCTATATCGTGAATGTAAATCTCGAAGATGCTGCGCCGTAGTATAGGTAATTTATTTTTGACCGCTGTCCATCGTTTGCGAAACGCCTAAGTGAGATAGCGACTGGATCCGGCCAGTGATGACGGTCGACATAGTCCTGGAATTGGTTGTCATAAACTTGGCCTAACTTCCAAAGTTAGCGATAGCCCTTCAATGTCTCTTTAGAGTTTAGTTTCTGGTTATGATCGCTTAATTAACCCATGACTCTTTTAGATGTAAATAAACTTTGGATACATACTATTATTATAAATGGGAAAGTCTTCTTGGTATCGTGTGGGTTGTGAGGAGGAATACCAACCTCATCTACCCTGGTGTCAGAGTTATTATTGAGCCGCCAAAGGCCCCGTGACATGGCTCATGTAACGAATACATACAATTTTAAAGAGTATGTGTGTGTCTCTTTGTTTGTTTGTCAGTCTTTCACGGCAAAACGGAGCAACGAATTGATGTGATTTTTAAGTGGAGATAGTTGACGGGATGGAGGGTGACATAGGCGACTTTTTGTCTCTTTCTAACTTATCACTTCCCTCCGCAATTTTCAAGGTAGGAAGCTAAACATTGGTATGCGGGCTATTTGTGACTAACAATGCAATCGTACGTCATTTTTTAATTCTACCCGAAAATTGATAATATGGGGAAATTTTATATGGGACTTTTCGCAGTTTTCAAGGTAGGAAGCTAAAAAAGGGTACATTAGGAAAAGGTACTGTGCTACCCCCATTCAACGCGGGCGAAGCCGTAAGCAATAGCTAGTATACTTATGATATTATCCTTTTTTTTTGCTTCTATGCTGTTCTGGGAGCAAAAAAAAAAACGTATAAAACGTTCAGCTGCTTGTCTTTCCGGGCATGTCGTAAAAACCGCCAGAGGGATTGTGTCCTCTAACATGATGGACTAATGTTATGGGCGATACTTGTGGCTCTGCCCACCCCATTAGGGATTACGGGCGTGAGATTATGTATGTATCCTTTTTTTAATACTTTTTGTTATGTTACGGCGTTACATACGTAGAAAAAAATAATCTAGGGATCAACACTGTTAGTTGTCTAGATCGGATGGCCACAGATGTTCCACCCACATTTTGCTCTTATTAGGAACGCCAACTAGGGAATGTCATTTGTACTTATTAGTATTTTCTGTTTCGAGATTTTACTTAATAATGTAGAGGTAACTTTTTTAGTTTAGGTAATCTCGATGTAGTGGTTTTAATTTAAGTACATTAGCACCAAAATAAAACAAAATAGTTACAAAAGAGACTAAACTAGGTACATGGCATAAGGCGGCGTTATCGCTCAGTGATTTTCTCCAGCCAACCATTGGGCAAGGAAATATGTAAATATATGGAAATAAAAGATTGCAGCTGCAAGCTAAGTATAACTTACAAATAAATACATAATATACATTTATAAACATATTATACAAACAAAATTAAATAATATACTTACCTATACAGGGTGTCAGTGACATAGTAACGAAGATTCTAAGTTATCAAGAAAACAATTTAAAAAATCCACTTGATATCAACTCAGAATTATGGCCTGAATCTTTTTTCTTTCATCCCCCTTAGTAATCTTTTTTTTTAACATCTTACTTTTTCAGATAATCAGGTGACTCAAAGCCTGAAAAGTCCTTACCTAACAAAGGCCAGTAGCAGTCTTCTATAGCTAAACTAAATTCGTACTTTCGAACCTTACTTGCCTCAAGTCCTGAGTGAAGTGAAATATTGAATTGCCACCAAGGGAGGGTAGAGTTACGTGGAGATGAGGTGCTAACTGTCTTAGCTAACTCGTAAATCTATGCCAATATTTGGGGTAATTTGAAATTCTACGACGTCAGTTTCTGAAATTCAGGTATTATTATAGGCGACAATTTCAACTTGATTTGGACGGTTATCCGTTTCGTTTAGACAGACTAATGTACAGCGTAATGTACTCGTCATCATCTCCCTAGCGTCATTCCGTTTTTCACGGGGTCCGCTTACCTAACTTGTAGATAACACAAGCCTGGTTTTTTACAGAAGCGACTACCTGTCTGACCGTCCAGTCCGCGAAGGGAAAACCAGCCCAATATAGGTCAGGTCACATACCTCCAAAATACATTTCTCGGGAATGTGGAAACGCGATGTTTTTTTTCACCGCTGAGCACGTGATAATCATTTAAAATCCGATGGTGAATTCGAAAACAAATTCTATAACAAATTCTAATCATTGGTTTCGACTTGAGCTGGGATTCGAACCTGCAACCTCAAATTGAGAGTCAAGCTTTCTACCAACTGGGCTACCACGGCTCTTAATGTCCAATCAGTTTCTTGCATGCTGGTTGCACTTCAGACCTTCTGATTGCGTATCGTTTCTGTAATAGACCACAAACACCCAAAAAAATATCAATTTTATAAATTTGACAATTATGGTTCACAATTTCACCACTGTGTTTCGTGATTTTGTAAATAATTCCATATAATACTGAAAATTCTTACAGCGCGTACTATGCTGAAGAACTTTTAATTCCTGGCACTTTAGAGCCAACGTCAAAATTCCCAGTGCCGCAACGTGGCCAAATCACGAAGTTTTACGATAACGTCAACATGCATTTACACGTTACGATGTCGTGCGAAATTTGGTCGAGCCCTTAGGGCAACGGAATTATGAAAAAAAATAAAAAAGGACTTAGCTGTCGACGTGATAATGAGAACTTAAAAATGAGAACTTACGTCAGTTCTGGAAATGCGGCTTTATTGCATCGGAGTTCTAATTGCTTACCGTGCGCTAATTTAAAGACCTTTCTCGCAGCACTTAATGCTAGGGTCGGCTCGGCACTATTTTTTTTATAATTTCATTTCACCATGACTACCAGCATTTTAATTGTCAAAAGTAGAGGAAAATACATATGTTATAAAATTAAAGAAGGTGAGTTTTATTATATTTCAGAAGTGAGATTCGTTGATTCGGGCAAAGCTTCCCTTTTATCCGGCGTACGAAGCAAATTTGTTCATAAAAGCACATTAAAAAATGAATAGACGCCTGATTACTCACTTTTTTTCTCAATTTAATTTCCTCGCAATACACATATTAATTAAATTTTTAACATTTTATAATGTGACAGTATATTTTTTGCACGATATTGTTAAGTTTCTATGATCCAATTGCTAGAAAAAGGTCGTTGCCCCACGGCCATTTTTGTAACACCCTGTTTATGCAAATACATCCTTGTTGAAGTATATCATTGACAACCCCTTCATTAATCCGTCTAGCTCTGCTAAGCGCAGTGAGGCGACTAACTAGACAACCCTATAGCCGTAGCATGACAAGCGCAGAGTTCGATTATATTAATTCGCAGCGCAGCGTTGACGTGCGTGCTGTTGTAAAGTTAATAGTTAAATATCTTCTTCAAGGTTATGAACCACTTAGGTATATATTTATGTAGTACAGTTGATATTTTAGTAGCTTTGAGTCATATTGTTGCCTATCAGTTCCATCCAATGAAATTCAATATAATGTAAAGAAAGTATAGCTTTAGAATATTGTTTGTAACGCAATAGATACCTAGTTGTACTATTGAAAATGTATGTTTTTTTTTTTTTAACTATGGAACTATATCAGTCGATCGAGTCAGCGATATTTGTCGCGTAGCGCCTACCATACTACGGCTATTGAGCTCTTTTCCATTGGACTTGTTTTCGATTAGCTCCCTTCAACCGTGCATCGCCGTTGGCACGGTGTTGTGGTGAGGACAGAGGTGGAAAGCGTTCAGTAAAAAACTGGTTAAAAATTAGTTCGAGCTCAGTTCTATAGAGCTGAGTCGAGGTCTCTTTGTGATTTCTCTGAGTTGTGCGGCTTTGTGGAATGGTTCAGTTGCTTTTTATACTAGTTTTGGTATAGGTAAATGGGGTGACGCGAATGAGAAATAAGAGAAAAAATATGTGGATCGGACTATTACTTTGACAACAACAACGCTATAAATCGCACAACACGACTATACGCGTTGTTCGATTTACATTTTCGCGCAACAAAAATTCAAAATCTTAATTATACATTTCGGACAAGAAAAACACCTGAAATTGTTTTAGCATAATCAAGCAAACGACCTATTCCCATACCTTTTGCAAAGTTCGACATTTAAAAATGTCCAATATGTCCGCATTTTTCTAAAGCTCTTAATAGCCAGTATAGCAATAAACACTCACTAGAGCACACATCCGAAAAACAACATTATTTGACCAGACCACGAGAGCAGAAAACCGTCAACACTAGCGGCGGACAAACGAGTTGTTCAAATATTTGAACTTGGCTTCGCTAAAATCACTGCTTCACTTCTCTAATCTAAGAAATATATCATTATACGTATCGTCCGAAACGTACCGCACCGTACCGCAAATTTTATGTCAGTTTGCTGATCTCGATAATTGACGTACTTATCTGCATTTTGACGCTTAAGTAATTTGCGTCTTACGAGACTTCTAAAGAAGAGATCTCAACTAACACAGGCAACAGCTGTTATTACTGGACACGGTGCTTTTAACAAAAATCTGTTTACTCTTGATCACACCTGGACACTTTATACAAACAGCCTCGTTTTACACAGCCACTACACATTGACGTTATCGTACACACAGTTGGTGTGTGACGTCTGACGCCATACGATTTAAGCCTAAAAGTCGTTTGCTGGTGGGGAGTGGAGATTTGCCGTTCTATAAGTAGTATTATTCCTTATTCTATGACTAGGTGTCACAGAGGAGACAGCAGCCCACGTGCAACTGGAGTGTGGAAGGAGTTGCCTACTGGACCAGGCACCTTGGCCTGGCAGGGTTCTTCCTCGACGTGGTCAGCACCATTAGAGGCTTGTTAGATTTCCTTGGAGGAATTAGGCTGGCTGGATACAGCCGATTCAGGTATCACGCAAAATAGGCGCTCAGACGTCGAGTTGCGGGAAACTGCCCGCGAAAACCAATACCGAGGTGCATATCAAATATTGCAGATACGTGATTTAGCAGAATCAACGTCACGTCTGAATCCCCGAATGGGTCCATGGTAAAAGAAAACCAGGTATATACATATAGAAGAGCGAAGCCACCTAATACACGCATAATAGCCCCGATTCCTGCAGACACCTTCTAATTTTATTATAAGTTACAACTGACATTTTCTTATCCGCCGAAAAGGAGAGGGACGAATGATTGATAACTGTTAATTTTGAAATGAAAAACCCGGGCGAATAAGATGGGCATCTCGCTTGTATGCAACCTGTTTGACATGTGCTGTCAATTTTATTTTGTTGGGTTATTGGCCAATATATAAATTTGGGAGGGATTTTATAATTCCTGCCTAAAATTGACGTGTGTTCCATAAATTTTATGCCTGTCGATTACCTGGTGTCTACAGGAATCAGCACTAATGTCTGCTTAAAAGGAGGCTCCAACCCTTACTTTATGCTATGTAATAAATGTTACTGCAATAAATATAATTATATTTTGTTAAATATAAATATAATTATAAAAAATAATTATAAATAAAATATAATTGAAAATAAAAAATAAATTGAAATATAATTATATTTTGTCAAATATAATTATATTATTATAATAACTAGTTATATTTGGATATTTTCCGGCGTTTCAAAGTAAAGTACCTTAAAATATTTAAACCACAAATATCTCCGACTGAAAAGACATCTTGACATAAGCGTGTCTCTTAAGTCCATCTTGAGAGTGGTTCACTTTATAGAATTACATAAAAGATAGAAGTACGGAATTTCTGCAGTTCTTTGCCCTCTTGTATATTTATACAGAGTGTAAAATCACCAAAAAATATAAATTTTACGACGAAAAATTATATTTCATAACTCAAAATCCTGGTCTGAATCATCTCTGAAAGTTCTCGTTACGATGTCACTAACACCCTGTACAATTAGAGTTACTTCTCGAGCATGAACAGACAAGATTATGTAACTTTACAAGAGACTAGACATCGGCAGAAATCCCGTAATTCGAACTACTTATAAAAAAAGGTTGTATCTTCTTCTTCTTTGCGAGTCGATGGCGATCGAAGCTAAATTTTTGCTGACCAATAATTGTAACGTTATTGAAAATAAACGATCTGAAATTTCCCAAGAAAACTATAGGGTGAATGTTAGGCGAGCCTGGACTAAGTCGTCAGTATTTTATAAAATGAAATTACTAATTATTAAATCTTTCAAGGAAAATGGACGTAGTTGGCTTTGAATTAAGATTGTAAAATTGTTATTCATTGAATGCACTGGAAGTGAACAGAGGTCCCCTCTTTAATTAATTTCCAGCACAGTTCTCGGCAGAATAAGTTAATTAGATCCGTAAGTTCTGTGCAATAAATTGTAAATTACGATTTACGAAGTGCTGTGTAGGTAGACGTAATCTTTGCAGAAATTTAATTCTGAGAGAAATCCTTCGATATATGAAACATTTTTCGTTTCACTTTTGAGAAATGCGATATAATTTTATATCGCTGCGCTGCTATTGGTTTGACAAGCTACAAGATAAACTACAGAAAAACGTGACAGCTTCACAGCCACTGTTACCACCATCAAGATGTTGTACCGTATTGTTTATCCCATGATATAACGACCATTATGATCCAGTGGTCGCGAGCACGAGCTCGCGATACGGAGGTCCCGAGTTCGAATCCCGATGTGAACATATCACAATAATTTCTTTGTGATCCCTAGTTTATTTAGAATATTACAGGCTGATCGCTTGATTGTCCGAAAGTAAAATTATCCGTGTTTCAGAAGGCACGTTAAGCCGTTGGTCCCGGTTATTACTTATTGATGTAAGTACGTTGTCGTTACATGAGACATGTCAGGGGCCTTTGGCAGCTCAATAATAACCCTGACAGCAGGGTTGATGACGTTAGTAATCCACCTCACAACATACACGGTAGATGAAGACGAAGTATTTATAATATTATGAACAGTCAAAATATAAAAGAAAGCTATGTATCCTAAAATGCGTGAATAAGTAAACATCCACCTACCTTTACCACCCACAATTCGCATGGACAGCAGACCAGCTCAACGAAGTCACGAACGGCGCTGGCTGCACGTAATTGGTAATATCCTGCACTACAACAGGGTTGAACATGGATAACAGTGTTCTTGGATGGTCACAGAGTTCACAATATTATCACAGCTTGAGCACATAATATGACTCTCTTATATGGCTGACGTAACCGATCTTAGCAGTGAATGTACGGTCACATCCACTGCACGTTAGCACACCTCTGATATAGTTAAAAGTTATGGCCGCAGGTGGTCGGGCCTTCAGCTCGTCGAGTTTAGAGTTGAGCTGTTCTCGACGTTTGTGTTCACAGTATGCCTCCATTGCGGCACTGATCATTGCGTCGAGATCATTGCGTTAAAAAGTCTCTAGTGCAAATGCAAACGTCTGCACTCGAGCGCGTCCGACAATCAACTGACCGTTACATGACATGTGACGGTAGTGTGACAAAAAAAATGTAGAAAACTTTTTGTTTCAGCCACCTATAGATAAGAAGCGAGAAATGGGTACTGGATATAATTATATTGAGTACAAACGCAATTTTTTATTTTTATTTTAGTATGTCTGCGTTACTGACACTATTATTTCGTAAAAAAATATGCGTTTCTTCATGCCAACCACACTTGTGGTAGCTAGATAAGTAAATTTCATTCAAGAAGATAAATTAAAACACAGTTTATAAAACATTTCTTTATTTTTAATCCAACTTTGAATTAGAAAAACAATGTGACTAGATTAGTATTATCTATGATGGTTTCGCTACATTTTGTCATGTCTGAACATTTTTTTTAAGATTTGAATGGGGCATTAGATGTGTTCACTCTAATGCGAGTTTATCGTCATTTGTACCAATAGCATAGAACTAGGAATAATACTACGTAAAGAATGGCAACTCTCCGCTCCCCACCAGTGGTTGATCTAGGTTTACCTCACCTCCCCCGTTTTATTCAGACGTCACACACACACACAGATGCGCGTGTACGATAACGTCAATGTGTAGTGTCTGTGTTAAACGAGGTTTTTTGTTCGAATTGTCTGGGCTGTGCCAACAGTTTCTTTTTAAAGGTGGGTACTGACTGGTGTTACGAGGCGTTTTGTAATATGTCACACAAGAAGCTATCGTGCAGTCAGTACAGGGAAATAAGGTGCTCGTAATGAGCACCAACACTAACGGGAGATTTTCTTTTTTAGAATTAAAAAATTAAATAGTTCTCAAGAACTCGTTAGATGGCGCTTCCGCGTCTATGTTAGTGGGCTATTGCCAAGTTGCCACAAAGTAATAAGAGTTTGATTTCTTTTTTCCTTGTCATTTGTTCATTTTTGGAACATTATTAAGTTCTGTGCTATAAAGTGTATTTGATTTCATTTGATTTATGACTTCGAAATGACGTCAGAAAAAAATACATCTGCAGAAAATCTGAAATAATATAACGTTCCGTTCGTTGAAGTAACCTAACAAATTCAGCGCCATCTATCCAGTAGCTAGGAAACAGAATTTAAAAAATAAAAAGAAACTCCCTCACTTTATTAGAAAGCGTAACCTATCAAGCTCGCTGGCTAAATTACGCCTCATAACGCGAGTTAGTATCCACCATAACCTCCTAAGGCCGAGATTTCCAAACACAATAGTTAAAGGGGTTTATACGTAGATTTCAAAAGAATGGTCTTACGACTGTAATAAATAAAGGCCTAGACAAATATGTCTGCTGCTTTTAACCAAGTTACGAGCTTGAGCATATTTTGTTGCAAAATATACCTTCAATGCGTCTTTATAAACTTTGTACTTAATAACAATTTGATAAAGTACGTTAATTCGTAGAATAATCTCAGGTTGTTGAATTGTTCAATTAAATGAAGGTATCGGCTTTGAACGATGAATCTCGAAAATCGCTTTGATCTAAGTATAAATATATTTCAAAGATTATTAATATATACCTTTATTAAACTTCAAAAGTAACTCAAGTCTCTTTATGTTTTTAGGTAATATAAATATATTTATAAGTGTCAATTCTAAATATGGATGTAATAAAGTTTGAATAAAGAAAATGTATTACTTTATTATAAATTCGATCCCGTTTGCTTGTTCCAAACAAATGACAATGCAGAAGCAAAACTACCACTAAAAGTACTTATCGACACCGTGTATCGCCTTTCCTCCCATGAAGGATGTAATAGATTCGTGTACTTATAGTATCTCCTTATTCAATTAATTAGGTCCGTATTTAACTTCCTAAGGCCGAGATTTCCAGACAAATCAATTAAACATCCAAGTTCGTCCAAGTCATCCCGCATCCAAGTTGTTTGTAAATGTTTGTTTCCTTTTGGTGGTTGCCTGGAAGAAATTGCCCTAGAGCAATAAGGCCACCAAAATTGTACTGTATTCGTGTATTATATCTGATTGTTGTAATTTAGTTCTGTGCAATAAAGTATATTTGATTTTATTTAAACAATGTGGTTTAGATTTTAAAAGGACATTCCGATTTACGACTTTAAAAGGTTCTTATTTTAAAGATCTATTGGTACAAATACGATCGTCCCTTAACGTTACCTTTACCCTGATTCTTAGGATATATTCTATGCTTATTGGCACAGATCGTCTTTACATTTCATTTCTGTCCAGACTTTTACATTCGATGTCTCACATCCATATTTACACTATAATTATTAAAATTTGATAAACACAACTTGTCTTTCAACGCACTTGCAGTGTCTTTTAACTTTCACTTTACTGAGATTACTTCATATCACTCGGTTTTCAACCTTTTTGTCCAACTCCTCAAAGTTCAAAGTTCGTTTAGACTATTTCTATCATCTGGAAAATTTGCTTCTCCGAAATCTCTTTATGTCCATCGAGTTTACAGATCTACAGCCAGGATTTACCAGCACATTGCACTCTTCGACTCTTCAATTAGTTTGGTTGAGAAGCTTGACATCCATCTTCTCTACTTCAAGTCATCCATCCGGTTGAAGTGCGTGTCGAAGAAACGTCCACATATTTCTCACACTTAAGCTATGTACAGGTCACGCGAGCGTCCGAGCTTTGAGTCACTCAAATGTCCCCAAAAATGATCTGAGGTCTTTACTAAGTTTTGGTCTTCAATAAGAGATAGCTATCCCATTTTCTCAGGTTTATAAGAAGAACAGAGGAAGAGCAGTTGTAAGACCTAAGAGAGTGGGGAAGTTGAAGCTTGCAGCCCAAGTTGCGCTGCCTTGCATCGCTGCTGGCGTTTCTCCTGTGGAGCAAAATAGAAAATGTTAAAATAGTTAAGGTATTTAAAGTCTCAGAAGTAACGTGTGCGTTACGCTGTGGACTGTATGGTTGATTTTGTTTTGTTAAATTGAATATTCCTGATCTTGAATGGTGTTTGGATTTGTTTGGATGTCTAGCCGAGAGATGTGTATTTTGCGAATAACGTGTAGGTACTTAAGTTGAAGAAGTACTTAATGGTGTCTTGTAAAAATCGCATAGGAGGTATTAATCATAACATTTTCCTTCAGAATTTCCTCTTTGAGAGAAATATACTCACTCATGAATCACTATTCATCACCACTCATGAAACAGCTGAAATTACAAATGACAATGGGCACATTTGTATGAAACTTGGTCCAAGAACCTCCACTGATGAGACTTATATGCAATGAAAGCTTATACTTTCCCTATTATTCTGGCAAAGTTCTATCAGATTCTGTCTCGGGATTATTTTTCTACAGCCATGTTTGTCCTGGCTAAAAATGTGATAAAATACAGTGGGGGACTAAAATCGACTCAAGATTTGTTGCTCAGTAACTAAATCTACATAGCCAGGACAAACACGGCCGTAGAAAAAGAATCCCGGGACAGAATCTGATAGAACTTTGCCAGAATCATAGGGAAAGTATAAGCTTTCATTACATATAAGTCTCATCAGTGGAGGTTCTTGGACCAGTTTCGCCCATTCTCCTTTACATCTTTAGAAATTGAAGAAGAAGCAACAAGTTTAACCGCTGCCGGACAGTAAACTTGTTATAATACTGTCTAACAATCGCAACCAGTATTCCATGTTCGAAGGAACTACCGAAAGTCCACTTCGCTCTTAACTAAGAGTTGGCCAAAGTTTCTGTACTGGCTGCAAATTCAGTTGGCCTGTTTTGGAAGTATTCAGGTACATTCTCAAACCCGACTTCTGTGTTTCAAAGCATTCGCCCCGCACGCCTTGAGCCACATGCCTCGCAATTGACAACATTTCATTTTTACTAAGGTGCCTTAAATCGAAAACCATTTCGAGATATTTCTATGATTTACACAAAACACATTTTTTCAGATTTTTTAATTCAGTAATAATAGAAATATATTGAAAAATCCACGAGGTCAGAAGAGGAAGGCATAATAAGTTCAGACCTTTACATAAAAATTATAAAATTTAAAGATTTTACAATTAAGTTAAAAGACTGGCTTGTGGAGAAATGCTTTTACAGCGTCAAAGAATATTTAGATTGTAAATTTTGATGTTTAATTTAGATTTTTTTATTTTGGTGTTTTGTTATTTTAGTTTTAATATTTTATGAATATGGTTAGCTTAAGATATTTTATTAATTGTTATTTATTATATAGGCAGTAGTTAACGTAATGTAACTTGTTCCGTTCTTTCATTGTGTATGCTTGAAAAAGTAGAATTTGGTGATACTATTTTTATGCACTGTAATCTGCAATGTACCTAACCTGATTTCATGCAATAAACGTTTATTATTATTATTATTAAAAAAGTAAATGTCATACATGACATGACACTTTGTTTGCGACTTGTTTTAAATACGCATGCAAAGGTAAATTACATTATACTGCCTTCATTCTATCAATGGCAGAATCCAAGTTTCAAAAAATATGTTTTGTAACTTCTGGTGGAAAAATCTTGAAAAGAAAAAATACGTGTCTTCTATTTAAACAAGTACTTTCGAAATAGCACAAAAAAAACCACGGCTTAAAAATTTGAAATGTTGTCAATTGCAATGTGTACTCTGATGTCCTTTTCTTCAACACAAGCTCGATTTCTATCAATTCATTTCAATCCATCATTTCATTTCTAAATTGACACCAAAAATTTTAACCTACATTCAAACTAGCGTGTCCATTGCGAGGTTTTATGAATAAAAATAACGGCCTCTGTGGTCCAGTGGTTGAGCGTTGTGTTCACGATCCGGAGGTCCCGGGTTCGAATCCCAGTGGGGATAAATGTCAAAAACCACTTTTTGATCCCTAGTTTGGTTAGGATATTACAGGCTCATCACCTGACTGTCCAAAAGTAAGATTGGTGCTTCGGAAGGCACGTTAAGCCGTTAGCCCCGGTTACTACTTACTGATGTAAGTATGTAGTCGTTACATGAGCCATGTCAGGGACCTATGGCGGCTCAATAATAAACCTGACACCATGGTTGATGGGGTTGGTAATCCACCTCACAACCCACACGATAGAAAAAGATGCATAAAAATAACATCCGAATGTTATTTTTCAACATGGCAGTTACGGTCACGAGCATTAATATGTATACACTTTGGTACCATGTCACATTAACTTTTGTGACAAATTGAACTGTAAGACTCACTAAATGTCAAATATGTTAGTGCGACAAAGTCCTAAAGTGGGTACATTATATTGCTCATGACTGTACATGGTTTTCACTGCAAGACGACGATATTAACGTAGCGAGGCAGTCTGTATCCACCTTTACAAATACCAATCAAAATATCCCCTAATTAAACCAAGCTACATACTTAAACAAACAAAATTCAGAATAAGAGCAAATTAGCTAAGAATCCAGCCAAATATAGTTGGCAGCGAACCCTCGGGTGGTGATGAAAGCATTCCATGTCAGAGCCTATTCCGTCAATTAGCTACGATCCTGGAGCAATGCCAAGGACAGTAAAACATCGTCATCTGTTTTGTGACTAACGTAAATGGAACTATACATCATTGGGACAAAGCGAGTCGTGGCCATTTTTATAGCGCTAAGGAGAAATGGAGGGGAGCAGATTGTCCTATACTATTAATACTTCTAGTAGTGTTCTTCTAGTAGTCTTCTTGTAGTGGTCCTGGGTTCGATTCCCAGTGGGGACATATCACAAAAATTACTTTGTGGTCCCTAGTTTGGTTAGGACATTACAGGCTGATCACCTGATTGTCCGAAAGTAAGACGATCCGTGCTTCGGAAGGCACGTTAAGCCGTTGGTCCCGGTTACTACTTACTGTGTAAGTGCGTAGTCGTTATAAATGAGTCATGTCAGGGGCCTTTGGCGGCTCAATAGTAACCCTGACACCAGGGTTGATGAGGTTAGTAATTCGCCTCAAAACCCACACGATAGAAGAAGAAGAATACTTCTAGTAGCTTACTACTTATCTTAAGAACTATTTACTAACTGCTCAATAGCACGAAGTCATGTTAGACTGTTTAACTTAAGTAGAGGTTTCTTTGGTTTGGTTTTTAAGTCCGAAAAAGTGATTCCGTGCTTCGGAGGGCACGTTAAGCTGTTGGTCCCGGCTATTAGCCGTAAAACAGCTCCACTAACCCGCAATGGAGGGAGTATGCTCCATACCCCCTCCGGTTGATTGCGGGGAGGCCTGTGCCCAGCAGTGGGACGTATATAGGCTGTTTATGTTTTTAGAGGTTTCTTACCTGTAATAATAAAAACTATGACAAATGTATAACAATCAACAAGAGAAGTTACAAAGTAAGTGTGCTCTACTTTAGGTGACATCGTCAATTATATTATGACCACTACTATATATCCATCAATACTATATATCCCCAAAGGCGTAGACAGAGGGGCGAACTTATTTCCATTAACCGGGCACAAATCCTGGAAATCACGTAATGTAATAATAATAATGTCTAAAGGGGCTTCTACGTGTTAGCTTCGGCCCCACGCACGCCTTCCAAAAGTCCGGGACTCCATAGGCCCGAGATATGGAAACGACATAAGAATAAAAAAGTTTATTTAGGTAAAACCTACGTCACACATATACATTTACAACATTAAAATATAGTTACACACATTAATATTTAGTTGGAAAACATAAAGGTATATGGGTGTCGCACCTCACCAAAAGATAGGCCAGGTATATCACCAATAATTATGATCCATATGGATTCAAACTCAGAAAGTGGAAAATAGTGATTTAGAGCTCGAACCGGGATTAAAATCCGTGACTGTACGACGTAACCTATATATTTCAAAGCCCTGAACCGCTGTATGCGGGCAGCGCAGGACCTATCGTCGTGGAGACCCTTGGGGGAGGCCCAGCAGTGGGCGTCGTACGGCTGATGATGATATTTCAAAGACACACATTTAAGAGCTCACGCCTACTACCTCTTGGGGTAGGCAGACAAACATATTTGTGTTAAAAAATTTGGTCCTGTGTTTACCACAACATCGCACACCCCATTCATTAAGTTTTAGATGTATATCAACGTTATCATTAATTACTCATTTATCCCCTGTTATTGGGGTAAAGCGATAAAGGGTTTTAAACCAACATGATTATAAATTACAAATTTGAGTTTCCTATCAATCACTCGTTCGGCAGTCAGAATGGAAATTATGTCCCAAATTAATAATAGAGGCTGATAGAATAGTTATAATAGGACCACGAATCAAAAGCGTAAAAATAAAGACTGGGTGCCAGCGAAATAATATAATTAACTCTGAAACCACACGTCAAAGTTCGTTTTACGAGTTCTGGTCACGAATCTAAACGCGGACTGATTTCAGATAAGGAATTTTAAAAATGGAATCCGAATAAAAGAAAAAAGCCATATTATTAGAAGCCTGATTCAAAATGACAGTGTGGTTAGGTAAAGTACTGTCAACGTCGCTATATAAACAGTAACTATGCGTCCCACTTTTTGAGCGCTGATGTTCAATCTACGGTTGTAGTAAATCTATGCGACAACTACATAATGCTCCTTTGCGCGGGATGGCGCCAACGTCCCAATTTTTTTTTAATATTATCAGATTTACACAATCGCTAACACGTATAGGTTGGAGTTGTCATAATGTCCTTTTCTATTTGGGCTAAACGAAATTATGAATTCGACTACATCACAGTGTTATTATAAAACGAAGACAGGATGATAAACTACGTCACATAGTCTGTAACCACTGGACAGTCAAGACGCTTCAGGTGACACCTCATTTGTTAAATTCTGACAGGTGGTTTAGAAGTTAGGCTGGAACTGATGTGTATACGCACATACATACATACATAGCGATCAAACACATAACCCTCCTTTTTTTCTTCGCCGAAGTCGGATAAAAATACACCTAGAAATAGTGCCTATAACTATTACAGCCACAATATTAATGCAATGAAATTCCTGTCACAACTCTCTGCCGACCCGTACCCAGACCGGATTCAGTACACGTCCAAAAGTGGGTATAAGTTAATAAAAATGATTGTGGCCAGCAAAAAAAAATATTGTTCAATGAAACGTGTGGCCGAGTGACCGGCGCGGATTTTGGTCCGCTATTCAAATACGGGTCCGATGTAGCAAAAGTTATGATGAAAATAAAATATTTATGGCCTCATCAGATTTTGTTTGAAGTTTTTGGAACATATTTATAAACTGTTACAAGCGTTTTTTACTTCGTGTATTTTATTTTAGTTTGTGTAATTTCATTTTTATTAATAATATTAATTTTATTTGATTTTATATATAATTTAATTTATCTAATCTAATCTGATGTACTTATACTTATAATTATGGATATTAATCTGAAATAAATAATTTGAATTTGAATTTACATAAATACAAACTTAAAGTAGCATGAAGGATGCTACACCGACATAAGCGTGGCTCTTAAATTGGTGACGTGATGACAAATACTTAAGGGACTATTTTTCTATTTCTATTCTATAAAGCTGACCTACTCACTATGACATTATTGAGTTTTTCACAAAAATATAATTCTTGGAAAAAAATAATAACTATTATTTGAAATTGAAATCATAGATCAAAGCATGAACAGTTCAGGATATTAGACGTTCACGTGTAAGTATTTATAAAAGATCGACCGATATTTTTTTTACTATTGTCGTAAGGACTTACTTATGGAATATATTGATGTATACGTTTTTATATTCAGAATTTGCCTTTCAACTGTTATAAGACAGTAGTTAAACGAAAACTTTGCAAAAAAGGTTATTATATGTATAAGGTTAGTGATTATTTAGAAGATACGATTAGATTAACTGTCTGAGAACTGATATTAGGCAGCTAAATTACTCAATTGTATAACAATATATTGTTTTTTTTTTTAAAGAAATGCTAGGGCCCTGTGCCGAGGTTTATCTTGCAGCTTCTTGTCCCCGACTATACAGTCTATAACTAGTTTTAGGCGGATGAGACGTTCGTTATGTAAAAATTGGCGGTTCAAAGTGTACCTACTGAATAAAGATATTTTTGAATTTGAATATTAATATTCGCATGGCTGACATCATAGTGTCACAGGTTTGAATATCGGCTGGAGCAATAAACCACTGAATTCGACTTAATGAGTTTGTATTCATGTTTGGATCATTACAATTAATATCAGGTGGTTTCAAGGATTGGTGCCCGGGTGGGAATAGGCTCACCTCCTATTAAATTCAAATTTTTCAAATTCAAAGATATCTTTATTCAGTAGGTAACATAGTTACACTTTGAATCGTCAATTTTTACATAACGAACGTCTCATCCGCCTAAAACTACTGCAGCTTCTCACTACCTGTATAGCCGGGGAAAAGAAGCTGCAAGGAAAACCTCGGCACAGGGCTCTAGACGTTCTTTAAAAAAATAAAAATAAACATAAAATATTGATATACAATTGAGTAATTTAGCTGCCTAATATCAGTTCTCAGACAGTTAATCCCATGCATTACATGGAATTTAAACAATACATGTCTGGCGAGGTGGGTGTGTATACTATACGATTCTCCCTACCTCTTCGCGGATACAGTTGTTATGCTTTATAAAAGTTAAAAACTAAAATCATACTAAACATCACTATTCGGACTTAGTTTATGTCCTCTAGAAAAAAAAATACTTGAAATCTTGTTTATAGACGTAAGCTTACATATTCAACGTGTCGGTAAAAGTAACTTTAAGCGATTCAGAAGACCATTACTCGTTAAAAAAATATTTATTTATTTTATTTTACATTATAAAAGTGACATTCTAGAGGGCGTTACATTGAATTAAGCCTGACGTCACATAGCCAAAAGTCAAGACACTTTTAATGATATCTCATTTGTTGAATTCCGATAGGTGGTTTAGAAGTTAGGTTGGAACAAACGTGCATACACACATCCATACATAAATACATACATATAGTGCGTTGCATTTAGAATACTTAGTTTTATTATTATTGTTTTTATGGTTTTGGTTTGTTTTTCTTTTTGTTTTGGTATTTTTTTATTTATTTTTTTGTCTATGTACTTATTGATTTCCGTGTGGTTTCTGTCCTGTGTTAAATGTAATGTACCTGTCTGTCTGTGTCTGTGGTGTCCGGAAGTAATAAATGTTTCTTTCTTTCTTTACATACGTAGCGTTCAAACACTTAACCCACCTTTTTGCTACGCCAAAGCCGGGTAAAAAAATACCTTACCTATTCAAGTCAGTCTCGCAAACCTTCAGAAGCCTCTTTTTTGGCCTTTACGATGTCTTACGTGGAATTTCCCTATTTCTTATAAAAGTGCTTGCAATTCCATTTACATCTGATTTCAATATAGATACGTCTATTTTCACACCTGTCGAAGCGCCTGACAAAGCATAATATCTAAGAAAAAAACTTGGCTTATTCTGTCGAACTTATAAAGCGTAGCTTCCGCTTTAATAAAATTTGGCGTTTACAAAAAAAAAATACTTGAAAACATGTTTATACTCGTAGGTGCAAGCTTACATGTTCAACGTGTCGGTAAAAGTAACTTTAAGCGATTCAGAAGACTATTACTCGTTAAAAAAATATTTATTTATTTTATTTTATATTATACATAAACTCACGCCTATTTCCCACCGGGGTAAGCAGAGACTATAGAATTCCATTTGCTTCGATCCTGACACACTTCTCTTGCAACCTCCACATTCATCAATCGTATTGGATTGAGTAGATCGTATTGAACCTTTTCTAAGGACATCTCCAATTTGGTCATCGTAAGTCCTTCTCGGTCTTCCTCTGCCAGCCCTACCATCAACTTTCGCTTTATATACCGCGTTTATGTATGTATTATATTAGTGACATTCTCCTTCTATCGTGTGGGTTGTGAGCTGGAATACGAACCTCATCAGCCCTGGTGGTGGTTACTATTGAGCCGCCAAAGACTGACATGACTCATCAGTGACATTGACACATCGGAAACGGGATCGGCCTCCGTGGTCCAGTGGTTGAGCGTTGGGCTCACGATCCAGAGGCAGGTTCGATTCCCGATGGGGACATATCGCAAAAATTACTTTGTAGTCCCTAGTTTGGTTAGGACATTACAGGCTGATCACCTGATTGTCCGAAAGTAAGACGATCCGTGCTTCGGAAGGCACCTTAAGCCGTTGGTCCCGGTTACTACTTACTGATGTAAGTAAGTAGTCGTTACATGAGCCATGTCAGGGGCGTTTGGCGGCTCAATAGTAACCCTGACACCTGGGTTGATGAGGTTGGTACTCAACCTAAGAACCCACACGATAGGAGAAGAAGACACATCGGGATACCTAGAAGGATTTGGTAGACTAATATCCGCTTTAGACTGTCTTACCTGTGAGGACATGTACTCTAGCAATGGCCGACTGAGCGTTGTCCGGGACGCATTGATATGCGCCGGCGTCTGACGTGCGCGCAGACTGCACCAGAAGACGACTGCTACTGTGAAGTCCCTTCTCTGTCACGAGCGATATGCCACCACGTGAGGAGTCGAAGTTTATCGTCTGAAACAGAATAGCGTAATGAGCAACCAAGAATTACTAAAAAATACTGAGTGAAATTGAGGAAAAATAGGAATTCTTAAACAAATAATTTAATTTGAGAGGTGGTAAAAGGGAGTATTTTGAATTGAGTCTGTTGTTATGTACTTTTTTTTATTTTAACTAGACGTTTACTTGCAAATCAACAACAGGATATGGCTCTATTTAATTGTTGCCGAACTGATTTTTGAACGCGAAAAAAAAACTAGTTAATATAATATGTAAAAATCAGCGAATATATTCAAGTTGAAATGTTTTTTTTTATCTGCGAGCCATGTCAAGGGCCTGTGGCGGCTCAATAACAACCCTGACACCAGGGTTGATGACGCTGGTATTCGACCTCACAACCCACACGATAGGAAGAAAGGATCTGCGATTTGCCGTGGTTTTGTTTATGGAAACTGAATTAAACATAATATACTTACCGATACATAAATATGTCACTAGCGCTACTAGTTAGTTTTAATTTAACGGCCTCCGTGGTCCAGTGGTTGGGCATTGGGCTCACGATCCGGAGGTCCCGGGTTCGAATCCCGGTGGGGATATATACAAAAATCACTTTGTAATCCCTAGTTTGGTTAGGACATTATAGGCTGATCACCTGATTGTTCAAAAAGAAAGATGATCCGTGCTTCGGAAGGCACGTTAAGCCGTTGGTCCCGGTCACAACTTACTGATGTAAGTAGTCGTTACATGAGACATGTCAGGGGCCTTTGGCGGCTCAATAATGACCCTGACACGAGGGTTGATGGGGGTGGTAATTCACCTCACAACCCACACGATAGAAGAACAAGTGTTAATTATTTGTAATTGTTAAGTTTAATAACATTTTAATAGTTAAGTTTTTGTAAATATAGGTATGTAAGTATATAAAAAAGCAAGGTAAAAGAAAAAAGAAGAAAAATTATATAAAATGCCATTTTGTCTACACTTTCAAGTAGATTTTGATTTTTTTACTACATGATTGTCTTAATGCTTACGCCAGCTCTCATGGCACGGAAATATCGAAGGCTTCGACCAATAGCCGTTCGACGTTTATCTAAGTAGATAACATTCGCTGCGTTCAATGGTCGAAACCCTCGATATAATTGGCGCACGTGGCGCGGTTTTCATGCAAGCCTTGCTGCATACATTTTGTGGCACGACCTTGGCAGCGCTAGTGACATATGTATGTCATCATCATCATCACCAGCCCATTAACGTCCCCACTGCTGGGGCACGGGCCTTCCCTATGGATGAATAGGGAGATCGGGCCTTAAACCACCACGCGGGCCCAGTGCGGATTGGTGGTTATTAACGACTGCTAATGCAGCCGGGACCAACGGCTTAACGTGCCTTCCGAAGCACGGAGGAGCTCGAGATGAAAACTTTTTTTTTTGGTCACCCATCCTATGACCGGCCTTTGCGAAAGTTGCTTAACTTCAACAATCGCAGACCGAGCGCGTTTACCGCTGCGCCACCGAGCTCCTCATATATGTATCGGTAAGTATTATTATGTTTAATTCAGTTTCCATAAACAAAACCACGGCAAATCGCAGATCCTTTCTTCCTATCGTGTGGGTTGTGAGGTCGAATACCAGCGTCATCAACCCTGGGTGTCAGGGTTATTATTGAGCCGCCACAGGCCCTTGACATGGCTCGCAGAAAAAAAAACATTTCAATTTGAATATATTCGCTGATTTTTACATATATTAACTAGTTTTTTTTTGCGTTCAAAAATCAGTTCGGCAACAATTAAATAGAGCCATATCCTGTTGTTTATTCGCAAGTAAACGTCTAGTTTGTACGCATTATTAACATACATCTCTATTTGTACAAACAAGTGACCGGTTTTGTATTTCTGTTTATGTTATAAAGGTCAAACGCAAACATTTTGTTTTGATAGGGAAATGTTTCATATACTAAGTTACGAGAATATTAAACTTCACACGTGTTTCTAGTAATTGTTAGTGTATTATGTAAACTAACTAGATACAACCGTGGTACTCCGGTTGGAAGAACGCTTAAGGCTCTAGCGGCAGTTCAATTGCAGTCGTGCTGCACAGTTGGTTTGCAGTTCTATTGCAGTCGTGTCAACTGCATTCAAACTGCACCTGAACTGAAATTTGCGGTTGGATTGCAGTTGAAATGCGGTCCGTCTGTCTAGGGCCTTACTCTCATTGTAAAATCACGCATTCGAATCCTCACCACGAACCTGAATTAAATTGACCTTCTTTTCGTATTCATGTTTGGATCATAAATGTATATCACGTGCGCAGCGGTGAAGAAAACAATGTGAGGAAACCCTCATCCCCGAGAAATGCGTTTCGGAGGTATGCAACGTAACCTGTACTGTTTTCCCTTTGCGTGATGGAAGGTCAGACAGGCAGTCGTTTCTGTAAAAAATCCGGATCTGTCAAATAACGCTGTCGGTATAACGCTGGGGATATGATAAGTTTATAAGCACTATTTAACTAGTAAATTGTTTCAATTCTACTATTATATTTATTTAGTGTGATAATTTTAAACACGACAGTAGGCGATTTTCATTAGCGATAAATTACAATATAATACAATACAAATACACTTTATAGCATCAAAAAAAAGTTATAGTTGAGATATAAGGAGTTTTATTTGTATTTTATTTTATTTCATTTTTATTTATTATATTTTTTTTACTAGAACATTAATAATTTTAATTTATTTGATTTTAAAATATTTTAAATTAATTTTAAAAATGGAATCTAAATTAATGTACTTATAATTATGGATATTAATCTGAAATAAATAATTTGAATTTGAATTTATTTGCTATGTCAAAATAAAATAAAAATAAACTATGTCTGCCAGAATCTGAACCAAAAATAACTTGAAAATATTGTTTTTCGTACGACGCTATATCAATCTTCAACCACAATGTAAATATAATATACCTCGTATACGTAAATTAATAAAAGTACATTTTATTCACAAAAGATGTACCAACACAAAAGATCTTTTAATGTGAACTGTCATTCAGCCTAAATTAAAAAACCTTGTGCTTTTTTCTTTATACTCACCTTCTTTCCTGAGAAATTAGATTCGCTTTTAATTTTCTAAACATAATAAACAATATTTATCCTAAAAATTTATTCTTATTATTAATTATTTTAAAAGTGAAGAAGTGCCGTTATACTTCATGGAGTATACGATTATTGTTATTTAAATTACTGTTGGGTTGTTGGTGTTTCTTGCACGAATTACAGTGTATTTCGGAAATTAAACCACTTGTTATCACGTTGCGTTGTTTTATTTACGAGAGCTTGTCACAGAATTGTCATAGACAAAAATATTTTTACTTTTTATTGAAATGGATGATTTATATAATACTATAAGGTAAGGTGGGGTTTGTTTGTCGGTATGAATTTAATTTTACTTTATTTATTTATTATATTTTTACATATTAGCTTTAAGCAAGAACATACCGCCCCCCAAAAACGAAGTTTTTAGACAATGATATACAATGAATTATGTTTGTTAAACAAGACTAACATTCTTACAAAGTGTGCTAAACAATACTAATTATACAACTTACATTTATTTACTTTTACATTTTACAGTTATTATTTGAGATCAAGTTATTTTTATAAAGTTATAAAAGCTACTAGACACTATTGGTACTATTTATGAAACAATTTACATGAGTTTACAAAATGAAATTTGAATTATGTTTACAAACGTTTTTAGAGTTACTAGAAATTGAAACATTTTACATTAATTTCTATGAATGATTAATCATTTTTTTTTACTTCAACATTTAAACATAAGTTTTAAAATAAAATTTTAACTTACATTACAAAACAAATTTCTAACTCCAAATTAGACTTAGTTATTTTTAACTAACAGTGAGTACTAAGTACAAATTGAAAACAATATTTGAATAAGGAACACAATTTATAAAAACAATTAATGAATATAAACTAATTATTAATAGGTAGTTCACAAAGTTTAGAAATGGATTTAAACTCCTTATAGTATTCTTCTTATCAATAGTTATTCCAATTCTCAAATTAATTATTTCTTGCTTGAACTCACTATCTTGAACTATTTTTATACAACATTCTAATGCTTCATTTAATTCCTGTGGTGTTTGAATTATTTTCTTCGCTAATGTTTATTCTTTTAAATTTCAAGAATCTTCTACAATAAAGAATTGTTTTTGTCAAATCCATTAAGGTATCAAAGTCTTCAAAATTAGTAAGTATTGTTTTTTCTTTCTCTTCTTTAGTTTTTAAGTTTACATTAATATTTTTTCTTTTTTCCAGGTCTACATCGGTGTCTTCGAGTTGGTGCATTTCTACATTTCCTTGTTTTAGCCATTCTGGCCCTTGCCACCATAGCTTTTCTTTCTTCAAATCCTTCAGTAACATTCCACGAGAGGCTATGTCAGCGGGGTTGTCGTGAGATTGTACATGAAACCATTTTTCCCCAATGTTGTCTAGGATAGTAACTACTCGATTCCTTACAAATGTTTGCCATCTTCCAGGATCTCCTTTCAACCAGGACAGGACTATCGTGGAGTCAGTCCAAGCGAAAATTTGTGAGGTAGGTATGTGAGTTGCTTCACTGATTTGGTTTAGAAGTTTCGATAGAAGAACGGCTCCACATAACTCTAACCTTGGTAGAGACACGGGCTTTATAGGTGCTACACGACATCTGGCTGCTATTAGCTGAGTTTTGTATACACCATGCTCATCTATTACTCTTAAGTATGCAGCTGCTCCATATGCTTTCATAGAAGCATCGCAGAAACCATGTATTGTTGCTTCAGGTAAGTTGTCTTTTGTTGTTTGTAACCATCTATCTATTTTTATTACTTTCAGGTCTTCAAAATTTTGTCGTATTTCTAACCATTCTTTTTCTATTTCAGGTTCTACTTTCTCATCCCAGGTCACTTTCTTCAACCATAATTTTTGCAGGAGCAATTTTGCAGGTAGTATTCCAGGAGCAAGCCATCCTAGTGGATCAAAATAATGTTGCATTTCAGCTAGGATACTTCTTTTTGTAATTATCTTCTGTGGCTGTGGTAAGTTCATGTTATATTGGAGGACATCTTCACCTAAGTTCCAGGATAAACCTAGTGTTCTGACTGTGCCACCAAGATTCATATCCATCTTTATATGAGTGCTTATTTCTTCAGGACTAAATTCTTTTAAAAATTGTGCATTGTTACAAGACCATTTTTGTAATTTGAAACCTCCTTTCTTTAAAATGGTTGTAATGTCTCTTGCTACTTGTAACGCTTCTTCTACAGTATCTTGTCCAGATATCAAGTCGTCCATAAAGAAATCTCTTTGTATTATGTTCTTAGCTTCAGGATGTTCTTCTCCTTCATCTTCTGCTACTTGTTGCAGGGTTCTTACCGCGAGATATGGAGCGGAAGCGGTCCCAAATGTTACTCTCAACAGTCTATAATCTTTTGTTTGTTCTTCAGGGTCATCACGCCATAATATTCTTTGATAGTCTGTATCTTCTTTCGTGACAAGAATTTGTCGGTACATCTTCTCTACATCGGACACAAATGCAATTTTTCTTAAACGCCATCTCATGACTATGCTTCTCATATCTTCTTGTAGTTGAGGTCCAACTAACATTTCATCATTGAGACAGATGTTGTTTATGTCTGGTGAAGAGGCATTGAAGACAACACGGACCTTCGTCGTGTCACTTGCTTCTCGCACGACTGCGTGATGTGGTAGGTAAACAGATGGTTTTTCTATTTCCTCTTTCGGTACTAGCTCCATGTGATTCAGTTCTATGTATTCTTTCATGACTTTGTTGTATTCTGTTTGCAGCTCTTTATTCCTTTCTAGTCGTTTCTCCATTTGATTTAGTCTTTTCATTGCTATTTCTCTTGTTTTCCCTTCTGTACTTTTCGGTGGTTCTGTTTTAAAGGGTAGTTTCACGATGTATCTTCCTTCTTGATTCCTTCTTACTGTTTCTTGATATATTGTTTGACATGTTTCTTCTTCTTTTGTGTATTTGTTTCTATCATCAGCCTCTACTTCCCATAATTTGTATAGAATGTCGTCGAAATCTATCTGGTGATGCATTACCATAATTGGTTCATTTGAAGTGTCGCTCTGTATATTACCAAAAAGTATCCATCCAAGGCTTGTTTCTTGTGCGCATGGTGAGCCAGGAGGACCTCTGATGATATTGTTCTTCAATATTTGCGCATATACTTCTACACCTAGCAGGACATCTACTCGACCAGGTTGATTGAAGGTCGGGTCGGCCAAAGTGAGCGGTTGAATATGTGGCCAGGCGTGCGGCAAGTTCACCAATGATTTGGATGGTAGCTGTGAACATAAATGTGTAGGCATGACATAAGCTTTTAGAGTGAGTTGGAATTCTTCTTCATATTGTGACAACAATTGTATTTCTACTACATGATGTATTGCTGTCTGTGTAGATCCCACTCCTGATACTGTTCCACTTGTTGGTTTCTTCTTAATCTTCAAAAGTTGTGTGGCTCTTTCACTTATAAAGTTTGCTTGTGACCCTTGGTCTATTAGTGCCCGCAATATCAATGTTTGTCCATTCTTATCCTTCACAGGTATCAATGCTGTAGCTAACAGTGCAGTGGACTTCTTCATTGCCATATATGATTGAATTGCAGGTGATGAATTGTTCTCTTCAATAGGGTCTTCTTCTACTTCTCCTTCGATTTGACTGTGATGAGTTTGCGGATTGTCTGACTGATTTGAATTCTTATTTTGATGTAGCAACGAGTGGTGACGTCTATTGCATACTCTACATGAAACTCGTAGTCTACATTTGTTTGCAGGATGCCCAGGGATCAGACAATTGTAGCATAAGCTTTTGTTCTTGGCAAACTCGCTCCTTTCCATAGGACTTAGCTTGGTGAATTCTGGACAATGACACAACGTGTGATTTCCGTTACAGCTGATACAGGTTCTCTCCGAGGTTGCAGATGACACATGGAATGATTTTACAGGTGCTTTGTTCTCTCTTGTGCTTGACATAATGGGTGTGACTAATTCAAGTGTGCGGAATTTTGCCTCTAGAAAGTTCTTCAATTGGTCCCAGGTAGGTAACTCATCTTTATTTGTAGTATATGCAAAATCTTCCCATGCTTTGTGTGTGTTTTCATCCAATTTCTGTACTACTATATAGATTATTACTGGATCCCACTTGTCTATACATACTTTTAGATTTTCTAAGTTGTTTAAGCACTCTGTCGTTGTATCTAATAGGTTTTTTATCCAATTTGCAGTAGGTGTTGTAATCTTTTTCTGTCCAAATAGTCGTTTTAACACAGAATTGATTATCAATCTTTTGTTTCCATACCTTTGTTGTAATATTTCCCATGCATTCTCATAGTTGGCTTCCGTTACAGGAATGTGTCTCAGTAGGACCTCAGCTTCGCCACCCACACTTGTCTTCAGATAGTGTAATTTTTGTACTTTAGAAAGTGAAGTGTTGTTATGAACTAGTGATGTAAATAAGTCATTGAAAGTTGTCCATTCTTCATAGCGGCCTAAAAATGTAGGAAGTTGAATACTTGGCAGATTGACACGTGGCACTGATGTGAATTCGGGCTCTACAAATGGGTTTTTTACTTTAGTTTCAAGCATGTCTCTTAAATCACCTGATAATGTTAAATACAGTTCTTCATATTGATAATAGTCCTCATTCACAAAATAGGTTATATTTGCCCGTTTTTCCTTTGTTGTACATTTGATTAGGGATTGATGTAATGATTTGAAAGCTTGCCAGTCTTCTTCAATGGATTTAATTCGAACTTCTATGTAACCTTTCGTCAGTCTTTGCTTCGGACATTTTTTTAAATTAACTTGCGTTTTCACTAACATTTCCGCCTTTTCTTCTAACATTGCTAATATTTCTTCACTAGTATAACTCATTTTTGTAGTTTATTTCTTCCAATCGTCGTAAATATTGTTATTTCACTTTCGTAAACAAATTTTTCATAACCTCACTTTTGGTGCCGGGCGCGTGTTCTGTATTTCTTTTGTAATCCGTTTTATTCGCACAAACTGATTGTATACTTCTTCATAATCCGGTTCGATATCGACCATATGTTGGGTTGTTGGTGTTTCTTGCACGAATTACAGTGTATTTCGGAAATTAAACCACTTGTTATCACGTTGCGTTGTTTTATTTACGAGAGCTTGTCACAGAATTGTCATAGACAAAAATATTTTTACTTTTTATTGAAATGGATGATTTATATAATACTATAAGGTAAGGTGGGGTTTGTTTGTCGGTATGAATTTAATTTTACTTTATTTATTTATTATATTTTTACATATTAGCTTTAAGCAAGAACAATTACTGTTAATTCTTTATTAGGAGTATTAATTTATTTTAGTTATTTATTATAAAAGGGATCTTTTCTTACACAATGCCTGAAGTACTTTATTTTCTAGGGATGAAATGACGTAGAAATTCGATGTAGTGAGGTACCCACTACCATAGTACATACATACATACATAAACTCACGCCTATTTCCCACCGGGGTAAGCAGAGACTATAGAATTCCATTTGCTTCGATCCTGACACACTTCTCTTGCTTCCTCCACATTCATCAATCGCTTCATACACGCACGCCGGTTCAGAGTAGATCACCACCATACCATACCACCACTACCATAGTATAAGGAATAATACTCCACTACACATATTATTATTATGAAATTACGACATAATGACGTATAAAATATGTCGTAAAACAAACATCGCTACTGCTCCACTTTCAAAATGGCTTCTCCATACGCGAATTTTATACGTCCCATTGCTAGGAACAGATCTCACCCCAGTCAACGTGTAAAATACAGTAAAAAGTGTAAAATACTTTACACTGATGAAAAATGTGCTATGTAGCTGCCCCTAAAACCCCATTAGGATCTAAAAATTCAAACTAACGGCCTTAAATTTCTCTAAAAAGGAGACAAGCACTTAAATAATTGGGACCTTATAATGCCTTTAACGACCTTAATAATTAGCCAAAAGGGAGTTTTGTGAATGAGGCTGCGTAGCTTTACGAAAAATAATTTCGGTCTTACTATAAGGATTTCGTGCTGAAGTAAAATGTTCTTTGTTTAAGCCAAGCTGTCTTGGGAAAACGGTGGATCTGAGACGCTACCCTGAATTTTAACGGCGGGATTTCGAAACCGTGTGTTAATATTCAGTGAAGCAGCTGTGTTTAGTTTTACTTCACAAGTGGATACTATTAAGAAAGTTGGGATAACTTCCGATGTGGTTAGTCAAGGGTATTAGCGTTTGACCGTATGCTAGTGTTACATAGTCACCGGCTTGCTTCTCTGAGATCTATCTTGAGTTAGCTCTGAAGATGACGTTCTCATTAAAAACCGGAACTTAAATACGCGTTCAGAGTTCCGATATCAATTGAATGGCCGTGTTAATAAAAGAAACTCGGATCTCAAGATGTCACTTAGGCCAGGCGCGCACTACGAGTTTTTCGCCGCGCGGCAGAATAGAGCAGCGGCATAATGTCGCACTGTAATACTGCGCCGCTGCGGTGGCTCTGCCGTCAAGTGCGCGCAATACAATTTAAAACTGTTTGGTACAGTATTACAGTGCGACATTATGCCGCTGCTTTTTTCTGCCACGCGGCGAAAAACACGTAATGCGCGCCTGGCTTTAAGATCGTGTTCTGAGTGCAGTCAAACCGCGACTTGAGTGCGGATTTTGTGATCTGGCGATAATAAATAAATAAATAAAAATAAAAATATTTTATTTCAGACTAAGATTGTCCATAAGATGTTAGTAGTTACACAAACTTAGTATCTATGTTAGTGAGTAAATAAGACAATCAAACAAGTTTAGGCCCCTTTACCGATTTACGCGCTTATGAACATGTAAGTCGGTAAAGCGACGTAGAACAGCCGAGTCCATAATGGAATTGGAAAATATTTTGCAAGAATTCGATTATTACAACGACTTGTTATGGCAAGATGCGTATCGATTGCTAAAAGTTTATATCAGGGACGCGACGCCGACAATTCCTTTGAAATGCGAGCGGATCAGTTCCAGAAAAGGTACAGATTCTGCCAAGAATCTATTGTACCTGTTCTTATATGTATTGTTTATAACATCGTTACTGAGAAGTGACTTAGAAACACAGGACAATAGAGTTCTGCCGATTGCTCCGGAAATAGAACTTTTATTAACTCTGAGATTTTATGCTACGGCGTCATTTCAGGTAAGCCAGAATTTATTCAATATTCTTCAAATGCTTGAAGGTACTAATTATTCTGCTTTTGTTTTTAAAAAGTGCAAGTGATAGCTCAATGAACCATGCCTGTATTTGAACATCTTGAGGTCTGGAGACTGTAGAGCAAAGCACTATTATAACCTTCTGATCGAGTAAATGAAGGGAAGCCTGTGTATAGGACAGGAATAAGTTAGAAATTGGAAGTAATTTATTTTTACGGTAAACCTTTAAAGAAAATTAGATTCAATTTTGCTTAACCGTAATTCTTTGGCCTAACTACTAAAATACAGTTTTATGATAAAACCGCTATAGTTTTTATTTTTATGTCTGATCATGCAATGTATGCATCTACTTTCCAATTTATATGAATATTTTACTAACAAGCAAACTTGTGCAGTTAGTCACGATACCAATTCATTAACGTCCACTATTTAGCCTTGTTAGTAACAAGTCCTGTTCTAAAACAATTCTGGAACACGTAGTATGAAACTAATTTGAATTACAGGTTTACTTAGCCTAAAGCATACCACAGATTAGAATCGGTTACCGATTTACGACAAGCGTTCGAATCGACGATCACTCGATGCATTTAAAATTGGAATGGTGCTCTATTAGGTACCTACTTGATAGTATTTCGAATAAGTATTTTAAACATTAAAAAATCTCTCAAAATATTTTATTTTCTCGAAAAAGCTTTAAACGGGATTTTAGTAACAACGTAACAAATACTAAGCGTGATGATTCAGACCATCATTCTGAGTTGATATCAAATGGATTTTCCGGTCAGAAAATCATAAATAGTGTTTTTCTAAATTATTTTCCGTTCCACACTTTTGCAACGGAAAATTCCACTTGATATCAACTCAGAATCGTGGCTTAAATCATCCCTCAAAGATTTCGTCACGATGTCACTAACATCCTGTATAATAGAAAAAACGTAGTTTTCATCATTAATTTAAAATTTCGAGCAAAATCGTTCGGTCACGTGATAAAAGCCGGAATTATTATTAAGTTTTTCTTGTTTAAAATTCATAAAGGAAGCAAACGTATTTCAGATTATTTGCCTACACGACTTGTAGGTTATGTATACACGTTAATAAATTTTGTGAGTACATAAATAAAAAATAACGAATAAGTGCCACTCAACCAGGGTCTGCTGTACAGGCGTCCCGACCATAAATCTATCAAAGAGAGAGATTTCTATTCGCATATACACATCAATAAAATGTTTACCCGTCATATGGATAAAATAGTATAGACAAAATTGCTTTCGACGTATTTTAGAAACAAACCGTTTAGAGGTAACTTACCATCAGGCGTTGTATAAACTGATGTTGATGCACCAAAATAAATTAATAAATACTTATGTAAAAATAATCCGGCGCACTCAAGATTTGATTATGAATTTTAAGCACGTAATAATCATTAATGATCCAAACAATATGATTAGAAAACAAATTCGGCAATCATTGGTTTAGGATTGTGCTGGATTCGAACCTGCGACCTCAAAGTGAAAGGCAAGCGTTCTACCAACTGGGCTACCACGGCAAACACGTACCACAGAAGCAAAAGTAAAATAATCAGAACACAGCCACTTTTAATTCTAATTCTAAAATGAATATTCAAATATGGCGTCAAAAAATCATGCAAACGGAAACACAGTATTTACAACATGGTTTTAAACTATAATATGGTATGCCCCAATACTCTCGAAGGAATGAAGGGTTATCAATAATAACATGTTTCCTAACAACTGATAAATATGTAGGCATGATTAATATTAATGTGAATAGAACCGAATATATTATGCGTATACAAAGTTACATTACAATATCATTATAATATACCTAATGTTGGTGATAATATTTGTAGACGATGAGTTGGTTCAGTGCTTCTATGTTCTTCAACTAAAAGAAGTTAACTTTAAAAAGTTGTGCTCAAAAAACATAAATACAATTATTACATTTATCGTGTAACAGCGTTTGAATTCTGAACTATATATTTTATTGTTATGTTTTGATTTACCTATAGATGGGGTGAAGTGAATGTAAGTACATACTATACACTATCTGCCTACATTTTACGGTAACCAAAACAACAATAAAACAGTTCTGAATTCAAATTCTGATACACGATAAATATAATAATTATTTTTCGTTTCATTTTTGAGCTCAATTTTCTAAAGTTTAAACTTTTTTTAAATTACTTTAGCGTTCTGTGGTTCAAAGCGATTTTTTTTTGCCTAAGCAAACTGGTAATCCTGTTGTCCTTTCAGGATGGCAAGCAAAAATCCAAAAATAAAACAGGCAAGAAGTATAATCGACCTAAAACTCCGCCAGAAGGCCCACAAAATAACAAAGCCCCTGGATTAAAAAGAAAGGCCTATTGCCCCAAAAACAGATGCTTGTGAACCTCTAAATTCCAAATCAATGAATCCATTAAACCTGTTTACCACTCGATTGGTAACAAAAACAAAGTGCCCGAATTAAACAGCTCATCGTTTTTCATCTGCCACTGAATGGTCGGCTTTGTACTCTATCAGAGACGGACACGGGATTAAGTAAGTACTTTTAACAGTGCAGCACTTACCGATGAAATAAAGGGTTTTTAAGCGGATGAATCAGAATTTGTTATTACTTTTGGGCGAAGTTTTATATAGACCCGCTTTTTGTCGTTATTAGACAAGGTAAACAAAGAAGGAAAATAGGATTAATGTTGTAGAAATAACGTAGTAGTGTGAACTATCCTATTACAATGTTTATTAAATAAAGCCCAGACTGCTGACATTTTATTTGATGTAAATGGCCTTTACACGTGCAGAAAGAAACACAATTTCCTTCATTGAAAGCGAGTAGTCAGTTAGCTGTCAAGTTATCGAGGCTTATGTACGTTTATACACTTGATTGCGGATTAGCTCTGAATATTGGATTTGTTTCGGAAAGTAATTTTGTTTTTGCGAGCAACCGCTGATAAGAAATTGATAAATGATAATACAGAAATGGTAGAGATACGTATTGTATTTCGGCAAATACAGGGTGTTAGTGACATTGTAACGAAAATTTTGAGAGATGATACGGACCATGAGTTTGAATAGTTATTAAGTGGAATTTTCCATCGCAAAAATATGGAACTGAAAATATTCATAAATTATCCAACAAGAGATTCCACTTGATATCAACTCAGAATCATGGTCTGAATCATCCCCCTCAGTATTTGTTACGGTGCCACTAACACCCATACGTACTTATATTGTTTCCTGTACGTACTTTTACGGGGTGTAAGAATATGACTTCTGAGGGGGGTGATTCAGTTGATATCATCCCCTCAGTATTCGTTACGATGTAACTAACACATTGTATAGTAATAAGAAATGGCCACCAAGTCAGTTGCTTCCTCATCGTCAAAAAATGGTAACTTGTTTATGGATGATCAGGCGTTTTGTTAATATTTTAAGCCTCTTAAAAAACCATGTTGTGATTTTGTGACTTTTTGTGAGTTGTGACCTTTATAATGTAATTTTATAAAAGACAAAGGTGTCCGTTTTAAAACCACCCCCACTCTGTTTGAAAATATAAGTTTCTAAGTTAAATAAAAATGTGCCTTTATCATAATGTTTCTGGAAATTAAACAATTCTTCATGAAGTATAAATGAAATATGCGGTTCTAGTACAAATCCTCGAACTGCTAAATGTCATTATTTACTAACACTGATCGCTGATAGTATGCACGTTCGATCGGTTTCTTGTAGCCTCTTATAGAGTGAATTGGTTATTAATATTAATAGCTTTATTGACTTTATATGGGGTTCATACATAAAACTTAACAAAAAGTAACGCATTATAAACTTAGTCTTATCTGTATCTTATTATACTGGCCAATCCATCCTGCCCTATGCGTCAAGGTCAGGGGTCGCGCATCGTTTTCGGGAAATTCGACGTTATTAGACTCACTCAAAATCGCGCTTCTGATGATCCACCAATTTGCTATTAAACAACACGATTCTGATCGCCAAGCCCGTGACCTTGAGACGCAGCATAGACATAACCTTTTCACATAGGCGCCTACGGATGCCAAACGAGTTTATTACCAGCGTGGTTCCGTTTCCCAGTTGTCCGAGTCATCAGCGCGCTTACCATCAGCGTACCTAAATAACCAGCTTAAAACAGAGGGCTTAAAATGGCCACATCGAAGCAATTCATCTAATAAAGCAATATTGCTATTTGACATTTGTTTGCATTGCGCACTTCCTTTTATATGCGTCCCCCAAGTCTCAATTGCAAATAAACAAAATAAGGGCGCCGTATTCAAAGCCGCAATGAACGAAATACAGCACAGCTTTGGCAATATCTCGATATGGGAGCCGTCGACACTGTAATTCCCGGATTGTTCGTGGGTGTACTTAGGGGGACTTACCCCTTTTGCAAAATAAAAGCATTGTTTAAGGAATTTAAATTGATAAACGGAAAAGGATATAAGAAAGAAGAGAATAGAAGGCCACATATATGTGGCTAAGAAAAGTGTAGACCATGCTTTTGTGACTTTTTTAAAGAGAGGAGGATCTTACACCAGCGGAGCTTCAAAGCAAGAAATGGAAATATTAAAAATGTGGTCTGGTGAGATCATCAATATTTTTGCAATTTCTCAAAGATGACGACGATAAAGCGACGATAAAGAAACGATAAAAGATACATACTTAGACTCTAGATTCAAAATTAGAAAAAAAAAATAAGATTATTTGAGAGATTTTTTGATATTTAAAAGTTGGAATTACATTACTCAATGCTTTAGAAGAGTTAGCCTTCACACTAATTCAGCATAGGTTGCCATTTTGCATAGAAAAAGTAATTTTTGTTTGAAAAAATATGTCTGCTCGTATATAAATTATATTCGGGCGACTCAATATAAAGTTGACCAGAAATCGATATCATTCACTTAATTCCCGCCAATATTCAAAATGGATCTTCCAACCTGGCTTTGGACCTGTATCAGAATACTAATGCGTTCCCAAAGGACTACGGGACGAGCCGAGTTTACAATCAAATTGAGATATCCCGAATTGCATTCCGTTAGTGTTTAGATAGGAGCTTGAGAACAGCTGACAATTGGGTTATTTGAAATAATTAACAAGAGGAAGAGAAACGCTTAAACCTATTGTTAGGAGTAGACACAAATTGTCACGAGTTGTCAGTTCAATGGTTATTTTGCTTTTGCTCTGCGCGTTTGTGCTCAGAGATTTGGCTTAAATTTTTTAACGGAAAAGTAAAGTAAAATACGTGGCTGAGCTTCACCGAAAATGTTTGTCGCTCGTAAGTAATTGTTAACGTAGAGTTCGTACTTTTACTCAGTAATTTTCCATCCGCGAATTTGCGTGCAGTTCTATGATGTAAATTAGACTTAGATCGTGTCTTTGTCAAAAAATCATCTCCCTAGCATTATCCCGTATTTCACAGGATCCGCTTACCTAACCTGAAGATTTAGACAGGTCCGGTTTTTTACAGAAGCGACTGCCTGTTTGACCTTCCAAACCGCGAAGGAAACCAGCCCCGTACAGGTTAGGTCACATACCTCCGAAAATGAAAAAAAACACACACGTGCATGTAATGTCTATGGACAACACTAATAGAAAGAAAATAGGTAGGTGTTACATAAGTAAATATGTGAGAATAGACAGAATATTGTCATAGAAAAAAAGTAACAGTAGTAATACTATGGAGAACTACTATAAGTGTATGGACATTCTCTGGGACAGCATACTTGTATATGCTATACAACCACAAACCCAACCAAACCAACTAACACAAACAAATAAACTAACAGTTGGTATTCAATGACACTGTTATTTAACATAATACAACGTAGTATCACGCATAGGCGAACCCGAAGGCGTAGGCAGAGGTGTATGTGTCGCAGTCGGATTGTATAATCCGCTGTATTACATTTCGGCTAGCTGTTTTCAAAAACAGGGCTGTTTTGTAATGCAGCGGTTCAACGATTAGCCGTATTGTCATTGCGATACGTTCTCCAATAAAGTCATACTTTAGGCTACATTAGTGTCAACATAAAGGTGAAATACCGCATTGCGCCTAGACGCCGGAAGGTAAAGGATGACATACGGATTGGGTCATGAAGTCCCTTTGCGCTTGCTCCAAAATGCAACCTGTTAGATCCGATTCCACTTTGCCGAGTGGATAAGAGAAAAGCTCTTCTAGATAATGTAAATTTTACTCCAGGTTTTAAAATGGGGCGAGCCACAATTATGTAACTTTGGACACAAAGCAATCTGCAGCCAACACATATGGGGTACTTTCCATAGACCTAGAATCATGTGGCAAGAAAAGGAAAATATTCGAAAACTTCTTGTTCAAAAAAGTCACCGTCAGAACGGCTGGTTGCCTGTCATTTAGCTGTGAGAGTTAAATATAAAATTGCTACATAGTTGCTTATATTTGCTTCATACAACAAATACTACTCGCCATCAAACTTCATAAGTTTGGCGGGGATGATTTATAAATCTACCGTTTAAGTTTTTAATTTAAATAAATAATAAAAAAAAACTACTACATGTGATAGATTTTTAGGTATCCGCCTATTTTTTTTACCAGCTATTCTAATATCAGGTTGACTGGTCACCTACTAGTTTAGCATAAAATATCACGCAGAGTTTTTATAAATATTTAGCGTCAATAATTGGTACACACTGACGGTAACCATCAAAAAAATATTTTTGCGCCTACAAGCTAATTCTCAGTTGATAAACTAATAGTGCGGCCCGATGGGCGGTGAGGATGGTATCCCGACGTGCTGGCAGAGTAGAGGAGTGATTGGTGATAACGATGATAAATTACAGGCAAGCAGGAAGCAGGAAAATATAATAGTTTATTAATAACACTTCACAAACAAATCCAAAACTAGAGGGCACGGCCAGAGCTAAACAGTATAATAATATTTATGTTGTTCTTATGAAGGTCGGGAATGCAATAAGTCAGTGTAAAATGAAAGGAAATGTGGAATGAGAATTTCGTAATTTAAAAATGATTGACGGTCAGAACGAAAGGCCAGTATGTGCAGAGTTTGTACTCTGCTACAAGATAAACCTAGCTTAGGGTTACCGCTCTATACGTATTAATATTCTTTCTTTTATGGCAATGTTTGAAGCTGCTACAAACTCACCTTTCCCCTATGAGTCCAGTTTATAGTGTTTGGTGGTTCTGGCGTGTGACGCACAATGCAGGTCAGGTTTATCGTCGAACCAGCATAGATGAACAAATCTGGGCCTCCCATAATTTCTGTTTCTGGTTCTGTGAACAAAAGAAATGTACAATATATCACGTAAAACATCTCATCAGATAGCATCCCGCTTGTATCCTCGAAAGAATAGGCAGAGGTGCAAGAGTAGTAATCATTAATGATCCAAACATGAATTCGAAAACAAATTCGTCAGTCATTGGTTTAGATCTATGCTGTAAGCCTGCGACCTCAAAGTGAGAGGCAAGCGTTCTACCAACTGAGCTATCACGGTTTCGTGACATCAAACGTCGCGTTATTTATGTTAAAATGTGACATTTAATAGGTATGAAAGAGATGAAAATTTAATCAAGTTTTTGTAGTAGTAACTACTCCGATCAAACTACAATAAGTAACGCCAAAAAGTGGTATCTATTATATCTACTTAACAAATAAATTCAGCAGTTTTCTTGTGAATTATCGCTTCATATTTTTACTTACTTATTGTCGATTTGAACAACTTAGGAAAACATGAGTAATAGGAAAATAAGGGGCTAAACCTGTTCTACGTTTTATTATTCGCTTGTAGCCAAATAAAGAAAAATAGGACTTCGAGTTTCCAAGACCAAAGTATTTCTCAAGTGCTAAAAGATGGTCTCATGACAGTGGTTCGATCACTTAGTTTCCACGCGAGGGATTTCCCGATATTTCTTCTCCCAACAAATTCAGATCCGCGGTCGTATCCAAAGGGATTTGGTATTTGGATAACGAAAGCAAATATTCGCAGTTAGATTAGCTCTTTGATATTGGCAGAGCAGTAAACAAACATGGTCGTACTGGGGTTGCCGTGACATTGTAAGCGTGCAAACAATCCTAGTTGGGCACAGTACTACTTTCTATTTAACTTTAACCGAATACGAATGCCTTCAAAGTACTCAATGTCTCATTCTCTCCCCTTTGAAGTGTCAAAACATTGAGCTGAATTCGCTGTCTCCTAATTTATTTATCACTTTTAATTATTCTTCAAAGTTAATGTTCTACTAATGAATCTTCTTTGTTCTTCGGAGACTACCTATAGAGAGAGTCTGTTCTTTGAGATTTATTTCACTTTAATGTCGTGGTCTTGATTTCGAAAGGCCAAGTATCAAAGCGCGTGCAGACATTTTTGGTGTTAGTTAGTGGCTTTGTGGCTGAAGTAAAATATTTTGCTGCACAATGTCATAATGAAAATACTGCGAAAACATGTTCCATTGTTTAATTTTGTCTGTCTTTTGTCTTTTTGTTGACCTCTTTCAGAAAGTCGTCGGCATTAATAGGTATATTACTTATAAAAAATAACCACACTTCATTCAACCTTCGGCTGATGTGACCTAGTCAAATAGAACCTGTATACACTGTAGATACAATGGCGCTCGAAGGACGTAATAACATAAGGTCCTGACGACCCGATTACTCTAGCTACGAAGGCCACCACTCAGCTCGCGACAACAAACACTTCAGAACTTCGGTACCGACGCCGCCTGGGTGGTCGACGATTTCCTCCATTTAGCGCTTATCGCTATTGACCCACTAGGGTCGATTCTTTTTTTCAAATATAAACTTCTGAGACGACGCACTGAGCTGAGGTTCGCGCCTAACTTGGCACGCTCAGGCCTGTTGTCTTAAATTTTATACCGGGTGAAAGATCTTGCGCTCCCAATTTGTTTGACCAAGTACTTAAAGTTATTTGCGACAAATCTAGAATATGCCACATCTAACAATTAATACTTTAAGGCACACAAAAGTAAAATATCCGACTTACCTACGATATTGAGATGGACGGCGAGTCCAATGGGCGGCGTGGTGGAGATCTGGCACTCGTACTGTCCGGAGTCGCGGCGCTGCGGGCTGCGTATGCGGAGCGCCCACTCCTCGGAGCGTGGCTTGTGCTGCGCCTCGAACCGCTGGTCCGAGGTGTACGTGTAGCGGCCCACCGTCAGCAGGTGGATGTCGCGGTGGCGGACCCATGATACCTGCCCATGATGACGTCATTGATATAAAATAAAATAAAAATACTTTTTAATTTCTTACCCATTTTAGGTAAAAAAGTAACCACAGACGATGAGTTACGGTGTACAGAAAAACCTGTCGATAGATTTTTGTAACGCGTATATACCTTGTGATGTGTTTTCATTACGCGTATATACCGTCGAGGAGCTCGGTGGCGCAGTGGTAAACGCGCTCGGTCTGCGATTGTTGAAGTTAAGCAACTTTCGCAAAGGCCGGTCATAGGATGGGTGACCACAAAAAAAAATGTTTTCATCTCGAGCTCCTCCGTGCTTCATATTGACATTTCATAATAAATATACGGTATATCATCATCACCAGCCCATTAACGTCCCCACTCTAGGGCACGGGCCTTCCCTATAGACGGATAGGGAGATCAGGCCTTAAACCATCACGCGGGCTCAGTGCGGACTGATGGTTATTAACGACTGCTAATGCAGCCGGGACCAACGGCTTAACGTGCCTTCCAAAGCACGGAGGAGCTCGAGATGAAATCTTTTTTTTATGGTCACCCATCCTAAGACCGGCCTTTGCGAAAGTTGCTTAACTTCAACAATCGCAGACCGAGCGCGTTTACCGCTGCGCCACCGAGCTCCTCATACAACAAAAATATATAGACGATAAATAAAATACACAGGCCTGCAAAACAGAATAAGTACTACACTTTTAAAATTTATTAATTTTCCTAATTTCAGATATTAGAGCTTTAAAATAATAAAAAAAATGTTTTACAGGTAAATTAATCACCTTTCTTCATAACTATTGAACTCTATATTAGTATTAGTAACGTTTTTATTGTTACTAAAAAGTTATTATAATTGAAAATGTGTAGCAGCAGTTAGCATCAATAATTTCATGAACGTCTTATTCTCTTACTACATACATCATCATCATCAATTTAAGAGCCACGCTCTTGTCGGTGTAGCATTTTACTACATACACACAAATCAAATTCACATCCGTGATTCCTGATAACATAATATTCCTATAAAGTCTATTGTAGGCTTAATCAGCCCTATTGTAACAATAATCTATTACCATTACAAATACGTCATCAAATCATAATAACCATTCGCTAATCAAACAAGCAACATAAGCTGAACATCATGCGATAAATGTGAGCTCTTGAATTCAAATTTCACCTACTTAAGCGTGGAAGCCGTTGACTTCGCATAATTGACTCCAAGTTGAGGTTCAGTGGCTTCATAACAGAAATGAACGACGAAATGTGACACAAATAACAAGACACCATCGTTACATCTCGAGTCGTAAACCGCAGTGCGTCAACAAGCGTATTACCAACACGTATTACATTCCCCACACAATATGGTATGAGACACCCGAGTTCAGAATCTTGAGACACCTGTTCAAATTAAACTTTTATGACCGCAGCGTAATCTGAACAGATTTGTACAATCCATGGATGCGGTTTGTGATCCGCTTCAACTTCTGATATTGAACAACAACTGTCGTTATCGCTTTGTTTTCAGTTCTCCACACCCTCGGGACCAATACGGTTTTTACAGTGAAACTTTTATCTATAAACCATCAGGACGTTTCAACTGGAATCGATATTTGGACCAAGTCCAATTTGTCGTTCTATAATATTAATTGTTTGCCAACCGCGATGTAATTTACTTCCAATTGGGGCGCCGTCATTATTTCTTGGAAATTTTGAACGAGTCTTCGGTTCTTCGTTGAGCGAATCAATTCAACGTTTTGTATTGGATTTCAGTTAAGTAACTACAATTGGACCAATTAAGAAAGTTGACAAAATTAAAAATTTAACTGATAATTTGATTTAGAATTTTGTTTTAAATATTAAACGAAGCCAATTCAAATAATTGAGTTTCTTGCGACTTGGCTATTCATATTTTAATAATTAATTATTTAGAGAATGAGTGGCGGAATTAAATTTCGAAATGGTGAAATTGGTAATATTTTTTTGGTCCGCGTGGAATGTAAACAAGGATGGTTCAAAGAACCGAAGAAAAATTCCAACACAAAAACCTTACTTTAACTAAAAACAATACTAAAGAATACTTACAGTTCTATTCTGCAAATTTTTGACTTTGCAGAGCAATGTGACTGGATGTCCAACTAAACCGGTCACGTTGTCAGGAGTGCTAGGGTCGAAGTATGGCGACCCTGGTGTCTGCGGCCAGTCTTCGAGGAACTCCGCACGGAATCTTCTGGAAGATTCGGATACAGTGCTCTGGTCTCGAGGTCTAGTGTTCCCGCCACTATCTTGCCGGCAAACTGTAAATAACGGTTTCTAACTGTGAAAGTGAAGAGTTGGGAAAATAAGGTATTTTGGATTTTATTTGAAAACCTACATTATATTTTTATTATTTATTATATATAGATCAACGGTAACATAATGCAATAAATTCGTGTCATTGTTAAATAAATACAAGACGGTAAAAGGACATAACGATTTTTTTATAATAATATTTTTTATAGCTGTTGTATTTTATGAAGTAACGTCCACACAATCATTGGTTTAGGCCTGTGCTGGATTGGAACCTGCGACCTCAAAGTGAGACGCAAGCGTTCTACTAACTGGGCTACCATGGCTCTCTTTTTTATCAAAACTAAAGTAAAAACTCTTTGATCCTTAGTTTCTTATTTAATTCTTTATTTCCAGCAAAGCACTTGACTGGCTAGGCGCAGGCTTCATTTAAAAAGTCTGCTAATGGAAATAGTTTCGAAAAATAAGTACGCTGCCTTTGTTCTTAATCTTATTGCTGTTCTGTTTGCAAAGTCAGGAACTCATTTAATTGAAACTTACGGTGTCACGGGTTTGAATCGCGACTTTATAAAGTTGAATTCATGATAGCATAATAGATGATTGATTTCACGTGGTTTCCAGGATTTGTGCTTTAGTGGCAATAGGCTCCCTATTACGTGGGACTGCTGTTAACAGCTGCCGATGAACGGGTGTACCTATACAGAGTTTAGTTTAGTTAGTGACATCGTAATGAATACCGAAGAGGTGATTCCGCTAATTATTCTGGTTTAATATCAAGTGGAATTTTCCATCGCAAAAGTATATAATTTGAAAATAATTAAAAAAAAACTAAAAAACATCATGAATTTTGCGACGGAAAATTCGACTTGATATTAACTCGCTAAACCCCTGTGTAGTATACACATTTGCCTTCACTCACACCTAACACCCTGTAAGTATAGTATACACCTTTGCCTTCGTAGATACAGGCATGATGCTATTTGAATAACAATTTTCCTTTTAAATGTTTACTAAATATCGACTGGAACGTTTAAAAACCAAATTCTTAAACCAAGTCAAGCCGAATATCAACTCGGCGGAGCAGAAAACACAGCATTTCACGCAACTTCAAAACTTGCGCAGCCCGCGCGTGGAAAACAAAACAACACATTTTAATCAAAACAAAACTTAAAACAAAATTAACTTGGGCCGAACTCACTGTATAAACGTAATCGTAAATCACTTGGTAATTGTGAATATTCAGACGGTGCTACGATATAAACAAACGACAACTTCATTAATTTAGCAAACTGGCCTATTCCCGCTTGCTGAGGTTTCGGTTTTTGCGACGCCCACATTCAAATTAATTCCTGTGCCGGTTCTGTACAATGCACGATTCAGGTACAAACTTCTCAAGGTTTCATCATTTTAATGTTTTAGAATGAAAGATGATGATGGTCTAACAAAGAGCTCAGGTGGAATGTGGGTAGCTTACACAAAATGACTGGATTATAACAGGCACTGACGAAAATACAAATAATAATAACAAACTTTTACAGATTATTGTAATTTAAACTTTTAAATTGGAAGTCCGGGTTCGAATCCCGGTGGGTCTACAGTCGAAAATTACTTTGTGAGGCTGTTTTTTCTTTGGATTAAATCATCTAGTTGCTCGAAAAATTAACATATCTGTGCTTCGAAAAGCACGTTATGGCGTTGGTTCCCGGGCTACTAGCACACCCCAGACACTTCATACAAACAACCTCGTTTTACACAGACACGACAAATTGACGTTATCGTACACGCACATCTGAGTGTGTGACGTCTGACGCCATACGATTGAAGACTAAACTATGTCCGAGGGGGTGAGGTAAACCTAGCTCAGACGCTGGGGGGGAGCGGAAGTTGCAGTTCTATACGTAGTATTATTCCTTATTCTAGCTGGTAGTCCAAATGCCTCCACCAGACCGCAAAGGAGCAGCGTTATTTATGTGTTAGGTATGTAATTTTAAACCTCTAACAGTTTTGTGTTTGAAGCTTTCGTACTGAATTATAATCAATGTCAGCTTATTCTCGGTAGGATTTGCAAATAATCATCCTAAGGTTACCCTACGTCAGACCCGTTTCTTTCTGACGCCACGAAACTGTCACTTTGCATCTAAGCTCATTTTAAGCTGGAAATTTCACATTCAAGGTATATAACATTGAATTATTCAAAAGTTTTTTCAACCTAAACGTGATTAATTTAATATACCCACAAAGATCTACGAAATAATCTCATTTTATTTGTAGATAGGATTATATAAATAGAGGTTATATGCATTTTTTACTTATTAATAATACCTTATTAAATTATGTCTTCTACGTCATCAATGTTTTAGTTTTTCTGAGTAGTAATTAAAAAACAGATTATCTTTCGTTTCTCAAGTTTTGTTTTTTACAGTTACAGCTATCGCGTTGTTATTGTACATATTTTTTTAAATAAGCCTAAATAAGGTATATTTTAAACAGGATCTTCTACTATATAGGACAGAAACACATTTCCAAAATGAAAAGCGGGAGCAGACCTCGCAGGGGTGTGTCGTCAGATCCGCCACCAGCAGATTAATGGCCCTTACTGATCAGATTAAAAATTAATCGTGTTATCGCCCTAAAGACCTGCGGGAAGAAATGGCTTGGAAAATAAAACGTCCTCCGAGGAGACGTAAATCTTGATTGTCAGCCGAAGCTTGATTAAGTGTTAAATTTTAAATTATGATCCCGGCCGTTCCCAGTCCTTTGTCCCCACGTCGATGGGCAAATTTCACAGCCTGCGTTTTTGTGATAACAACTTTTATTGACGTGTTTAGCCTGTTTTATTGCCGCGAATAAAATTTTGCCAAATTGCTCATTTTTAAACACGAAAATTTTTAATAGAGAGGTAATTGAAATTCTGTTTTGAGCCGTAACTTTAATAGGAAAGGATTATGTTGGTGATGGAATATTTTAAGACTCGTCAAATAACAAAAGGTAAAACGCTTTAAAAACGCTCCTTTTAAAAAATAAAATTATATATTTTATAATAAATTTTATAGTTTTGCAAAGAAGATGGGAAAACAACATCAAATGAATAATGAAATCTTCTCCATTTCTTTCTTTTGAATAATTTGACATACAATATTTACATAGGGTCTGCAAATAAAAATTCAATAAATAAAATAATACCATTCCAAGAGAGATGATAGATTCGTAGACATTGAATCTAAAAATGGAAAACAAATCAAAGACGCAATTGCGTCATGGTAAATCTGAGAAAAAAACAAACTCAATGCTTCCACTTGCCGCGCTTGGCAAAAGCGTTGATGACTCACCAATAATGCAGGAGAGAAAATGAACCGTGAATAAACAGGCCGCCGCTCTCCCCATCATTCATAACAGCTTGCCCCTCCGGGTCATCGCACCTGAAAACAAAGAAACGGTTAATGACCTAACCCTTAGAACAGAAGAAGTTGTCAAGGAAAATTATGAGAGTTACAATTTTGACCGGAACTGGAAGTTTCCAGAAAATTTCAAATAAAGAATTCATTTAACCAGTTAAACGTTTTAAGAAGAAATGTGAAAAGTTTCGCAAAATTCAAAGGCTGGTTGATGTTGTTCTTATGAACTTCATTGTGTTTATGTGGTATATTATTATGACGCTGGAAAATGATTTTCAAAGCCTAGAACAATAAATACTTCCAAGAGCAAGCAAGGCGTTTCGACGTTGCGTATTCAAATATTTATGAAAATGTTGTGAAATTCGTAAGTGAAATATAAAACAGTTAACATTTCAAAAGCACACCCAAAAGACCGTCGACATCAACAAACAAAAACAAGTGCCAGCACAAAACTTCGTAAGTTTAAATAAATGAAAACCTAAAGAATTATAGTTGTTAACGCAAAAATAAAGTTTTTTCCCAAGTTGGTAGTGTGCTAGAGTAATAAAAGAGAAAAATATAAAAATTGGTAAGTTGCGTACTTAACACGCATTATATTGAGGTTCAGTAGCTTTTGTATTAATTGATGAATTAATATCTCTGTCTTTTAATTCAATCTAATAAACGTAATTTTTTACATTTATCTTTCATAAATTTTATGTCTTGCTTTGGTATAATTATGTTTTAGAGACAAAAACATATTTTCAATAGGTATAAGTACTATAGAAAGTCGTTTGTAACTGTATGATTAATAATACATACTTATATCAGAAAACACAATTTTTATGACAATGGAAGACGTATCTAACCTATTATTCCAATTCATACATTTTTACTTTATTGACACGTCAAGACTTCAAAGCGTAGTTCAAGTATTAAGTATATTTACACAGACCTTTACCTTAAGAGAATAAAGTTAAAGGTCAGGTGTTACAAAGTTTGTAGACAACAATGTCTACTTTATTCGAAGTCTTACTCAGACTAATAACGTTTTGGGATAGGTACATAGTGTTTCGCTTTGGAGTGGTAGTAAAACAACATTCAAATGTGGAGGAATCGTAGCACAAGCTTGTTAGATCAAATGTCCCGTATTTCAAGATTGAGAATATACTGAAACTACTTCTAGCTAACTTACTGTAATTACCTTTGAAGCTACTGTTGGCACTAAAGATGATTGTTTATGTAAAATAGTAGACAAACACACTGAGTATTAGTTGAGATGCCCGGAGTTCACACGGAATCAAGAAGTGAATCAAAAGGAGATGCTTGCCCAGAAATGAGATCAGATTGGCAAAGTCGTTGCAAAAGGTAACAAAGATAGTACGGACAAAGGAGATTCAAACGAATTGTAAACTAGGATTGCTACGTAAACGTAGATAACTAATCTTGATTTCCAATGATTGAAAAATTGCATGGACTGTTCGTTATGGAGTAAACAATACTACCTTTGTGGATTTCCTTCTTATTGATGCATCAGCATTCTCCTTTCAAATAAATAAAAAAAAAATACTAAATAAAAAATGAAATACAAACTGTAGAAAAAGCTGTACCAAGAAATGACTAATGACAGTGCAATGTAAGCTTTATCAACGTTTTCGTTTGTTTTTTAAAGAACCAACATACGTAAATATTTATTATGATTTTTAGGTGTATTTTTTTGGCAAAATTTCACGTGTCTTAAAAAGGTTGTTTTTATGGTATCCGAATAACCCTACCAGAAGGTAAACCTACCACTTAAAAATGAATCCCAATAAACAAATTGATCCTCAATTCTCAGTATCTGGCATTCAATAGGAGGAAAATATATTTTACCTATTCGCAAATATTGAAAGAAAACCACTCGGGATTCGACCTTGGATGGATTTTTGATGATTAACAATAAATAATGTAGGTAAGGTGGCTTTTTACCCACTTTTACCGGAAAAGTAGATATAATAAAAAAGGGTCGGTCCCCAAAAAGCAGGTCAAATGAACCGAGAATAACCCAAGCAATACAAAATGAACGCTTCCATATAAAGCAACAACTGTATAGACGATGAAATAGAAATATTGTTGAAATTACAAACCTTTTCCCAAATTGATATATTGGTTATTGATTTACATTTACTTGGCACCGACTTCAAAATTATAAAATTAATTAACTAATTGAAAATACGTACTTATTATTTTGTGCGAAGTAAATTTATTTATTGCTTTTTAGTTTTGCGTTTGAAGTCGGTGTTTTTTGTTAAAAAAAAATATATTTTATTAATAAATAAATAAAGCAACAGAAAAAAACATAAACAATAACCAAAATAGAGAAAAATAAGATAAAACATAAACACAAACGTAACGTGAACGTAGTCAATTAAAATTGAGAACCACAATTGATAATATTGTCGAATTGCACATATAGTACATTAAGTGCTAATTATAGTTAATTATAATATTGGTGCTGCAATAAAAACAATAATAAATTCTCTGGATAGGAGATTATCACAGGATGCTAATTCAGTTTTATTTGTTTGGATATCGAATATTTTTGTTTTATCAAATCAAATATACTTTATTGCACAGAACTAAATCACAACAATCAGGCATAACACATGAATACAGTACAATTTGGACGACCTTATTGCTCTAGAGCAATTTTTTCCAGGCAACTACTACCAGGAAACAAACATTTACCAAACTAGGATGCGGGATGCAACAAGAAATAAGTTCCTAAAATCATCATGTTTCATGTTTATCATGTTTTGTTTTATTTCCCGGTAGTACTCTATCAAAATTAAATTCATCTAACAAAGCAATCCTAGTTGCTCTTGTTCTACGTTAGCCCTTAGCATCTAAAATCAATGATAGATTATTGTAGCCCACTCTGACCCTAGGCTTGATGAGGTTGGTAATTCACCTCACAACCCACACCATAGTAGAAGGATATACGGTTATTCTTATAGATACAGAGCAAGTAAATCTCTCTTTGAGTTGTCACCTGATAGTGATTTGGATCTGTTTAATATTAGACCTAAAAAAATAGGCAACAGCTGAGCTGTGGATTTTTTGAGTAGTCTAAGCAGTTTCCAAGGGCGTGAAATTTTTTGCGAGTTTGCTGTTTTCAACTCAAATAGATATTAAATTATTATTTGCGAAAACCTTTAATTAGCTTACTGCATAGATATAACATAATCTATTATTTATTTTTCTATTACATAATTTATTTTTAAGAAAATAAAATAAAATATTGTCTCACATAGTTCATTACATGACCTCACGTCTTCATCTATGAGGTAGTCAGAGAGATACATGCATCGCAAAATAAACTAAGTGCCCACACCTTCCTGAACTTTCTGTTACTTCTACGTGTTAAGTGGTGAGCCGTATCGCCATCTGTATGGTCAATCCATGTTAGTGAAAACTTGCTATTTGACTTAATTTGTTTGCGTCACGCACTTACGTACGAGTACTTTAATGTGCGCAAATGTTAGATTGAAATATTGCTAGAATTGCTTCAGATCTTTTTACTTTCTCCTGAATTGATTCAGGAGAAAGTAAGTTCATTGAAAAAATAAAGAGCTCCTTCGTGCATTATCTATCGAAAAACCGCCATCACCACGCCAGACATTTATTTTAGGTCAAACCGGGTAAATGGCTTGGACCAAATCCTATCCTCTAAAGAACCTTTGCAAAATTGGATCCGTGGTCAGTCAATAGGGCAATGGGCAGACAGGGTAAAATTACTAACTTTGTTTACGGCACGGTGTTCGTACGATAACCGACAGTGTAGCATTCCCTTTTTGGTGATTTGATTTTACGAACCTTCAAAGCCTGATGTTTATCTTTTGATGTCAGGTGATATTAAGGTATCTATATTGTGAAGTTGGAGGCTTTTAACGGTAAGTGTTTTTGGGAGTAAGAATAATAAAAAGACATATTTACCATAAATTCATAAATTATTCTTTACCATAAATTTTATAGCGTTAAAGAATTTTTATCCCAAAAATATTGAATTGGAAAAATGTGGTGTAAATTATATAAATGATAATTATTGGAAATGTTTCTGTAACAATATTTGCATGCTATTGTTGATAGCTGATAAGGAGAGACTTTTATGAGCATCCATCTATTAATGTACCCTTTTCAAAAGCAAATAAAGAGTATTTCTATTTCTATTTCTATTTCTATTTAGACAAAAGAGATGGTACTCGCTACTGTAGGTGTGCCTTGCGGCATTCCCTACTACGCTCAATCTATAATAAGTAGGAGTGACGATATGACCTCTTCTAAAGCTTCATCATCTTGGCTTGCACGCGCGTTATTGTAAAAAATATTTTCTAAATAAAATTAAAAGTCTTATGACGGAGTGGCTACGGCGTCAAGCACGATGTTGATTTCTGTAATTTTACACATTACACATTTTCCTTTACTTCATGTGTTTTTTTTCATAGTGGTTTACAAATATCGTTAAACCTAAAGAAGTTCGTCTCGATACCATCTATTGATTTTTGATTTTATTGAATCTGTTCATAACTGAATAACTAAGTGACCTAGTGAACTCAATGAACTGCTTGAAGCTGTTTGTATTTGAAGATCCCGCATGACTGTACATACAGATAGATACTACAATAACTAAGTTTATACTAATATTCACGCCTAATGATACTCGTATGCACCATATCTCACTAGGACAGGACACTATTGTGGCGCCACCAACAAAATATATGAGTTTGTATAAATGTTACCTTATCCGGAGCCATAGAAAAGTTGCAAACGACTACGTCAATTGACTATGATATTGGTAACGATGTGTGTACATTTTGTTATTAGTATCCTAGTAGGGTAACCCCTTATGCCACCAAATAAGAAATACGCGTCTTTATATAATAAAATGTACGTAGTTTTAAAAATACCCCCTCTAATAATAACCTTTTGTTAGTCATAAAAAGGTATTCTCACGTGCGGCTATCCCGTAATACTTTAAGAGGGAGGGTTGTAAATAACTCTGGCTTTTTAACTTTATAGTACCTACTGGACGCAATGAGCGAGGCGACAGTGACAGCAACGCGAGTAGCGGGGTCGGCACTACTGGATCTCTGTCGATTGAATCTCTGTTTCTCACAGAATTAGACTCTAAGTCCTCTTTACTATGTGACATATTTGTAGATATTTTCGAATGGTATTCACTAACAGCCGATTCGAAAAATGCGATTCGGACATATGTGACCTAAACTGTATTGGACTGGCTTTCTTTCGCATGTTGGAAGGCAAGACTCTGTAAAAAGCCGGACATATCAAATCTTCAGGTTAATTAAGCGCACGATATAGGGAGACGATGGCATTCACTATTTGGACGAACCATAGATTTTTAATAAATGGGTAGCGCTGAGAGCTCCAAAACCGGTAAAATTATAGAAGATATTAAATGCTCAGGTGTGCGTGAACTTTAGCTGAGGGCGTCGCCTGAGAAACCAGGTCCGAAGTCAAGGAAAGAGGGGAAACGTCGACCATGCTACTGGGGCCAGCATCGGAATCCTGGAGAGTTTGCACTAAGTACATCTAATCGCACTTCCCTTGTCCGGTCAAGTAGTTAATACCATCTGTGGCAAACCTGCCATAAGTCACGTCTAATTTAATTCATATTTGGATCTTATATAATTGATATCACGTGGTTTCCAGGATTTAATTTTGTGCCTGGTTAATGGCAATAGGCTCGGCCACAAGTAACGGGACTGAAACCAAGCTAGCGAGCAGTATAGTATACGCTATACCACTGGCTTTACCTTTTGCGATACAGGAGTGATGCTATGTTATGCTATAACATGCTATGTTATGCTATGTTACGCTATGTTACGCTATGTTATGCTATGTTATGCATGTTATGCTTTGCTATGTTATGTTATGCTATGTTATGCTATGTTATGCTATGTTATGCTATGTTATGCTATGTTATGCTATGTTATGCTATGTTATGCTATGTTATGCTATGTTATGCTATGTTATGCTATGTTATGCTAAATTATGCTATGTTATGCTATATTATGCTATGTTATGCTATGCTGTGATATGTTATGCTTTGTTATGTTATGTGTTGTAAAAAAAACAAAACTTCCATCGCTACGATAGCCGGCTCGCTAATCGCTGACGCCCAGTCGCGGCCTTATCTGAACAGTTTCGCACAATGAGATATTTAGTAAGCAAGTCACGAAGTTTAGGTACCTAAACGTGTTCGCCAACACCTTGTATTTACTTACTTACTTAAACAAAGCTCTTAGTATTCTGTTTTTACAACCAACCTCCTTTTGGACTTAGCATAATCGTGTTAGGTAGATGTTGGGGACGAAAATGAGGTGAATGGGACCTCATTTCTAATTATACGTAGAATCAATGTTTATTGCACAAAAAGGGCACATATTCACTTAATATAAGAACACCCTGCAAGGAGTAGGCAAAGGTGTATAGTATATACACCCACTCCTCGTCAGTTTAATTTTCATATAACAGCATTAACCCAGCACTACACCTGCAAATCAACTCAATTATCTATGATCCAAATATAAAAATATAAATTAAAAAAATACAACGTCAGTGGTTTACTATACAACACGAGCCGGGATTAGAATTGAATTTGGATGTTGACATTGGCTTGAGATCGCTGTGAGTTCGCTCCATCAAATAAAGTTAGTTACAATTTTTTTTAACGTAGGTTTGCTTCGGATGACTTTCAATACTTGTCCGAACAAATGGAAAAAGCTGTGGTCGCGTTAGTTACAAGTGTACCTGCCTTTATGTTATGTATTTTATTCAATGTTGAAGTTTTAAAATTAAAATATCTTGCATTGGGTTAAGAAATAACTGCTTCAAAAGTAGTTATAATTTACGCTGAAGATAATAACGACATTATTTCTTTGTTGTAAATGTACTTTCTGGATACAATTAATTTCGTTAAGAAGTTATTTTGTCGTTAAGGTATTATGATGAGTGTTGCGAACTCTTCGCAGGTTTTATAATATTTTTTTGTTTTTTATATTTATTCTGTTTTGACGTTTTGTATGTTGGTTTTGTTTTCTTCTTTTCATTTGCGTTTTTGGTGACGTTGGTAAAAATATATTAAAATATCTCTCAAAGCTAAGTATTTGTTATTGCTTCGTTTCATTTAGTTATACAGTCCGCTTCATATTCATCAGCTACCACCGTAGCTCACAATGAGTTTTTGGAAACTTTCAGACGAATTACTCCATTTTCTTTCCATAGCATTTAAGAACCTCGATTTTCCTGGAACGAGTGAATAAGACAGATTGGTGGCTTATTTGATTTCTGCAGCACAAAGAACCTTAAGGGTGTAGGGACCCTAATCTAGTTCCTATCCGTTACCTAGATGGCGTACGTATAGCGGATTCAGTGTATAACGTGAATAAATTGGTATTTTTCTAATTTATAATTATTTATGAGGCTCATTATTTGTAGGTTCTCTAGACCAAGTAATAGCAAAAAGGTGTAGAGCTCATTTAACTTAGTTTATTCATGACAAAAAAATATTTCTGGTGAAGATTCTAATATAGCGAGGGTCCCAACACTCTTAAAAGGATGTTTTAGACGGTTATCCGTCCAATAACTTACCGCACGTAATATTTTTCTTTGGTAATCAATTTAATTGCAGGACGTGTCGTATCAGGAGGTGAAGATTTGGCGGGAAGAAGAGAGGGACGGCCATTACTCCACCGACAAGAGCGCAGCTCTTTAATAAAGAGAGAGAAACCAAAATGTACAAACTTTTCGGCTTTATTTCTTCACATGAGACTTCCAGATAGTGAGCCTGCTCAACCACCAGCTTATCGCTATCACCCAAATCCCCTGGTAGTAGCGGCTTCCGAGTACATTCCGCTTAGGGACGGTACTGAAAAGTATCGGCGTCCGAAGGACGTAATATACGATCCCGACGACCCGATTACTCTAGCCATAGAGGCAGCCAATCAGCTCGCGACACCAAACACTTCAGGACCCCGATACCGCCCCCCCGGTGTGGTCGACGATTTCCCTCATTCAGCGCTTATCGCTATCGACCCACTAGGGTCGATTAATTCTTTCAAATATTTTTCCTCTCAAACGACGCCCTGACCCGAGGTTCACGCCCAACTGAGCACCCTCAGGCTTTGACGTGACTTATTGTAGATTTGCCGCAGATGGCATTAACTTCTTGGCCGGACAAATGGGCAGCGCTGAAGGCTCTCACCCGGTACAACGTTTAAGACAACAGGCCTGAGTGTGCCCAGTTGGGCGCGAACCTCGGCTTAGGGCGTCGTCTGAGAGGAAGCATATTTGAAAGAATTCTTTCTTACGAAAGGCTAGATAATACATTTTTTCATAACTTTTGCGCATTTTTACTGCAGGGTATATTCCCAAAGTGAGAACACACTGGTCACAACTTAATTGATCTCATCAGAATAGATTGTGATATTTCAAAACAACGCTGTATAATGTTATTTTGTTTTGACTATAATTTTGTTTGTTTATATTTCTTAATTATTATGTGTTCAGCAGTGAAGGAAAACATCGCGAGGAAACCTGAAAGACCTTAAAAAAGTGAGAAAACCTATAATTGAACTGATTTGCTCAGGTTTGACTTTCGGATTGGAAGATCAGACCGGCGACTGGTTTCAGTAAAATAACAGGACCTGTCAAATGTTAAATATTATTTCCCCTCTGGTTGATTGAGGGGAGGCCTGTGCCTAGCAGTGGGACGTATCATCATCATCAGTCCATTAACGTCCCCACTGCTGGGGTACGGGCCTTCCCTATGGATGGATAGGGAGATCGGGCCTTAAACCACCACGCGGGCCCAGTGCGGATTGGTGGTTATTAACGACTGCTAATGCAGCCGGGACCAACGGCTTAACGTGCCTTCCGAAGCACGGAGGAGTTCGAGATTAAACCTTTTTTTGTGGTCACCCATCCTATGACCGGCCTTTGCGAAAGTTGCTTAACTTCAACAATCGCAGACTGAGCGCGTTGACCGCTGCACCACCGAGCTCCTCGTCAGTGGGACGTATATAGACTATTTATGTTATGAGTATAACGGCACAACAAGATACAAAAATAAACGAATACAGAAAAGCCCAACATACGGTTTTATTGCTCATGCAGCGATTTCTTCCAGGCACCATGAAACCTGGCGGGATGTGCCTTGTATAAGTTATTTATGTTTTTTGTATGTAGTACCCATTTGGCAGTACAGGGAACAAATTATACTGAGCCGAGGTTCGCGCCCAACTGGGCACCCTCAGGCCTGTTGTCTTAAACGTTGTAACAGGCGAGCCTTCAGCGCTCCCCATTTATCCGGCCAAGTAGTTAATGCCATTTGCGGCAAATATACAACAAGTCACGTTTAAAAAAGGAACAAATTATGAAAAAAAAAATGCGTTGCCGGCCTGGCTTTTGCTCTTTAGCCGAAAATATTCAAAAGGGAAATCCGCTTGAAACTACGTTAATTGGTGCGCAAAAAAACGTCAAGTCAGACATGGCAGTTTCATTGAACACCAACATATTTAAATACTGCAGTTGCTATTTTTTTATTCGTAAATCCTATTAAAAACAATGGCTTTTACTGGGATAGTTTTCATTTGTTTACTTTTTCCTGCCGAGCGGACCTTGCCGCTCGCATATCTGACTATACAGTATACAGGCGCAAACGAAAATGCCTCGCAGATACTGGTTAAATCATCTTCAGTGGACTGACAAGGATTATGATGATAATGATTGCACCCACTGTCACATTGTGACAGAATCAGAATCATTTATTCAACGTAATTATCATAGATAAACTTTGTTTTAAGTTTACGCGGTTATTATCATAATTAAAGCACATAATAACGGGTTCTTACCGCGTTTAAATGGGGATATGAGACTCCCGATATTTCGACACACACAACACACTGCACACTGCACTGCTGCTGGCATGGCACTTGCAACAATGTTGAAATATCGGGAGTCTCATATCCCCATTTAAACGCGGTTATTATGTGCTTTAATTATAGACAAACTTGTTGAAAGTCGAGTTAACATTTTTGAATCTACGTTATTTCGGAAGGTGTTATGGCTAAGGAGAAGAAATGGCAAGAAACTGCATCAGAAACACACCTTTTAAATCAATATAGGTATACTTTACAAGTTATTTTCTAGAGGAACACATTTAATACCAGGCATTTTAACATTTAGGTAATCATTAATCTTATAATAAGCTTTTTTACATAAAGTGAGGTTTAAATTTGTTTCCTGCGAATTCAAAATACTGTCAGGTATTTCATTGTAAAAACGTATACGTAACCGCAAAAAAGATTAATTTAATTTACTTAGTCTAGAATTACAGATAAACAAAAAAAACCTATTTCGTAGAATCATACAGATTGCGTCTAGAAGTAGAACGAATATAGACATATTCGCGGAAAATCTATTATTGACCTGTAAACGTAACCCAGACTTCCCGGGGAATAATTAAGAATTAATCAAAACTTTATCAACTCAAAACAATACTTAGTTGTAAGGACAATTATTTACTTAAAGTTTTCTAGTTCACGGCCTAGAAGGAATTCTATAGAGTTTCACGTAATTATTTCGACAAAAAATATTTCGAGCTTTATCGAATTAAATGTGAATATATTATACTACGTATAGAACGGCAACTTTCTGCTCCCCAAAGATAGGCAAGAGATAGGATTACCTACCCGCCCGGTTTTACTTTAGTCTCCAATCGTATGGCATTAGACGTCATATTCACAGATGCGCAAGTATGACAACGTCAATGTGTAATGTCTATGAAAAACGAGGTGTTCTGTATAAAGTGTCCGGGATATACTCTTGGTAAGTCACCACGGGCTCTTAAATACAGGTAATAGGCGCTAGGCTGACCCTGTTAGTAAAGCTTTTAAGCCTAAAACCACCGTTTGAGCCTCACAATTTGCTGAACAACTTTTCTAACATGACGTCTGACGTTTAGTGCAAGAGGATTAAAATTGGCAGAAAATTAGGTTTTTAAAAGCCTGTCCTTTCTCCAATTACATACCTTCATATCATCATCATCATCAGCCCATTAAAGTCCCCACTGCTGGGGCACGGGCCTTCCCTATGGATGGATAGGGAGATCGGGCCTTAAACCATCACGCGGGCCCAGTGAGGATTGATGGTTATTAACGACTGCTAATGCAGCCGAGACCAACGGCTTAACGTGCCTTCCGAAGCACGGAGGAGCTGGAGATGAAAACTTTTTTTTTTTTGTGGTCACCCATCCTATGACCGGCCTTTGCGAAAGTTGCTTAACTTCAACAATTGCAGACCGAGCGCGTTTACCTACATATACTTACGCCTATTTCCCACCGGAAGCAGAGATTATGGAATTCCATTTGCTTCGATCCTGACACACTTTTCTTGCTTCCTCCACATTCATTAATCGTTTACTAAACCTTTTCTAAGGACATCTCCAATTTGGTCAATCAATGGTGGTCCTTCTGGGTCATCCTCTGCCAATCCACCACCAACCTTCGCTTTATATACCGCTTTCGTAATCCTATGATTCTTCATCCGCTCTAAGTGTCCAAACCAACTTAACTCCCTTCTCCAATATACATACAGTTTCTTATTTATTCTAAAACATTCCTGTCAGATGCTATTCCGGTACAATGTAACAAAACTTTTAGCGCTGCATCCTACATGTTAAACGACTTAAGTAGTAAACGTAGCCGTAACATACTATCTTTCGAAAGTTCCAGAGAAACGCCATTTGCTAGAAAGTAACGACACAAAAATATATTGCTTGAATTTGTATCGGTGTTACAGTCAAAATATATCAACATCAAATTTCAAATTCAAAATTATCTTTATTCAGTAAGTAACATGACACTTTGAATGAGTATTTTTTTACATAACGAACATCTTATTCACCCAAAACTTATCAGCAGCAACAGTTTCTTACATCCTGTATAGCAAAGAAGCTGCAAGAAAAACCTCGGTGGCCCTAGACGTTCTTTAAAAAAACATTAATTATAATTATGAAATTTAGTAATACATTTTCAGTCAGAAATACCGGTAGCAGGTACGGATAGAATAAAGAATAATTTTACGTATAGAACCGTAACTCTCAGCACCAATTCAAAGGCGAACGTCGTATCTTATAAGAAAGTGAAAGAATTGGCCTTTAATAGACAGGAATGGAAAATGCTTCACCGACAAGAGCGTGGCTCTTAAATTAATGATGAATATTGGTTTCCAGGCAGCTATTGCCATGCTGTCTTCTGAATAGTCAGTACAAAGATTACAAATAAGTAATTTAACACAAATCAAAGTTGACCCATTGACGTAATGACCCATGACCCATGGCCCATCGTAAGATGAATCGAGTACCCTCAATTCACCAAATCAAAGTACGTTTCGAAACAAATTATATTTGGTAAAGCCGCAAATGCGGCAGAAGAAAAACAGAACAGTCTTGATAATTGATAAATTGGGTAGTTTCTATTTACAAAGATCGACCAAGTATGATATATCGCAGTACGATCCGTCTTGTTTACACCGTAGGAGACGTGGACAAATCGTTTCATTTCCCCAACTCGAAACGGAATGGGACTGTTGTTTAATGGACGGTGTCGTGCACTTCCTTCTGGGATGATGAGGGGTTTTGCTTAAGAACTCCCTGGGAATTGAGTGAATTTCGTGTGAAAAGGTAATGAGTTCTTGGCGTGCTCAGTGTTGTTCCGTCAAGGTAAAATGTGTTCGGATGTTTTACGGTAACTGGCGTGTAGGCTTATGTATGAAAGTATAATATATCTATGTATGTATATATAAGTCTAGTGGTCAGAGCATAGTGCTCGCAATCTGGGTGTCTGGGTTCGATTCTCAAGACACTGTCGAAAATTAGTGTTATGAATGTATTTTATTCGGGTAGGACACTTGATTAAAAAAGTAAGCTAGTTTCGTGGCACGGAAGGCACTGTAAGGCACTGTAAAGCAATCGGCCCAGGCTACAATTTACTTAATGTTAGTAGGTATGTAGTTGTTACGTGGGCGACGACAGGGCCTTTGGTGACTTAATAGTAACTATGACACTAGGGTTGATGAGGTTAGTCATTGACCAACCTACACGATGGAAGCAATTAAAATGGCATTGACTGGCCGGACAAATAGGGGGCGCTGAGTGCTCGTAAACTACGTCCTTCGGACGCCGACACTTTTGAGTATCGTACCTAAGCGGGATGTATTCGGAAGCCGCAATTACCAGGACGATCACAAACCCTAATACTCGTACAGTAATACTGTTACAGAATACCTATAATTATGCATACATGCATGTAAATAAGTACATTAATGTAGTGAAAACTTACATGAATGCATGCACGACTCTGGTGTAAGGTGAAATTGTGGTCAAACGCGGGCATAAAACTATTACACAACAAGTTAAAAACAATTTTGTACACATAAAATTCGCTTACAGAATAAAGTTCGCTCTACACCAAGCACCGTTTACTATCTCTTTTTCCGTGACAAAAGACTCGGACACTTAACAATAGAAAAAGTTCACAGCTACCCAAATACAAAAAAGTTGTTCTCTTCCTTCCGCTGGCTAGAAAAACTTTCCTTAGCGGTTGTTTTATGGCTGAAGAAAACATGTTGCGTGTTACAGATCAAAAAAGATGATATAATATTTCTTGACAATTGGGTAGTTTCTTAGGTCAAATATAAATTATGTAATTCTGATTACTATATAAAGACAGATCTAAAGTTGACTAAAAACCGTTTAATTTTTCTATTAAACTTATTTATGAATTTAAATTAAGAAAAATGTAATAATAAATGCGATATTTCCTCACGTTATTCTATGACGTCACAGTGTGATTTTTCATACCCATAGTGATTTCATGTTGTGACGTTTCGTAAAAAGTAACTGATTTGACTAGAACTAGACTGGAAACTATCATATGTCCATGTTGTATGTACCAACATAACAATAAGCTTATGACTATATGCCCAATTCATTTAGAGTATATACATCGCAAGATGAACTAAGTACCCACACTCCAGTGAGCTTTCTCTTAGACCAACGTGATAGGTGGTGGGCCGTATCGCCGTTTATAATGGTCGAGCAAAGTGTGTTAATGAAAACAACACTTTAGATACATTGATGCTTCATAGGTGTATGTTCAATAACTCACTCCTCGATTGAGAAGCAAGCCGATGTACCACAAAACTACAATTATATTACAATTTCACTATATAATAGACATTGAATACGAGGAAAATGCGTGATATAAAAACAGTAGAAAGAAGTATGTGAGGCTTACAACGAGACAGTTGATAAACTATCCTGCCGTCACACGGCTACTTTTTGACAAAATGATTTGTTTTTGGATTTATCACCTAGCCAATCTGCCGTAACAGACTGTGCACCGAGAAAAGGGAACGGAGTTTGAAAAGGTACGTAAATATTATCTACTTTCGGTACATTTTTACATGAAAATCGCCTTTCAATTAAGAAAATATTAAAAAAATATATAATATCTTAGTGCAAGACTAGTAACAGCCTCCGTGGTCTAGTGGTTAGAGCATTAGGCTCACGATCTGGAGGTCCGGGTTCAATTCCCGATGGGGATAGTCAAAATCACTTTCTAAGATTGTCCTTTGTTTGGTACTTTTCAGGCTTGAATCACCTGATTGTCCGAAAGAGTAAGATGATTCCGTGCTTCGGAGGGGACGTTAAGCCGTTGGCCCCGGCTATTAGCCGTAAAAACACGTCCACCAACCCGCATTGGAGCAGCGTGGTGGAGTACGCTCCATACCATCTACGGTTGATTGAGGGGAGGCCTGTGCCCAGCAGTGGGACGTTTATAAGCTGTTTATGTATGTTTTATGTAATATCTTAGTAGTAATTTAAGCATAAACTTACCAAAGGTTCATTTTTATAATAATACTATATATACGAATATATATGGAGGTAGGTACATCATTTCTAAATCGATACAGGGTCTTAGTGGCATCGTGACGAAAACTGTAAGGGATAATACAGAAAATAATTTTGTGCTGATATCAAGAGGAATTTTACATCGCAAAAGTAAGTACTAAAGAATTGTAAATAATTTCAAAACTCTAAAATTTTACTGGATTTTCCGACAGAAAATTCCACGTGGTATCAACTCAATATTATGTCTGAATTCTCCCCCTCATTACTCGTTACGGTGTCACTAACACCTGTACGTACTTACGAGTATAAAACGACGTTGTAACAAATGCTGTTTTTGATATCACCTCGCAATCATAAGCTGAATCATGATGTTACTCCGTAACGACCTCTGTGGTCTAGTGGTTGAGCGTTGGGCTCACGATCCGGAGGTCCCGGGTTTCGAATCCCGGTGGGGACATGTCAAAAATCACTTTGTGATCCCTAGTTTGGTTAAGACATTACAGGCTGATCACCTGATTGTCCGAAAGTAAGACGATCCGTGCTTCGGAAGGCACGTTAAGCCGTTGGTCCCGGTTACTTTACTTATCTGATGTAAGTCTTGTACGTTACGTTACATGAGCCATGTCAGGGGCCTTTGGCGGCTCAATAGTAACCCTGACACCAGGGTTGATGAGGTTGGTAATCCACCTCACAACCCACACGATAGAAGAAGAGATGATGTCACTAACACCTATTATTTATTTAAGGCGACATCATAGAGTGGCGTAAAATACAAATTGTTGGTATAATATACGTATTATACCAATTGTCCTTATTTTTAATTTTTCACGCCATTGAACTTCTTTTGTATTTGTTGTAGGTATTTTACGGATTTCCTTCACTGTATTTCCCTAAGCGGTACCTCACTTATTCAAGGTATTTTTCGGTTCAATACTCGTACCGGAACGTGAGAATGTGTTGAACCTTTGAACCCGAAAATCGTTTTAACTCCCAAAGTAGCACCTATTAAGGATGAAGCTTCTTACACAGGCTTCTTTCATTTAATTAACGCGGATCTTAGAACAATGATTCCACGAAAACCGCTTATAGGGAAAAACATAAAGTTTAAAATAACTGCCTTTGGGGTCTAGTGGTGTAGATTGTTTGATCTTGGGTTCGATTCCTGACAGAGATATATCACAAATTACTTTTGCTTTTTTAATTATCATTTATTTATTTTAGCAGTTCCGGCGCGCGATGCGTCCACGCATACAGAGAGCATGCAATGAAAGGTAAAATGCTCCATGGTCCAGTGGTCAGAGCGTTGCGCTCACGTCCTTGAGGTCTAAGTTCAATTCCGGTTTGGGAAATTCTTTGGTTAGGACACTGCAGCATGAATAACATGATTGTCTGAAAAAGTAAGATGATTTCGTGCGTTTAAATGCACGTTAAACCGTTGGCCCCGGGCTACTAGCTCAAACAATTCCACTAACCCGCAAAAGAGCAGCGTGACGGATTATGCCACATAAGTCAAGTTTAAAAATAAAGAAGTAAAAATATATTTTAAATTAAGTAGCCTCTTTATCCCGCCCACGAATGTAATTCCCGTAAATCTTCTAAACATAGATCAAGAAACGGCGCGTGAAATATTATTATACATTACATTAATTTAAAATAAATTATAGCGCTACGTTCTTGTTATTAAGAAACAAACTTATTTCAAGGAAAAAACGAGTACTAAAAGGAAATCTAAATAGAACAAAAGTAAACGGGATTCCAAGCAAATTGTGTGTTATATAACACGTTGATGGTCAGTTTTTCTCTGTGTTTTGACACAAGTATTTTGTTTAGACGGATGTAACTGTTATATCGGCTCAAGTATCGATAAGTAAAGACATAATTAAAACACATAATAACGGGTTCTTACCGCGTTTAAAGTGATCATGGCACTTGCAACAGTGTCGAAATATCGGGAGTCTCATATCCCTGCTTTAAACGCGGTAAGAACCCGTTATTATGTGTTTTAATTATGATAATAACCGCGTAAACCTAAAACAAAGTAAAGACACAGTGACACAAACGGCTATAGATGCTGACGGCTATAGCATGAGTGACGTTTTACACCGAAATATATCTGTGTTATAAGACAGTATTATTAGACAGGCGAGGAGAACCGATGGCCGATGGGGCGGAAAGGTTCTAGAATGGCGACCACGTGTCGGGCAACGCTCAGTGGGTAGGCCCGCTACAAGGTGGACCGACGATCTGGTGAAGGTCGCGGGAAGCCGCTGGATGCGGGCAACGCAGGACCGATCGTCGTGGAGATCCTTGGGGGAGGCCTATGCCCAGCAGTGGGCGTCGAACGGCTGATGATGATGAGACAGTATTGACCGTTCTGTCATTACTGTTATAATGTACCTGTCTGTCTGTGTCTGTGGTTTCTGGGAGTAATAAATGTTTCTTTCTTTACTGCAAAATTTAAAACGTCGTGCATATAAATTCTGTCAGATTTAGCACGTTAAGTACGACGGTTATGATCTTTCAGTATATCAATGTGTTAGTTTCCGAATCATCTTTAGCGCTTATCGCTATCGACCTGCTTGGGTCGATTAATTCTTTAAAATATTTTTTCCTCTTAGACGATGTCCTGAGCCGAGGTTCGCGCCCAACTGGGCACCCTCAGGCCTGTTGTCTTAAACGTTGTACCGGGTGAGAACCTTGAGCGCGCCAAATCTACAATAAGTCACGTAAAAAAAAGGTGAGTTGTGCGATTTTTATATAAATATATTAATTTAAATATGACAGTGTTTCCATCGCCGTGCGCCAAGCATGATGTTGATTGCTTAACATTTTGAATTTTGATATTGAATCCATGTTTGCCCTTTTCGGAGAATGGGTGACTTACATGTCGTAGAGTCTCGAGTTCGAATAACCCTGCCAACCACTGAATTCGTCTTTATGATTTTGAATTCATGTTTGAATCGCAGATAATTGATATCACGTGGTTTCTAGGATCTGTGCCCGGTTATGGCAATAGACTCGCCACCTATTTGTTGGGCCTTATACATACCTGGGGAAGAATAGGTGTACATACATTTAACACCTGTGCCTACCCTTTATAGTATATAAGGATACAGATGTTATGCTGTTTGGGAAGTTGACTTTTTCCACGCGTCACAGTACCGAACGCCGATTCCAGTAAATTCTTAAAGTAAGAAGACGCCATAATCACTCAACAACCAAACAAAAGGTAGGTCAAACAAGCAGTAAGCCGTTTGACAACCTTTGTACCTTGAGCAATCTAACAAACAATTCCGAAATATATTTGAAAGATGCTAAAACTCTCTCCTCTCAACAGAATAAGTAGAACTTTGTCAAAGTTAGAAAACATAGGGAACTTCTAAAAGTTAACGGGAATTTGTGAAGGTATGCTGGTCGTAACAAAACGAGGTCAATCAAAGCGTGTTTTTAGAAATACTTCTTTTGTTTTGTAAGTATCAGCTAAGTGAACAGTAAGAATTCGACGATACCAGTTATACGACTTTGACTTGAAAATAGCTCGGATTATTAAGATTGTTAGAAATTGTTTGTTCAAATAAACGATCTGATGTTTCGATAGAGAATAATTATATAGGGACCATAAACTACCTTGTGTAAACTTGTAGAAAGATATCCAGATAAAAAATAGTCATAGACACTGAATTTCTTGCGATGTACTTTGCAATTAATTAGAGGCAATAGATTCTATATACTGAATATGATGATTCAGGCCATGATTTTAAGATAAGCGATGGAAAATTTCACTTGACATTAACTTTGACTCATGTGCCGAATCATCTCCCTCAGTATTCATTACGATGTCACTTACACGTATGGGTGTTAGTGACACCGTAATAAAAACTTTGGGGGATGATTAAGACCATGATTCTAAGTGGATATCAAGTGGAATTACCTGCCGGAAAATTCAGGAATATTTAAGTGTCTTTATAATTATTTTCAGTTCCCTACATTTGCGACGGAAAATTCCACTTTATATTAACTCAGGATCATAGTCTCAATCGTCCCTCAAAGAGTTCGTTAGGATGTCATTAACACCCTATTTAATTATAATAATTATACAGGATGTTGACATTGTAACGGAAACTTTGATGATTCATACCTTAATAAATTCAGAGTTGATATCAAGTGGAATTTTCCGTCGCAGAAGTATAGAACTGAAAATAATTTAAAAAAATACTAAAACTTTCATGATTGATATTGTAATATACGAGAAGAATTCAACTGTTAAATAAAATAAAAACGTTGCTTTTGATATAAAAAAAAATATACAAGGTTCAAAACGCCATTAAAAGACGAATTTAAAATCTCCATAAAAGCATCTCTAAATTTTTTTTTTTTTTGGAAAGCGTTCCATCTTTGATTCCTTTCTTTTGTCTAAGAAACCGTGAATTAAGCGCCGAGTCTCCTAAATGTTTCGCGGAAATTGTTAAAGGATCTCGTCTAAGAGCACGAAGCATGAAAAGCAGATAGAAATAACAGTAATGTACTGAAAACGGTATTTTTACCTTATACAGCCGGTCACGGTTCGTTTGCCATTCCTTCTCTTTTAAAGGTAATGCCTTCGTTAACGTTTTAACGCAAGATAAAACAGAAGGTAACGTTTAGCTAGATGACTCTAGGAGCTAATTTAGTCCCGACTGAAGGCTACCGAGCCTTTGCAACGATGTATCTGCATGGACTCCTTTCAAAGTAATGTTTACTAGACCTTTATTACCTGACCTGGTGGGCTAAAACGGCCACATTGTTGCAATTGGCTTGTGTACGGTTACGAGCATTAATATGTATACACTTTGGTACCATGTCACATTAACTTTTTTGACAAATTGAACTGTAAGTCTCACTAAATGTCAAATATGTTAGTGTGACAGAGACCTAAAGTGGGTACATTATATTGCTCATGACTGTACTAGGTTCTAGATAAATTATAAAATTCTGATTACTAAATAAAGACAGATCTAAAATTAACGATAAACATTTTCTTTTTCTATTTAACTTATTTATTAATTTTGATCAAAAGATACGTCCGAAATAATAATAATAAGTCCGAATTTTATCACGTTTCTCTATGACGTCACAGTGAGCTTTTTCATACAGATTCCATAGTATTTTCGTGTTTTGACGTTTAGTAAAAAGTGACCGATTAGACTAATTGGATAACCTGTGACGTCATAGAAAAATGTGACAAAATGTCGAACTAATTGTTACATTTTTCTTTATTCAAATTCAAAAATAAGTTCTTGCTTCGATGTGGCCTTTTTAACCCCCGAGATTAGACTATCTACGTCGTTGACTTTGATTTTGACTTTTCTTCTTCTATCATGTGGGTTATGAGGTGGACTATTAACCTTTGCAAACCTGGTGTTGCTTTTGCTGATTCGCATAGTTGGAGGGAAAGAGGATCTTTGTCTTTTTCATTTCTCACAGACCAGAGCAAAATTTAGGCGAATAGAATTATACCTTTGTCGCATTATTAAGGAAATTTCTTTGAAGTATTTCCTGTCCTTCATAAAGACGGCTTTTGAGCTGAAGCTTACTGGAGCTTAAGTCGTCCAAAAACTTCAAAGCATACAGTTATGATCAGCAACGCTTTCAAGGACAGTAAGGTCTAAAAAGCCTTTGGTAAAGGTAGGGTATATACAGTCTTTTATAAGTGTTGCAAATTCATCTCCAATATTTTTTTCCTTAACGAGATTTATAGTAGTTAGAAACGAGCGCTGGTCAGGTTAGAAGATAATAACGAAGTTCGCCTTTTGTCTTCTTCTTCTATTGTGTGGGTTGTGCGGTAGAGTACCAACCTCATCAACCCTGGTGTCAGGGTTGTTATTGAGCCGCCAAAGGCCCCTGACATGGCTCATGTAACGACTACTTACTTACATCAGAAAGTAGTAACCGAGACTAACGGCTTAACATGCCTTCCGAAGCACGGGTCACCTTACTTTCGGACAATCAAGTGATCAGCCTGTAATGTCCTAACCAAACCAGGCATCACAAAGTGATTCTTGTGATAATTCCCCACCGGGATTCGAACCCGGGGCCTTCGGATCGTGAACCCAACGCTCAACCACCTCGGAGGCCGTTAGGTTAGAAGATGAAAACGAAGTTCGCCTTTTGTAAAATTATTATAATAAATTAAGACACACAAATGACTAGACAAGACAAAAGATAGACATATCACTTTCGTATCAAACCATAACTAACAGTAGTATTGCGTCGGATGGCAATCAAAACTTGGCCGGACAAATGGGGAGCGTTGAAGGCAACATGCTAATGCGTGCTTATGCGCTTAGCCAGGTTGCAAACGATAATGACAATCGACAGTAACAGTGGCAGATATGATATAGAATGGACACCTTATCCCAGCAAAGGACCAAATTATGTAGGCTGTTTATGTGATGTATGACACCTTATGTCAATCCTATACAAGGTGTTAGTGACATCGTAACGAAAACTTTTTTCAGGCCACGATTCTGAGTTGATATCAATTCGAATTTACCGTCGCACATGTATGGAACGGAAAATAATTATTAAAAAGCACAATAAAAAATCATGAATTATCTGACAGGAAAATCCCTCAAAGTTTTCGTTACAATGTCACTAACACCCTGTACTTGGGATAACACCACGTCAAAAATTAAAGCGTTACTTTTAATTAATGTTGTACTTATGAGGCCAATTGCAGTTGGTAATAAATATGTAAGGAGAGATAATATTTTTAGAAAAGTTTATAAAACAAAGTAGAGATCACTATACATGTAAGTAGGACTTAAGAATTACAGAACAATGCGATACCTATCAAATGTCGCTGTAAGAAAAGTCGATTAGAAAATGAACACTAAATTACATCAATTTAGAGCTCAATTGACTAAACTGTAATTGCGGAATTCTAGAAGACACAGACAAAACACTATCCAACCCTAGTTTCATCAAAGGTTGGAATTAACTTTGCTTCAAAAAACCACTAAAACAAGGGTCAATCAATATAGCGAGATCGTAAAACGTTTCACAAGCAATTTAGTTGGCTACGATCTGTAGTTAGGTACTGATTTAGTCTTTTGTCTATAGTTTTCGATGTGACAAGATTAATTTGTGTTGTATACTAATATTGGTGTCGATTCCAGTACACACCATCTAAGTTTATTTTAAGTTATATCTGTCACTTTCTCATGCACCAAAAAGGAAAGGGACGAGTAATCAACAGGCATGAAATTCAAAGAATGCACCTCACTTTTATGCAGAGACTTGAAACTTACCTCCTAAAAAATATATTGGCAAATAACCCGACAGACTTAAGTTGACAGCACACGTCAAACGGATTGCATAATTATCAGCGATATGCCTATTTTATTCGCCCGGGTTATTCATTCAGTCACTCATTCATTTTAAAATTAACAGTTGTCAATCATTCGTTCGGATGAAGAGCTCGGTGGCGCAGCGGTAAACGCGCTTGGTCTGCGATTGTTGAAGTTAAGCAACTTTCGCAAAGGCCGGTCATAGGATGGGTGACCACAAAAAAAAAGTTTTCATCTCGAGCTCCTCCGTGCTTCGGAAGGCACGTTAAGCCGTTGGTCCCGGCTGCATTAGCAGTCGTTAATAACCATCAATCCGCACTGGGCCCGCGTGATGGTTTAAGGCCCGATCTCCCTATCCATCCATAGAGAAGGCCCGTGCCCCAGCAGTGGAGACGTTAATGGGCTGATGGTGATGATGAATGATGGTGATGATGCACTATATCTCACTAGGACAGGACACTATTGTGGCCCCACCAACAAAATGTCTGAGTTTGTATAAACGTTACCTTATCCGGAGCCATAGAAAAGTTGCAAACGACTATGATATGGGCTGATGATGGGCTGATGATGATGAATCATTCGTTCCTTTCCTTTCCGACGGATAAGAGTGACGGGCATAACTTAAAATAAAATTAGGAGGTGCCTTCAGGAATCGGGGCCACTATCTGTTACCCACGACTTAGTTAGCGTCAAACCTTACTATTAAACTACCTATACAGGATGTTAGTGACATCGTAACAAATACTGAGGGGGACGATTCAGACCATGATTCTGAGGTGATAGCAAGTGGAATTTTCTGTCGGGTTGCATATTATTCACTCATACATTTAAAATTAACAGTTGTTTATTTTCGGTCCCTTTAAAGCGGATAAGAAAATAATGAGTATAAGTCAAAATTAAATAAGGAGATGTCTGTTATCTGCGACTTTTTTTTTTGACGTGACTTATTGTAGATTTGCCGCAGATGGCGTTAAGTACTTGGCCGGACAAATGGGGAGCGCTGAAGGCTCTCACCCGGTACAACGTTTAAGACAACAGGCCTGAGGGTGCCCAGTTGGGCGCGAACCTCGGCTCAGAGCGTCGTCTGAGAGGAAAAATATTTGAAAGAATTAATCGACCCTAGTGGGTCGATAGCGATAAGCGCTGATTGAGAAAAGTCGTCGAACACGCCGGCGGGGTCGGTATCGGGGTCCTGAAGTGTTTGGTGTCGCGAGCACTGCGACTTAGTTCGCGTAAAATCCTACTATTAAAACTATAGAAATCGCATACAAATGTTACTACTACTTAAGGATTGAATTTCGCAAAATCCCTACTAAAGAAGTATTTCTTCATAATTATGTTCCGTCATGTGTTCCGTTTTCTCAGGTATTCGTTACCATTATTTCATAGACCCTAGTAAGTCAATCACACATACCTAACGCTTCTTTCATAGGGGACGTCGAGTTGATTGTATTGATTGTAGTCTAAGTGGTATTTATTGCCATTCAGAAAATTTGCCTTTCAACTGTTTTACAAAAACAGTAGTTAAACAAAAACTTTACAAAAAAGGTTATTATAAAGTTAGTGATTATTTAGAAGATATGAATGCATGGGATTAACTGTTTGAGAACTGATATTAGGCAGCTAAATTACTCAATTGTAAACCAATATTTTGTTTATTTTTATTTTTTTAAAGAACGTCTAGGGCCCTGTGCCGAGGTTTTTCTTGCAGCTTCTTTTCCCCGGCTATACAGGTTGTGAGAAGCTGCAGTAGTTTTAGGCGGATGAGACGTTCGCTATGTAAAAATTGACGATTCAAAGTGTAACTATGTTACCAACTGAATAAAGATATTTTTGAATTTGAATTTGAATTTATTTATTTGGATTTAACTCCCTACAACGATTGACTCCTATAACTGCCTCAACATTAAAAACAAAAAAAAAGAAAAATGGAACGGGTTACCGGCTCAAGTGTAATCCTTCTTATAATATGGAGTCCTTTAAGCGAAGCGTGAAGAAGCACCTAGTAGGCCAGTATGGTAGTCGAAACTAATTCGAAACTGACTCATTGCGTTCAGTTGCTACTGCAATTAGGGCTTCTCTATATTTTTACCATCAGGCATAGTTGAGCCAACATACTTGGCCAATATAAAAAAAAATACTCAGGCTTCATATCGAAACATAACTTATGAACAAATTACTTACGTAAGTTATTATATTCAATATGTCATAACAACCCGATTTATATAATTTCAATGTAAGCCTTCGTTGTAAGTGATAATAATTATACCACAAAGTTCCATGTCAAACTGTAAGCCCATTAATCAGTTTTCACATAATCAATTAATTCAATGGGCACTTCTGATGTAATATGCCTTTTGTTCGTAATTGTAACTTTCATTTAGGTTAAGTACCTACTTCACTATTGCTTGGTTTAGTATAAATAGGTAGTCATATAATACTGGGGTATGCATAATTAGAATTACACTAAATTTTATGAGTTTGAATTGCAAAAGCGGTATATAAAGCGAAAGTTGACGGTAGGGCTGGCAGAGGAAGACCGCGAAGGACTTACATTGACCAAATTGGAGATGTCCTTAGAAAAGGTTTAATACGATCTACTCTGAACCGGCGTGCGTGTATGAAGCGATTGATGAATGTGGACGAAGCAAGAAAAGTCAGGATCGAAGCAAATGATATTCTATAGTCTCTCTCTTACCTCGGTGGGAAATAGGTATGAGTTTATATATGTATGTTTATGAGTTTGATTTCATATTTGGATCATATATATTGTTGATCACGGGGTTTCCAGTTTTTGTGCCCGGCTGGTGTCGATAGCCTCGCCAACTATTAAATAGGACTTTTAAAAAAGCTGGCGATAAGTAAGTGTATGTACAGACTACAAACGTGTTGTTATTATAGTAGTTTTTGGTATGTGACAATCACAAATGACGCGCCATACAAACGCAGTCAGTCTGTGTCTATTCTATGAAATCACATCGGGATTTATTGTGCCGCGCGCGACTTTGTAACCCGTGCTTACCGTGTTGTGTTAACGGCCTCCGTGGTCCAGTGGCTGAGCGTTGGGCTCACGATCCAGATGTCCTGGGTTCAAATCCCGGTGGGTACCTACATATCACAAAAATCACTTTGTTATCTCTAGTTTGGTTAGGACATTACAGGCTGATCACCTAATTGCCCGAAAGTAAGATGATCCGTGCTTCGGAAGGCAAGTTAAGCTGTTGGTCCCGGTTGCTAATTACCGATGTAAGTATGTAGTCGTTACATGAGCCATGTCAGGGGCTTTTGGCGGCTCAATAGTAACCCTGACCCCAGGGTAGATGAGGTTGGTAATTCGCCTCACTGCCCACACGATAGAAGAGAAGACCGTGTTGAAGTCACAAGGCATATATTCATAACAGAGTGTGCTATATCGCCTATCAAAATAATATTTTGTTGATCGTCAATCTATAAATCTCTTAAAATTGATAATACGACATTCGTGACCAAAAGCCGTTACTAAAAACACCGTAAAAGGGATTTAATACTGATTTCGCGTGATATCGTTGTCAACGGTTCGTAATCATTGACCCTTTAATTCCCTGATTGGTAATATCGCGTGCAAGGAACTGATTTGTGGAAGTAGTTGATAAATTCGAATAATGCATTAGCGATTTTTTTTCGTCGTGGTTCAAGTCGCGACTTGTGCTGAGTGCGGCCCTTTAACCCAGGACATCCATCACCACCTTATGATCATTCTAATGAACATCTTCTATGCTTTTTGTAAGTGTTTTGTGAACATTTTAAGTGACGTTATTGTCTTGTTTTTGCGTGTAGTATCCTTTTATAATAAACTAGCTTTTGCCCGCGACTTCGTCCGCGTGGCGTGTTATAAAAAAGAGATATTTGTGTGTGTGTGGGAGTGCATATCAAATTTCAAACATCTAACTTATGCAGTTTAGATTTCTTCATACAATTTTTTTCCCGCTAACCCCCATTTTTCAAAATACAGCCATAACTTGTCTTTATATTTAAGGTATGCATGCATGATCTATCTTACGCGGTTTCGATTTTTTCATACAAATGTTTCTTCCCGCTAATTCCCGTTCCTTTGAGAATTCCGGGAATTCCTTTCTTAGTGCACCTCTCTTTTGTAACACGCCACGCGGACGAAGTCGCGGCCAAAAGCTAGTTTATTATAAGTATTTTGTCCAAAAATCAAGATACACATAACTTCACAAGAATTCGGAAAAAATGCACGACGAAACCGATCACACTAAGGTTTTTAGCTTTCCTGTGATATGGAGGGATCTCCTTGTATCATCATCTCCGTAGCATTATCCTGTTTTTCACAGGGTCCGTTTATCTAATCTAAAAATTTGACAGGTCCGGTTTTTTACAGAAGCGACTGACTGTCTGACTATTCAACCTGTGAGGGATCTCCTTGTATGGTAGTCGATATTTGTAGTTTTGCCTTGCAAGCTATAATGCACAAGACGACATTTTAATATACTATCGCAGAGCTTCACTTGGCCCTTTTAACCACTTACTTCTATTTCGTGGTAATATACAATGCTAGTAATTATTCAAGGCACATCGCAGTAGTCGATTAGGAGATTAAGTCTCACAGTAGATGTATTGTAGGCAATAAGCTGGTAATAGCCTGAAAGTGGCTTAGGTACCGACGATGTTTCATTTCTCTACGTGATTCCTTCAATCTCCTTGTTAGGTATGATATTAATGTGTTCATAATAATATCATACCCATCGCTTCTGTAAAAAACCGGACCTGTCAAATCTTCAGTTTAGGTAAGCGGACCTTGTGATGATGATAATGATTAATGTTTTCACATGAATCTACTATCTGTTAGGTACTGGTACTTAGTAGATATATCCATATTTTTTACACACCGCGATACGGCAATACGGCTCACCACCTATCACGTTGCTCTAAGATAAAGCTCGGTGAAGTGTGGGAACTTAGTGCATCTTCCGATGGATGTACCTCTGACTACCCCAATTAGAATACTGTCGTGAGCGTATGTTATGTTTTATACAAAGCAATAACCGTATCTACTCTTTCTATTTAACCTCCCATGGCCCAGATCCTCTTTACCTTCATTTGGCATTGTCGTCAATCGTGAACTTCAGAACTCCGATACCGACCTCGCCGGTGTGGTTGACGATTTTCCTCATTCAGCGGTTATGGCTATCGGGTCGATATTTGTCGATTAATTTTGACGCACTGCGCCGAAGTTCGTGCCCAACTAGGCACCCTCATGGCCAAGTAGTTAATGCCAAAAAAAAACGCGAACTTATCGATAATATTCAAAAATGTCTTTTAAGATCTAAAATTTTTTATCTAAATTATAACATTTTTTTCACGGGTCACGAATTACTTAATGTCTTCGTCAGAATATCAAAAATTGTTATCGTTATTTTAAATCGCTGACGTTTCGAAAATCAATGAATGCGGACTATTTAATACAACGATGCCACGTAATTAAAAATGTTGATTGGATCTTTTACGACTCTTATTTCTTTATATTTTATTCCTTTCCAGAAGGTTCTCTTAAAATCAACATCCTTTGAAGCCGGGATATTTCTAGCATCGTAATGAGTTTTCGGTAAAAAATCTGATATCTGTCTGATCTTGTCAATTCTTCAATTTGTTCTATTTTTGGACTTAAATTTTTGTTAGATAGACGAGAGCTCTTTGGTTGTAAAGTTATAAATTTGAAATATCACAAATGAAATATTAAGAAAGTACCTAATTCAATTGAAAATCTGTACTACAGCACAGTTTATATGTAAACTACAGTTTATACCCATTTTTATTTCACCGCCAATCCAAACAACATTGTTTAACTATTGTGTCTAGAAATCTCGACCTGGACATTAGCGTCAAAATGGCGGATACACAGTTCAACGTGTACCTATATCTTTTGAACGATAAAGGCACTAGATCGTTTAGTTTCGGTATTATATAATAATAATAAAACACTTTATTGCACACACATTCACAAAACACTAACACTATTACACACTATTCATTAGGAATGAATGAGTAACAATATAACATCATCATTATAGTGTGATTAACAATATAATAATAATATTTAAATAATATAATATTATATTAAAAGTAAATATAATATAATATTAAAAAAAATGTAACAATAAATATTTATATAAGTAATATATAGTATTTTATGCAACAGTTGTATAAGAAGGGTCAAAAAATGCGAGTGGCGTGAGTTGCGATGTGAGCCTTGGCGAACATCGCAATAAGAGACGCCACGAGCATTTTTTGACCTAGTTATACAACGTTGCATACAATACTTTTTCTACGACGACGTAATTTTAAACAAAACACAAAAAATTTCCAATTTATTTTCCAACGCGCGGGAAAATGGCGGCAAATGTATACTTTTTTTTTTATAGTATATCTATGGCACCAAACAAAGTAAAGGTGCCAGTTTCCAGGTCAAAAAAAAAAAAAAAACAACAACAATGCTTTTTTGGCGACATTATAGTACAGTTACACTTTGTAAACAATGCTTTTATAGGCCATAGAGCGTACACTTTTTCAAAGAGTTTAATTATGTATGTACTTATATTAGACTTTTTGGTTATTTAAATGCCAGATTAAAGTAGAGGAGTAGAAAAATATTTTAACAATATTTTACGACATTGTAATAATACGAAATTTGTAGCTAAACCTATCACAGGCTTCGGTTATTTTGGGTTGTTACTGTAACACTCCATTAAAATCAATTTGTCGCATCAACGCTCTCTTGAATATGATTTGGATAATGGCATAAAATAGCCATAATTACTTGTAATAATAAATACATACATACATACATAAACTCGCGCCTATTTCCCACCGGGGTAAGCAGAGACTATAGAATTCCATTTGCTTCGATCCTGACACACTTCTCTTGCTTCCTCCACATTCATCAATCGCTTCATACACGCACGCCGGTTCAGAGTAGATCGTATTGAACCTTTTCTAAGGATATCTCCAATTTGATCATCGTAAGTCCTTCTCTGTCTTCTCGGTAATAATAAATAAATACGTAATTTTAACATTACGCTATTGGTTCCGCCATTTTGAAGCTGCTGTCTGTTCAGGGACATATTTACTTAACAAAGAGATCCATTTTACAAAAGCCTGTTGTTATAAAACGTTGGTTCAACTTTTAAAACCACAATACCAACTTTGAAACAGCCAATATAGGCAAGTTTATTCTAAACAGCAATGAAACCCAACGGTACATCTAAGCGAATTCGCGATAGTTGTAAAGTACCGTACAAAACATGTATCTTTTATATGACTTTATACATATTTAAAGAGCACTTGGAACGTTTCCCAGAATAGCTTTTCGCGGGATGCCAAGATCGAACAAAAGAAAGATATATACCAAAAGATATAAGTAGTTTGGTCATTTGTCGAAAGATATAAAAGATTTTTTGTTATGATGAATAGGTCAATAGTCTTGCGTGTATTCACTTAATCAGGCTTCTCGTATTTCAAGATATACACCAGGTTTTCTCTGATAATTATTAGTTACTTATATTCTGATGTTCGTCTCATGAAATAAGTTGACTTAAGTTACCTCTGTATTAATTACTAGATTAGCGTAAACGTAATAATTTGTGTTCACTTTGTTGTCTTTTAAGAGGTAGACAGAGGTGTATTTGTAGTTTGTATAATTTTATATCGTGGCCAGATCTTAAAATTGGTAATTTTATGATGTGCTCGATCATTTCATGAAATGGTCTTATTTCATGAAATAGAATATCACACGTTGGCCACATCATGATGTAGTTTGGCCAAATCATTGAACACAAAACGTTTAACGATATGAGTAACTAAATGCATGATTACTTCATGATATGGTCAAACGTTGGCAATCGTATCGTAAAATTAGTAACATTATCCACAGGTAGTGGTGCTGGTGTCGATTATATATAAAAAGTTGATTGATATTATAATCGATCGTATCGATTGTACAATTTACCATAATTCGAATAGGTACATAATTTTGAACCTAAGAAATTAATCGACTATTCGCGTTTTTATTACACCACATAGCATGGACACCGCCTACATTAACTATAATATGGTCAAACTTTAATTGAAATATCATTAAACGTTGACGTTTCAACGATGTGGTCAACTTAAGTTGGCTATTTCATGAAATATGCAAATTTCAAGAAATGGTCGAACACATCATGAAATGATCAATTCTACGACCTGGCCACGACATCTACACCAACTCCTCGCCGGATATGTTTAAGCCATATAAAAGGAGAGAGTCTAAATATTATTTACCGAACACAAATTCTGGAAACCACGTGATATCAACTAATTACCTCCTTTTTCATGTTAAGAAACTGTGTTCTTTTGATATAATAATGAATCAAGTATTGAATTACTAAATTGCACATACAAACACACACTTGTCACAGATTCTATAGAATCTCTACAGCTTTAAGATTATATATCCGGCATCACGTCCAGAATATCGTTTGCTAAAATAGCGAAATATTCCACCGAACCCCTGAAACTTACATCTAGATCTTTCTCACCAGTCATAAAGTCCATTCTCACTCGATATTCATAGAATATAAGATTTGCACGTAACAGCCATTTAGCCATTTTCGTGTAGATACAGAATTTCCTACAAAATTTACATGTGAAGTACCCTACTCATCGTTGTTACCGAAAAACATATTTTTACTCCTGCGTAAAGGTGTGCTTACTCTGGAAACTCCCCTATACCGACCCCGCCGGCGTGGTCGACGACTTCCCTCAATCAGCGCTTATCGCTATCGACCCACTAGGGTCTAATCAAATCTACAATAAGTCACGTCAAAAAAAAAAAAAACATGAGACTTAAACATAACTGGCGAGGCGTGGGTCTTACGTTTATGTTATGTTAAAAATCAACTGATGCATCTTCAAACGGTACTTCAACCAGTAGGTAACTGGGTCACACATTTCCATAACCAAAATGTATTCATTTTCCTCCTCACAGCCCGAACCTACTTGCATAAAGACACATAGTAGTAAAAGTATGGTATAACCGTATCGCGTTCTAAAAATATCATCGCTATAAAGGCGAAGCCAAGCCATTTTGATACGCTTTATCCCACAAAGGGGTTCTGTAATGTAGTCCTTATCTTGCCCAACAAATGGACCTCTGTTTGCAGCTCTTTGTCCAAGAAATCAGGTGCATTTTGAAAACTAAGAAGCTTACTCTAAGAGGGTTGCGTTGACTTCAAATGAATGGATTTTGTTGACTTCTGCGTATACTCTGTTGCTTACAATCACAGTTATATTGTACAAGGCCGCACTTTTTTTGACTTCGCATTTTTATACGGCGAACAAAATATTTTTTTCTATTTTGGAATAAATTTCTGGGCAATATTATATTATTTAGTATTCGTTAGCACTGCTATATTGAAGCATTTTAGGCTTTTTCGCACTCCGGTACCGGACTTACACAAATAAGTTATTAATTTATTATAAGTCCAGTTTTCACTGAAAAAGTTGTCTCGATCATTAAAGACGGCGATACGGCTCACCACCCATCACGTTGGTCTAACATTAAGCTCGGCGCTATGTAGGTAGGTACTTAGTTCATCTTGTGATATAATATGTACCTCTTACTTTAAAAAAAAAAAACTATCTGTGACTACCTCAATAAGAATATGTTTTTTGTTTTTGTTGTTTTTTTTGTTTGTGTTGTTTATTTTTTGAATATGTTGTTGTTTCAGCTTTAACAGGAAACAAATACAATAATACTTAGCAACAACAACAACAACACACACATAACATAGTTTGTACTCAACTTTTAATCAATTTAAAAACTTTCATATCAGAAAATTAAATAATTTCACTTAGCTTACTCATTTCCGCAAAAAGCAATGAAATAAAAAATGCTTTTAAGTACGAAAACTCGTTTTGAAACGAAGTAAGTTCTAGAAAGTTATATTTTTTACTCTTTGAAGTACTTTTACCACTGGAATAAACCTATTTTCATTCGCACTGGATTTTCAAGAATATTATTCGAGTGTTTTTCTCGTTGTAACCCTGGAAGTGTAAACCTGCTTTTATCTACGCAGTCGTACGCTAAGCAATTTGGCAAATTGTACCACTTTATCACTCTGTAGGATTGGAAAATAAAATATTTGTTTTTGTACGCTTTCGATTCGAAATTCATAGTCCAGTCCAGACATCGATTTGTTTTCTTTGGATACCTGCAGGTTGATAGCCAAGTTGCAATGTGGATAAAAACTAGAAGCTAAAAATGTAGGCGGCAGCACTGTTGAGTGTTCCTAAATTTTGACAGTTCTCTATACTGGCCAGCTATACTTTGTGTTAATTGCTATGAAATGTGAAGCAACGTAGAAGTATGAGTTACGAAAAAGAAAATCAGCCAGTTGGAAAAGGGGCAGTTTTGATTGAAAAAAGTTTTCTAAGTTTTCCTCTTTTCGATCTTTAGGGAAAAATATAACACTATGATTTTGTAGTTAAGAGTTACGCAAAGGGTTAAAGTGTATTAATATAACCAAAACTATGTGTTTGTTTACTCAAATAGTATAGGGAACTGTCAAAATTTAAGAACACTTAACAGTAACGACACCTGATGGGAGAAATAGGCAGTTTTTATTCTCACTCGACAGTCACAGTGATAAAATAATTATCGAGCTAAAAAGAAGCAAAGAAAGAGGATAGACAGATATGTTTGCCCTTAGAAAATTAAGTATGGATCTATCTGCTCCACTCCAATTTCATCAGTCATCTCGTGATCATGGCACTTGCAACAGTTTTGAAATATCGGGAGTCGCATATCCCCGATTTTAACGCGGTAAGAACCCGGTATTGGCCCCGATTCCTCTTAATTTTTGGCAATTTTCGGCCTTTCCTTTTCGGTAGATAAGAAAATGACAGATATAACTGAAAATAAAATAAGATGGTGTTTACAGGAATTAGCACCATTATGGTGTTTAAATTAGGTATCATGTAATGCATTTTTGCTACAGAGTGAGAACGCATCGCATGAATCATCTCACCTTTCTTAAGTTATACTTAAGAGGTTTATTTAAATCTTTAATATATTTTTAAATCGCTAAAAAGTCTCCACTCCCCAGCTACATCACTACATAGTATAAAACAAAGTAGCTTTTTCTGTCCCTATATCTCTATGTACGCTTAAATCTTTAAAACTACGCAACGGATTATGGTGCGGTTTTTCATAGATAGAGTGATTTAAGATGAAGGTTTATTAAATAGTGAAGAAATACTGTTATTTTTGAGGTTTTTAATGTGATTTCGTAAATAATTTCATTTTTTCCTCAGCATTGCACGCGAGCGAAGCCGGGGCGGGTCGCTAGTAGGTAGTATTTTACACGTGAGAGCGGTGTGACGTGTGATTAAGCCTTCGACAGCTAGTAATTAAAATAGGGAAAATTTGGGAGAACGAAACGAGCGGCTGACATAAGTAAAAGTATAACTAAACTAAAAGTAAACTAAAATAAAACAAAATACAAAGAAGTAAAAAATAATAGACAAATACAAAATAACATACAAAAGAGACCGCAATGTTCAAGTGCAACCTGCACAACGCGCGTATTTTAATATCACGTCGTTTTTCTCCTGTACTGTCACTGGTTTCGTTAATGTCGTTAGCTATGAACCATTGTGTTATTCGCCCCTTGTACGTTTTCCAAGTATGCACATTATGGTCATAACTAGTTAATATACCGAAATTGGCACTTAAACTTCGAGACATTTTTACTAAAATGTTAATGGGTACTAAAACGACACGTCGCCACTGGTACGTATGCGAACAGGAACACAAGTTAAACGACGGACAGTTCGATTCGCACTCGTTTATTGTCAAACTGACAGGCGGTGGACGCAGCCACACAACTTATTATTGTACAAGTACCGACCTACATTCATAACAATTTCCTAGCCCATAAACGGTATAACAGCCTCGGTGGTCCAGTGGTTGACCGTTGGGCTCACGGTCCGGATGTCCCGGGTTCGAATCCCGCTTCGGAAAGCACGTTAAGCCGTTGGTGCCGGTTATTATTGACTGATGTAAATAAGTAGTCGTTACATGAGACATAAGCCATTGACGGGTCACTAATAACCCTGACACCAGGTTTGATGAGGTTGGTCATCCAGCTCAGAACTCACACGATAGAAGAACGGTTTAACACTAAATCAGAAAAACCATGTCGTAAATTACTGTCCATAACCAAAACAAGTCCAAGGAAATTATTTTCCATTAAACGAAAATAAAACAACTTGTACTACCAGTACGTCAACACCGTAAATTAAGGTCTGGATTTATGTCCTGTCTGAACGCAGCCTAACTTTATTTCGACATCATAAAATTTATGGAAAGCACACGAATAACTTCGTTGCTTGTGCCCGATTAATAAATAAATAAACTTGCTAGGTAAATCGTTTTTGCTGTTTAATGTCTGTTGCATGAATTTGTACGATTGTTTTTTGGGCGAACACTTTTTTGTCCATTGTTGTTATGGTTCATGCAAACGTGCTTAATTATTTTTATGTACAGTCATGAGCAATATAATGTACCCACTTTAGCACCCTGTCGCACTATCATATTTGTCATTTTAATGAGACTTACGGTTTAATTTGTCAAAAAAGTTAATGTGACATGGTTTCACAGTGTATACAGATAAGTACTCGTGACCGTACACTATTTACTTACTACACTTTACTATTTGACGCGATGTTCGGGTGAGAGCCTTCAGCGCTCCCCATTTGTCCGGCCAAGTAGTTAATGCCATCTGCGGCAAATCTACAATAAGTCACGTCAATAAAAAATACCCGCGATGTTCTTGGATTTATCGACGATTTACTGCGATTTACTGATAATCTCACCATAGAGTAAACAATAACACTGGGAAAGACACTCCACCCCGCACAAATATGAGCTTGGTTACCTCACCCCCTTTGCGGGCCACCTTAGTCTATTTTTTAATTCTTAATTATTGTAATTTAACCAAGTGAGCGAGACTGTGATCCTGCAGACAAATTGCTTATGCAATTTTGCAGGACATTGCATTTAAACTAATGTTATACTTAAGGCTTAATAATAATAAATAAATAAATAATAATAAATATTTAGACGTAAGGAGTAAAGAGCAATCGGATTGTCGGTCTCATCGAACGCACGGAGTAATGTGGCACAGACTGCACCTTTGTAATGTCTCCTTAAGAAATAGGATTTGCTATGTAGTCTCCGAGGTATGCTGACACCAAGTGGTTCTTGACACTAATGTTAAGATAAGTACCTAACAGAAATGCTCACAAAGATCTTACAATTGGATACTTGTCAATTTTTGGGTCCGTTTTTGAAAAATTACAAACACTTAATTTATACCTTTTAAAATATTTTATTATCTCGAAACAGCTATACTTAAAAATAAATAAAAGAAAAAACATATTTTTCTTCATTAATTTAAAATGTCGCGCGAAAACAGTTCGTTACGTGATATTTTGCCCAGTCACGTTACATTTCAGTAAACTGTCAAACTGTAAACTTGTAATCGGACACATAGCTTTTGTTTATTTTGTGATATGTGACGTCACATTATTCTCAATAATGGCCGCCTGTGTTTCGGATCTTGTAATACACAGGAAAAAATCGCATTCTTATTTCATAAAATATTTAAAAATGGTCTTATTAAAAAAAATACATAATTATCGTTAAGTAAATGATAAATTACCATAAATATCTGACATTATTCATATTTTATTATTACCTTTTTAATGGGTGAAGCCTACCCGTTAGTTTCGAATGTGAACATATTGTTATGAACAGAGAACTTTATACATTTCGGCTGCCGTGCAGATGAGACGTTCAACAAAAATATAATATATGGTTATATATATGCTACTTAGGTTCTATGACGATCTTGTGACGTAGCGAGTAGGCGCCGCTACTTCAAAGGCGCACCCCTGATGCCGGGCAGCAGCGGTATCAGTACTGGTTGGAGGCCGAGGAAATGGATTTTGGTAGGGCTCTAGCTAGAACATCACCGATTGAGAAATTGGTCAGTGTACTGCGGAATGGAAGGCGATTGGGGCAACCACCGTTCTACACGCTCTATCTATGGAGTAATGGCGATTACACCACCGACAAGAGCGCAGCTCTTAAATAAAGAGAGCGAGATGGTTGGTTATATAAAAAAACCTGCTCAAAGTGTAACTATATTGCCAACATAATTAGGGGTATTTTTGAGTTAAGCGTTTGAGTTTTACATGACATGGCACAACATAGTGCCACTCCTGTATCTGAGATCTGCAGGGCTAACATGCGCAGTATGATAAAATTTTCCATCGATTCAATAAATTTTGTCTGTTATTTTCCCTAACATGCGTGCCATGTGATTTTGTTCGTATTTTGACAGAACAACACGACTTATTTCGGTTCACATATTAGCATCTATCGACTAAACGACATAATGATATCGTCAGAATCGATAAAATGACCGCGACCGTTTTCTTTATCACGTTGCGAATGTTAGTTCTACTGTTTTTTTTTTGAAGTGACTTATTGTAGACTTACCGCAGAGTGCATTAACTACTTGGCCGGACAAATGGGGAGCGCTGAAGGCTCTCACCTGACGTCTTACTGGTAGGCTGAGATGTATAGTATTATTTATACACCTACTCCTTTCCAGCTATGTTCAAGTCCCACGTGATAGGGGGCGTACTTCCTGCCATTAACCAGACACAAATCCTGTAAAACACGTGATATTAGGTCGAGTCCTAGGTTCAAGATAAATTATGAAATTCTGATTACTAAATAAAGACAGATCTAAAACTACCGATAAACATTTCCTTTTTTCTATTTAACTTATTCATGAATTTTATTCAAGAAAAACGTCATAACAAGTCCGACGTTTTATCACGTTTTTCTATGACGTCACAGTGTGCTTTTTCATAAAAATTCCACAACAATTTCGTGTTTTGACGTTTAGTAAAAAGTAAGAGATTTGACTAGTTGGAAAATAGACTATTATCTGTGATCCAAACATGAATTAAAACTCAAACTCTTTGAGTTTTTAAATATTATTAATTACATGACAAGTACTGGTCCCTGCTATCGACCCATGTCTGTTGATGTCAAGCTCTGAGTAAGAAACTAACGGACAGTTTGAAAACTTCCTCAACTGAGTTGTTAGCTAGCCGAAATGACTTCTGAACATCGTGGAACAACTTTGGTAGAGTGTGCTCTAAAGAAATGGCTTTATAGCTTTTAACTTATCGTAAGGAATGCCTTTTGATAAATTGATGTCTTTTTTTCGTAATTTTAATGACAATACGACGGAATGTCCTTTTAAAATCCAAACTTCATTGTTTAACTATTGTGTCAGAAAATCTCGGCATTTGGAGGTTATATTAGATGACAGGGTTAAAGATAAGTTATAAAATGCTAATCCGTATATGAAAGCTAGTATAAAATCATCAAAAATCGATCCCATTTTCCACTTTGACATATTTACGAATGTACTAAAAAAATTTTACAAATTTAACTCCGTTTACTGACATAAAAAAACCGTTTGGACGTTTTTAAAAAATATCTCATTTGACTAAGTTGTCATTTAGCCTACTGTTATAATCTGCTATATGACTTACATGCGTGGGTCGTGCCATTTACCTACTAAACACGATAAAAAAACATTGTTTATTGAAGTACTACCGCTTCGTTTACACCCTCTCTTATGGATAGCATTTTTTTAACATCCAACAGGTAATAACATTCAAAAATTCTAAAAGAGAACACACCTACAAAAATGGCGGACTTTTACTCCCTAAAAACAAAACACTAACGATCATAACAGCGCAATGGGGCCATAAACGAAAAATCGCGCAAAAAGTTTCACATTGTGTTCCGTTCAGGAATTTTCTAGAACGAAATAGGCGAAACACGTGCGGCTATAAAACGGAGTTATGACAGTAGCTGTGCCATGACATGACCTACCGCATTTTTTATACTTTTATTGATTGTACATGCCTACACATGGAAAGGATTTAGCACATGACTATTGTCAACGAAATTATTTCTGGCCATTGTCATGAGAGACTATTCATGAATTCACACAAACTAACAAATTATACAAAGAAGACCTTTATGATAATTATTAGACCGTGTTACTTATTTAATACAGTAATACCTATAAAAATATAAAATATTCAATACACATTCATTAAAAAATATTATAATTCTGCAGAATCATTGGCACATCCTTGACACAGATGAAAACTGTAGCCCTGCATAAAATAATATTTTACTTAATATTGGCCTATCAATAGTACAGTCATGAGCAATATAATGTACCCAGTTTAGGACTCTGTCGCACTAACATATTTGACATTTAGTGAGACTTACAGTTCAATTTGTCAAAAAAGTTAATGTGACATGGTACCAAAGTGTATACATATTAATGCTCGTGACCGTACATTCATGTCAAAAAATATGGTGTAAGTATATAAGTACTATGAAGTACGTTCCTATGTAGCATTAATTTAATACGACAGATACGTTAATACGACAAAATTACAAAGTTTATAAAAAAATATACATGCGAGAGCGTACCTAATTGTACGTATAATTTTAAAGTTGAAAATTTAATCAGGATTGCATTTTATATCAACAAAATGAATTTTCCAAAAACATGATTCTGCTTTTATAACAGCAGCAGCTTTCTAAAATATATTACATTTTCAGATATAGCCAAATTCCTTTATGCAACACTTTGTTTCATCCCTTATCAGCTGTAAATATTTTTTATAACAGCAAGTCGTTATCGGAAAACACTAAATTCCATGAATTTTAACTGCAAATAAAACGTACAAATTGTTTCGTTCAATCATAATTCACCCTCATAAAATCAGACCGTAAAATAAAAATACTTGTCCCTGATACTTATTGAAACTGGAAAAAGGAAATAAAAAAGAAGTCAAATCTTACCTCAAATATTTTTTCACAGAAAAATACGTTGTCACAAAACAGTCAAAAGAAAGGATTCACAATTAAAAATTGTTGCGAAGTTGTCAAATTAATCACGACCCGTCCTGTTTCAACTCAACGTCACTTGGAACACTTCAAAAAGAACACTTTGCAAGATTAAAAAACAAAAGAGATAAGCTGTGTCACTCCGTCTATTGTTTTTCTGATAAACTTTTCAAACTTGTAACGAACCAGGGTTTTTAGCGAAAACAGAATGCAGTTTGAAATTTCGAATTGACTTGAAAAATTGTTTCCGGCCAGCTTGCAGCGTCCTTTTTAATTTCAAAAGAGTTTTGGAGGGAACTGATGGAGGTTTTAGGACGAAAATGCGCGTCGATTCAAATTCGTGCGTTCGAAAAGTAACCGTCGGTTTGCCGACGAGTGTCCTTCACGTCGGCGAGACTACCACTGCGATGTAGGGGCGCTATCGCGCGTGCGTTACTTTGCGCCACAGTTCTGCACTTGTGATACATTTCTGCTTCAATTAATCCCGACTTGGTACTCAATTACACCTACGATTGCTGTTCTGGTGGAATTAAACGTTGTACTCCGAACAACCGATAAAGCAAAGTCGTTAAAAGTCTATACTTCCAGGAAGTAAGAGCGCTTTCGACTTTATTCATTGAAGATGACATGACAAGTGTTGAGAAGAGTTTTTGAGAAACAATTAAGTGCTGTAGTTTTTGTATGTACGAAAGTTTCTTCATTACTTTGGATAGCTTATTAATATTAAAAGTCGTACCGTAATTAAATTCTGGATGTTTTAAAGATAAGCCAAATCAAATATGACATGACATGAATGAAAATTTTGATGAGCCAGAAAAAAGTGAATAGAATAGAAAAAGGACGTCACACACAAAAAAAAGACAACAACATCATATCAAATTTCCACTAAAACAATTATAAAAAGGCAAGACGAATGTTTGTTTGTTTGTTTGAATGTGGTATCGTAGCAAGTAAGGAAAGTCCAGGTGGGAATTCATAGGATATTCCAACTTGGAGTGTGAATGTGGATCGGTTCCATGAACATGGAACATCTCATGTCGTGTTCTTCCTACCCTACCACCTGCACGCGGGAAGTCTTGATATTGGCTACTGACAATGCCATTTCCGTAGCCAAATTCTGGGAGCTCGCGATATAAGTCTACCATCGCCTCGAAAAAAGAAGAGTTGTTGTAGAACTCCATTACCAACCGCCGCTGACGAAAAATATTTAATCTGCTTGTGACTTTGCAATGAATGAATACGAATAAATTATAATAAACGTCATCTTATGTGAACGTGCACATAGCCCAGACACGTCCTATGATACATTTACCTGAACATTTGACATCTAATACAAACACCTATCCTTAACGCCGCTTCGGAACTGTTTGCTTTACCTGTGTTTGACTTAGCACTACGAGTATTATTTTACATACATGCATACTATTATATAGGTAGACAGTGGTTAAAGCATTGGTCTCTCGATGTGGAAGTCCCGGGTTCGATTCCCTGTGGGGACATATAAAAAATTGATTAGGTTGCATTCAGGGACACGCCGAGTGTCACCCGGCGCGTCACAGGGTGCGGTGTGCGGGACGTCAAATAGGGCGTCAAGCAGCGCGTTAGCGGCGCGTCAAGCGACTCGTTAAGCAGTGCGTGAAGCGGCGCGTCAAGCGACTCGTTAAGCAGTGCGTGAAGCGGCGCGTCAAGCGACTCGTTAAGTAGCGCGTGAAGCGGCGCGTCAAGCGACTCGTTAAGCAGCGCGTCAAGCGGCGCGTCAAGCGACTCGTTAAGCAGCGCGTGAAGCGGCGCGTCAAGCGACTCGTTAAGTAGCGCGTGAAGCGGCGCGTCAAGCGACTCGTTAAGCAGCGCGTGAAGCGGCGCGTCAAGCGACTCGTTAAGCAGCGCGTGAAGCGGCGCGTCAAGCGACTCGTTAAGCAGCGCGTCAAGCGACTCGTCAAGCAGCGCATTAGTGGCGCGTCAAGCGGCGCGCCAAGGTACTTGTCAAGCAACGCGTTAGCGGCGCGTTAAGCGACTCGTCAAGCAGTGCGTTAGCGGCACGTTACTTATGCCACGTTGCCTGCCGCGATGCCCGCCGCGTTGCCCGCCGCGTTGCCCGCCGCGTCGCCCGCGGCGTCATCCGCCATAATAATCATCATCATCAGCCCATTAACGTCCCCACTGCTGGGGCACGCGCCTTCCCTATGGATAGATAGGGAGATCGGGCCTTAAACCATCACGCGGGCCCAGTGCGGATTGATGCTTATTAACGACTGCTAATGCAGCCGGGACCAACGGCTTAACTTGTCTTCCGAAGCACGGAGGAACTCGAGATGAAAACTTTTTTTTGTGGTCACCCAATCTATGACCGGCCTTTGCGAAAGTTGCTTAACTTCAACAATCGCAGACCGAGCTCGTTTACCGCTGCGCCACCGAGCTCCTCAATATATGACGCTACAATTCCCCCGCCATAATATGTATATGCCGCTACAATTCATATAAACGCCTGTAAAAACACTTGTCCGTGAACACTTGGCACATTATCATACGTTTGTATTTGTTTTGTATGTTGTGTGCAATAAAGTATATTTGATTTGATTTGATTTGATTTGTTTTTCCAGCAGCCCGCGCCGCGCATCTCTGAACGCGGCCTTAGTGATCCTTAGTTTGATTAATTATAAACAACGAAACAGACACTTCTACTACTATGACTGAAGGTCATCGTGTGTGTAGTGTTATATTCTTATGTGTGTGAGTGGGCTCATGTTTGTAACGAATACGTACTTTGCGTACCTATTCCATGACGTCACAGGGCTTATTTTTTTCTTTGACATGAATAATTAATGACTTGCTTTGCCTCAGATGGTATTAAATACATGTCCACAGGATAGTTTCATATAATCAGTTCAATAGTAACCTTGACACCAGGGTTGATGAGGTTGGTACTCCACCTCACAACCTATAAGATAGAAGACCAGAAATAGTCTTCATCATCACCAGCCCATTAACGTTCCCACTGCAGGGGCACGGGCCTTCCCTATGGATGGATAGGGAGATCGGGCCTTAAACCACCACGCGGGCCCAGTGCGGATTGGTGGTTATTAACGACTGCTAATGCAACCGGGACCAACGGCTTAACGTGCTTTCCGAAGCACGGAGGAGCTCGAGATGAAAACTTTTTTTGTGGTCACCCATCCTATGACCGGCCTTTGCGAAAGTTGCTTAACTTCGACAATCGCAGACCGAGCGCATTTACCGCTGCGCCTCCGAGCTCCTCGGTCCACCATAATGTATAATATATATAATAATAAATAATAATACCAACGCGTTATAAAAGGATATTAATAATATTATGATTCAACCATAAAAAAACGGTTCAATCGCAATACCCTTCACGGATCGTTTACTTCACTCGTTATATTGAAATCATTTCCTTTCTGTTATAAAAAAATTGGGCTCGTCATATCGAGTTTATAGAGAATCGAAGGTTAAGGATGTTTTTTATATGTGTTGCGACCGCATTCTTGGAAACTATTCTTTATTCTCACATCATAATATCATCCTTCCAAGAAGTTGGTTATCCATCTCACAGCTCGCAGGCGTGTAAGAGATCATCATTCTCCCTTCTTGACCAACACTGGTTACCAAACACGACCGCCCTGACCAAATTGAAATTACAAAGAGAAAACCCAACCCTTAACTAACCTACAACCCAGAGGCAACCCTTATATGGCAGGTTCATGAGGTAAGTAGTTTCGATATGAGAGAAATGAAACGTGTATTTGTCAAGACGATCGGTTTATTAATGTGACTGAAGATCGTTCAGTCTTAGATATAAAAAGATACATAATTAATATGAGTAATAGATTTAGTATATGCGCGCGTACACTGCTTCATCTTTATTTGATTAAATATATAAAAGAAGAAACTGACTGACTGACATATCAACGCACAGCCTAAACGGCTAAACGTAGGCACTTGAAATTTTGAAGGGACGTAGCTTAGGTACCGTAGAGGTGCACTAAGAAACGAATTCCCGGTATTCCCACGGGAACAGGAATTAGCGAAAAAATCCTTTTGTATGAAAAATCAAAACCGCTTAAGTTTTGACGCTTGAGGCATGCAGGTACCTTAGTTAACTTTAAGCTTAGTTGCAACAGGATATTGCAAAATATCCGGGAACGGGAGTTACCGCGAAAAAACATTTGTATGAAAAAATCGAAACCGCGTAAGATAGATGTTTTCAATCTAGCATGCATGCATACCTTAGTAAATATTAAGTTTAGTTATGGCTGTATTTTGAAAAATGGGAGTTAGCGGGAAGAAACATTTAATTTTGTATGAAAAAATCTAAACTGCATAAGTTAGATGCTTGACATTTGATATGCACTCCCACACACACACAAAGATCTCTCTTTTTTAATACGCCACGCAGACGAAGTCGCGGGCAAAAGCTAGTTAAATCTAAAAAGTCTGACTCAAACGGGACTTGAACCCACAGTTCTTGTCAAGCCACCTCCGACTCTTCTGTCCATGCGACTTTTTTCGATCTATTTTTCAATCAATCAATCAATAAAAACTTTATTGCACAACGACATATACAAAGAACATAAACATACGAACAAAATAAGCACAATAGGCGGCCTTATTGCCAAACAGCAATTTCTGCCAGGCAACCTTAGGCTGAACGAATTTATGCATTGGAGCACGAGATGGTGCAATAAACATTATAATGATACCAACATAATTAAAAATACTTCAAAAATATATAAATATATACACAATTATTTATTTATTTCACATATACATAGTCATTACAGATAAACCAAATCGACAATGTATGCAAACTATTTACTAAAATACTGATATTAGAAAATTCCGCCAACAAACATGTACATAAATCTGTGTCCGGGTTTTCATGAGCTATTTCGTTAATCGCAAAAAGAATCACAAACATACATACACACATATATTTACACACACATACATAAACATACATACAAATAGCTTATATAATATAATACATTATAAGAAGAATAAGAAAATCACTTCCAAGTTATGCCTGCAAGTTATTTTCCAAGTTATTTTTTATCGTCATTAAAAATTCGCCTATATCGTTATCGTCCTACCTAACTAATGAAAATTAAGTGGTTCAACATATGCATCATAGAAATTCGATATGAAGACTACTGGCATCCTTATGCCTTACGGCTTTAGTACCCATTTAGAAAGTTAATATACCTGTATAAAATATACGTTACTAGCGACCCTTCCCGGCTTCGCTCGGGTGCAATGCTGAGGAAAAAATTTAATTATATACGACATCACATCTCCACTATTTAATGAATGTTATTATACATATAAACCTTCCACTTAAATCACTCTATCTATTAAAAGAAACCGCATCAAAATCCGTTGCGTAGTTTTAAAGATTTAAGCGTACATAGGGATATGGAGACAGAAAAAGCGACTTTGTTTTATACTATGTAGTGATTCACGATAAAACAACCTGTGTTATTTGCGCCGGTCCAAATCCCAGTACCGGACTGGCACCAATGTGTTATTAAAGTATCTTAAGGTGATGCGTTTCAGTCAGCTAGGTAACGCTGCGTCAGCAGATGGCGTTACTTCTGCAGTTTTCGTAGTTTTTTCCATTTATTCGTTTAGTGTTGAGTTCTGACCCAGTGAAATGTTAGGTGGCGAAATCTTACATACATTATCTTTAAGTTAAGCTACAATTTTGAAGTATTTACTGCAGATATCATATTGAAACATTGCATCAAAAGTTGGTGTCATTCCAATTTGTGTACAAACACGAAGCTGTCACACACACATCATGCGAACTAGGGTAGCTATTAAAAGAGATGCATAATTTGAAGTCTACTTCTAACTTCTAAATGGCGCATTTGGTAAAGCAGTCGCCGCCATATTTAAGGTTCACGGTTCAAACCCAAGTGCATGTTTTAATAATTGTTTTTTACTTTTTGTATTTTTTTTTACAATTGAATTTGGCGAACCCGTCTATTTGTTACGGAATTTTCAAAAAGTATCACTTTTACCAATAATATTATAATTATACAATAATGTACTTTGCACTAAAGTACCTTCCGTAATTTCCGTATTTTTTATTTTGTAAAATTCTAACAGGCATTAATCGCATCAGTGAACATGCGGCTAACTAAAAAACTACTGAACGGATTTTCATACGGTTTTCACCAATGAGTAGAGTGATTCATGGGCGTGCTTTAGGGTATAATATAATTTATACAAGAATTTTTTTTGTATAAAATGGTTCAAAAATGATGATGAATGTCAAACATAATTATCGTTACAAATATAGCCGACTTGGAGCTTTCGGCGAAAACGCTGTCTGAGCCCATTGAGATATAACAAAACAACGTAATATGGCACTTGCAACAGTGTCGAAATATCGGGAGTCTCATATCCCCATTTAAACGCGGTAAGAACTCGTTATTATGTGTATTAAATAAGATAATAACCACGTAAACTTATAACAATGAATAAACAACGTATGGTTGAATTGTTCCTTTTTTGTAGGTCTACCGAAAAGTCCACAATATGTCATAATAATTATATTGTGTATAAAGAATTGTGTATATGTATTGTATGATTTTACAAATAACGATCACAGTACAGTAATAATAAGGTAGATTTTTCCTAAATTGCGTCGGTTCAAACTTTGTCGCATCGCGTTTGAAAGATGTAATAGCGCTTCAGGACGTCCCGCACGCACGGCGCTGATGTCGCAGTATCCGCATATAATTATTATGACTTGTCATTTAGTTCCAATAAAATCCGCGGGACTTCATACGTATGTCAGTGACAGCTGGTGATAGCATGCGGGACACTTAGCAGCTAATCGAATTCTATGTTGTTTTCGCGCCCAGTTCAGACGACTTGCAGCGAATTTCTGGACTTATATATAGTTAGTTCAGGTTAGGACGTCTTTTTTAACGAGGACGTTAAAAAAACGAGGCTGGGACGTATTGAAGTAGTATTTCCATATATACGCGGCCTGAAATGGGCTGTTTCGGGGACCTGAACTGGTTGCTGTCGAACTTATTATCACGTTTTCTTGATTAAAATTCATAAATCTGTACCGTCGGTGAAAAGTAATACAACTCGAGTTGTATCACTTTTGAGTTATTAGCACACACTTCATGTTCAAAAAATTCTCTTTCTTTTTGTCTAATTCTCGTAACTGTAGCTATTATAAATACGGAGATAACATATTTGACATTTAGTGAGACTTACAGTCAAAAAAGTTAATATGACATGGTACCAAAGTGTATACATATTAATGCTCGTGACCTTACTCCCAAAATAATCAAACTTAAAAAATAGCATCGAAATATTCACTAAAATAAAGTGCGAATGCTGTCCGTTCCGACTTCAAAGTGCTGTTAGCACAGTGGATGCCGTGAATAATAATTAAAGCTAATTGAAGGGTCGATCTCGTAAATTTTACGCTTGTGCTATCAAACGGTTTGTTAAAATTTCTTAATTAATTTTAACGTCCTTTTTATAGACAGTACAAAAAAGGTAATTATTTTTTCTTACTGTTGTATTTGAACTCCATCTCACATGTTTTGAGTGATCAAATTCCAACTAAAATAATATTTTGTTCGACGTGATTTATTGCAGATTTGCATCGATGGAATTAAGTACTTGGCCGGACAAATGGGGAGCGCTGAAGGCTCTGACAGGCTTGAGGGTGAGTTGGCCGTGAACCTTGGCTCATGGCGTCATCTGTGAGGATTATATTAATTAGTATCTTAAGGCGGCTACTGAAATTCGATAGCAGATTATCAGAAACATGAATTACTGTCATACGTCAATTCAGTGATTTTACATATAGACAAGAGTTCCTCAACGAGCGCAAGACAATGCTCTCTTTGTTCGGAGTTGTATACGTCACAACTGTTAGATAGAAAATAATCTATCGGCCACGTCTCGACTGATACATAATTATGCTAATGAACGTCACAACACTGGCTTCCGTACTTTTAAAGTTCTAATTCGTACCGTAATACGTAATACTGAACTAGTGGTCTATGGTCTAACAGCCTCCGTGGTCTAGTGGTTAGAGCGTAAGGTTCACGATCTGGAGGTCCGGGTTCGATTCCCGATGAGGACATTGTCGAAATCAGTTGTGAGACTGTCCTTTGTTTGGTAAGTACTTTTCAGGCTAAAATCACCTGATTGTCTGAAAAAGTAATATGATTCCGTGCTTCGGAGGGCACGTTAAGCCGTTGGTCCCGGCTATTAGCAGTAAAAACACCTCCACCGACCCGCAGTGGAGCAGCGTGGTGGAGTATACTCCATACCCCCTCCGGTTGATTGAGGGGAGGCTTGTGCCCAGCAGTGGGACGTATATAGGCTGTTTATGTATGTATATGTATACTGAACTAATTGTTCTGTCTAATATAACTTAGACCAAAAAGATAGCGCTGAAGTAACTTTTAAAAATCGCATAGGTTCAGAAAATGAACATTAACTAAAGATGAAAAAAAATTCGCAAAACGTAACAGGAGCACGAAACGAAAATATATTTATATTTATTTATATAAAAAAAAATATTGCCAGTAACAATTTACGTTTGCTATAAGAACTGGGCAAATATTACGAATACGGGCAAAAGCCAATGGCTCAGCTTGTGCTGTGATGGACCCATGCTATATTATATTATTCATATTTATTTATTTCATTACAGATAATCCAAACCAACATGTATGCAATCTATTTACTAAAATACTTTAGACTAATATAGATCCAGCACGTGTGGCATGAAATTAATTGAATTAATAATTAATTTAGTCATTAATTAATTGAATTGTTATTAGATCTTAAAGATGAGATTGAGAATAGTTAACACCGCGTAAGAGTCGTAGACATAACATAATTATGCCACCACGCTGTTCAAAACAGAAGAAACAGTGTAATAAATATAAATGAATAAATACTTTACTGGTCACTGTCTTTCTCTACAAAGAACAATCTAAAATGACTGAATTTCTACCCATTAACAATCGGTCGCAATGCAATTCTCATCCAACCCTTTGTGCAGCCAGTTGCTATTGATTAGACAAAGGAATTCTTGCTTCTTCGTAGAATTTATACCTAATCTTCTGCCAATACCTTTAGGGAGTTAAAGAAGCGAAGTTCATTTTTAATTCAAGCCAATCACAGTGGATTGCTGGAAGCTGTGGAAATGCTAAGAAGACTGAATAAAACAAAGTTCTCCTGATCCTATTTCTGTTATGTAAACATGATTACTCTCAATATGTTTTGTGAGATGGATCTTGTCGTTTTTCCGTCAAAATTCGCAAGACTGGCTTCGGGTTTATTGATTATGTGGGATAAGAAAAAAAGTGTTATTTATTCGATAACCACGACTATACTCCCAATTGGGCTAGTCGGAGGAACAACCATCGCTGGATGAACTGAATATCCACGCTTTATCAAACTTTCTATTATAGCAACGTGCTAGATGGTGATAGATCAAATGAATAAATCATTGGTGCACTTCCGGAACTGGGGTTCAAATCGACGCTCCCCGTTTCATAAGCAAACCGGTGACACACAGGACCACAGTAACTTGTCATGTTAACTGTGTATAAAATTACATTTCATATCTGTTAGAAACGAAATGCAAATTTTAGAAGGTTCCGTCTTACTTATTGACTAAGTCAAGAATCGTTATAGACCTGCAGTCATCAGAAGTACTTTTTAGAAACTTCTTTTTCTTCTCTTTAGTAAGTAGGAATATAATCTTATTAGGTGTCCAATCATCTTGCCTCTTCTGTCCTCAATAATTCTCAGTATTTGTCTTTTTCCCTTACTAGCATTTCCTCATTTGTAACCCTTTCTGTCCAACTTATTCTTTCTATCCTCCTCCAACACCACATTTCAAAGGCCTCGAGTCTTTCTCTGTCCTTCTGTGTCAGTGTCGAAGTTTCACATCCATAGAGGGCTATACTCCATACGAAAGCTATTGTGAACTTATGTTTATTTTTCCTTTCAATATATTAAGTACCACATAATACTAACTTAAAATACTAATAGTACGGTTTACATAATCATATTTTTCCATAGAAAATAGCTCATTTATCGTCTCCACGACACATCTAAATCTTTAAGACTTGTAATAACATGTTTACGAGTACGCTTTTCTATATTCTGCCCTATTTTCTAGAAGACATTTTTATTTAAATTCATGTTATTATTCAGATTTTATTGACGGAGGGACGAACAAATCTAATATATTATACCTCGGAAGCTTCGAGACGGTGCAAATCTTACAGGCTAGTGTGGCCCAACTAAGGCTGCGTTTCCATTGAAGCGGAGCTGTGCGGAGATGTGCAGGAATCGACCAATCACCGTGAGGGAAAGAGTGACAGAGCGTCTACGTTTTTCGCTCTCTCGAACGCTGTGATTGGGCAAATCCGCACATCTCCGCTCTTCTCCGCCCATCTCCGCGTCAGTGGAAACTCGGCCTAAGGATAGTATTTAAAACTCGTTTAGGTTAATACTATCATCACAAAGAAATATTAAAGTCTCGATATCGATACTATCGATTGTTCTTTGTTCTCGATTGTACATGGAATAGAAGAAAGGGCAAAGTCCTAACGTCCTACCCCACTCACACTCTTTTACTACTACTCCTGCAAACAGATAACAACGATAGCTCTGCTTCTGAAACTCCATAGCCACTTTACCGGCAATGTATATTTTATGTGATAGGCTTCTCTTCTTCTTATCGTGTGGGTTGTGCGGTGGAATACCAACCTCATCAATCCTCGTGTCAGTGTCGTGTGACTTCAAAAAATAAGTAAGTTATCAATTTGACCCGTTTGTGTGTAATATTGTTGAAACATAATATTCATTAATGTTAGTCTTAGAAACTACAAATTATAATGATTATTGCAAAAATTGTTTTTTGTTTGTGTGTATTCTATGTGTTGTTTTTGTGTGAATTATTTTTATGCGTATGAATTGTATTTATGATGTGATTAGTCTCTTAGAATAGGTTTAAAAACGAAACATTTATTTGAACATACTTAATCATTGGTAAATTTATGATGAAGGTAATCCGTCATGCCTTTAGCCCTTAGATGTAACGGTTGGGGTAAACCGGATAAATCACGTAGTTATGAAGTCCCATAGAATTTGCATGCCATATGTCGCGTCCGGGAATGGGATGGCGTGTGTGACAAATCATTTTGGACGCTGCATGTGACGTCTAAGGTTAGTTATGCTATTATATGGGATCTAATGACGTATACTACGACATTGTTACTGTGTTTGTAATTTATTCCACTTTGACTACGTACTGGGAATGGGAGAGAATTTTTACTTGATAAATTCTTAACCGAAGTTGATGTAACTTGTACTTTTGAATTGGACGATACTTATCCCCGCATTATACGGTTTTTCACAGGGTTCATTTACCTAACCTGAAGATTTGACAAGTCCGGTTTGTAAGCGACTACCGGTCTCACCTTTCAACCCGTGAAGGGAAAACCAGCCCAATACAGGTTAGGACACATGATTCCGAAATTGAATTTTTATTAAATGTTTTCCTTCATCGCTGAACGTGATAATAATTTGTGATCCAAATATGAATTCGAAAACAAATTCGACAATCATTGGTTTAGGCCTGTGCTGGATTCGAACCTGCGACCTCAAAATGAGAGGCACGCGTTCTACCAACTGGGCTACCATGGCTCAGATTATTGTTTTTAATTACTAAATGTGTACTTACATGATAGACAAAAAAGCATCGCCATTTACTTTCAATGTCTCTGTTTCAATCAAATAATCAACTAAATATAGTCAATCCACACAGAACAAATCGATGCACTTTCACATATCAAATTACAGACCTTTACACATTACTCTGGACAGGTTGACTCATAATTATTTATATGCCGACTTGAGTCAATTACAACCCGTGAAAATTAACCAAACATCTCGCTAGTATGTACACAGTTACACAACTTTCTTGATGTGAGGTGTACATAAGTTGTCATGGGGGGTTAAAAAAGACACACCGAAGGAATTCATCTAAAAAGGCAATATTGCTATTTGACATTCGTTCGCATTGCGCACTTACTTTTATATGCGCAAATGTCAAATTGGAATATTGTTTCGATGTGGCTTTTTAAACCCCCCATGGAGCGACGAAGCCGTCGTCACCATCATTGTCGTTGGTCTGTAAGCGCCCTAACTTGTATAAATTATAAAGGTAGGCCCCAAAGAACTTTCTCTAGTATTTAGTACTTAAAGTGGTACCAAAGTTCCACCAAAGCGTTTATACTACTGCATCGGTAAACGGAAGTAGACGTGGAAACATTCTTGTGGCACAAAGAATGACGCAAAATCAGGTCAGAACCTATATTGCTGTGGTGTAAAGGTATAAAAAGCCTTTTAGGCAAATAGTTTTTTTTTAAATTTAAATGTACAATGATTTTGCTACGGCGATTGTGTTTTGTTTTGAGTGAGTTTTGGCGTCAGTAATGAACTTGTATGAAGAGACTGCTTTCATTTTTATTTACGTTTACCGAACTGCGTACATTTCATTAGTGGCGCGACTTCATAATGAGATAGTGTTCCTAGAGAACCATATACCGAAGTTTTTAATACTACCTCATGATGGCTAGCCAATCCTACGCAATCCATAGAGATTGGTTTAAAACCAAACCAAGCCAAGTAGACACTCAAACCCAAAATCAGCAAATCAAATCAATCACTAGTTACAAACGAGCATGAGGTTCCAATTTGCTAAAACCAGTCTCCGCTTTGTGCTGAGAGCAAACGTAAAGCGGAGAAGTGTGATTAAAATCCGGGATTTGGCTGCGTTTGACATGCAAACATTGGTTGAGCGGTCTACGGCTTTGGTCGTTGATAAAGTTGGTTCTACTGTTAGAACCACATTTGAAAAGGTACCTAGTGCAAATGTTAGTGACACTGCCGTGGTTTGAACATGCTGCGGCTAGAGTGCAGTCAATTTACTAAAGGAAAAACTCACTTAGGTATTCTTATTTTATTTTATTTTATTAAAAAGGTACACAGACAAATTGTAAACAATACATCATCATCATCATCAACAGCCTATATACGTCCCACTGCTGGGCACAGGTCTCCCCTCAATCAACCGGAGGGGGTATGGAGCATACTCCACCACGCTGCTCCAATGCGGATTGGTGGAGGTGTTTGTACGGCTAATAGCCGGGACCAACGGCTTAACGTGCCCTCCGAAGCACGGAATCATCTTACTTTTTCGGACAATCAGGTGATTCAAGCCTGAAAAGTCCTTACCAAACAAAGGACAGTCTCACAAAGTGATTTCGACCATGTCCCCATCGGGAATCGAACCCGGACCACCAGATCGTGTGCCTAACGCTCTAACCACTAGACCACGGAGGCTGTAAACAATACACATATGACATAACCCGAAACAGGTTAAGAATTAGTCTACTATCCAAAAAAAATAGTGTACACAGCATAAAAAAATAGTAGAAAGAACAGAAACTAAGGATAAATATTACATGTTTAGTACTTATTAATACACTAAAAACATTACCATAAGGCCAAAACAAAACTAAGTAAGATAGCTAAAGAAGCAAGTGAGACCACAATAATCGTTTAAACTTCGCAATATTATTGTAGAAAAGATCAAGATCAGCATTACAATGCTTAAGAACATCATAGTCACGACACATCTTTATAATGGGATTGTAGAAAGAGGTGTTATTTTTATAAACATCCATGCAGAATAGTCTAGGTACACGCTATTCTGTAGTAAGAAAGACAGAAAAAATATAAAAATAGTAAATTACGTTTAACGGGTCAACGGCCTCCGTGGACCAGTGGTTGAGCGTTGGGCTCACGATCCGGAGGTCCCGAGTTCAAATCCCGGTGGAGACATATCACGAAAATCACTTTGTGATCCCTAGTTTGGTTAGGACATTACAGTCTGATGAGTAAGATGATCCGTGCTTCGGAAGGTACGTTACTACAATTACTACAACCTTAATACAATTAGTAATTATAATATTTCAAAGAAATCACAATCATTTATTCAACGTAATTATCATGTATAAACGTGTTGAAGGTCAATTTAACATTTTTGAATCTAGGTACGTCATTTCGCAAGGTGTTATGGCTGAGGAGACGAAATGACACTGCAACAGCAATCTTTTTTATGTATATTTTTTATTCCTTGTGTGGTATATAACATTTTACAATAGTTTTAAGTTTACGCGGTTATTATCATAATTAAAACACATAATAACAGGTTCTTACCGCGTTTAAATGGGGATATGAGACTCCCGATATTTCGACACTGTTGCAAGTGCCATGATCACGGGATGACTGATGAGATTGGAGTGGAGTAGGTAGATCCATAATTTCATCAGTCATCCCGTAATCATGGCACTTGCAACAGTGTCGAAATATCGGGAGTCTCATATCCCCATTTAAACGCGGTAAGAACCCGTTATTATGTGTTTTAATTATTTTACAATAGCTTTAATGCGCGGCACGAAATAGACATAGGCGTGAAGCAATCTTATATTATTACACCTAAATAAAATTATAACATCCTTAAAAAACAGTTCAGTCTTTTCTCTTCCGTAACTATTTGTATTAGTACGAGGAACAACATAGTAAATAGCTCATTGCGTCAACCAACGCACGCAAATTCTCGATTCATAAAATTGAGTGACTGTTCACTCCAAGAGAGCTTAGTCGAGATATGAAGATGGATTCCATTTTGGTAATTGGAAAATATGGTTATTGCCTTCAACGTCAGCACGCTACGAATATTCCGGTTGGTTTGTGTAATGTTCGCTGTGGATTGGGGATTTGACACACAGACTCAATATCACGCCTGTTTGCCAAGAGGGTGGACTGAAATTTATTTATAACAACATAAAATATAATTTCTTCTTACGACTTAAGATAATACATTGTAGCCTAAGACTATCGAACATAATAATTCGTATGTAAAATCTAGCCGAGACCTTAGGCTACAATAATAATATAATAATAATTATCATCTTAAGTTATAAGAAGAAATTATATTTTATGTTGTTATAAATAAATTTCAGAACTGACCATTGAACTTGGCACCCATTTAGGTCTCACTTCTTTTGTCGTTGAAGTTAACAACTAAGGCATAAGGATATCATAATATTGAACTTGGCTCTCATTTCACATTTATGTTTTTGATGGGATAATCACTCACACTTAACCAGCTTTTTTATTTTATTTTTAAGCAAAAGGGAACACGCCTTGGTCGGTCCATGGGTACCGGACTTGCATTCATGAGTTGGTGGAGGTGTTGTTACGGCTAATAGCCGGGACCAACGGCGTAACGTGCCCTCCGAAGCACGGAATCATCTTACTTTTTCGGATAATCAGGTGATTCAAGCCTGAAAAGTCCTTACCAAACAAAGGGCAGTCTCACAAAGTGATTTCGACAATGTCCCCATCGGGAATCGAACCCGGACCTCCAGATCATGAGCCTAACGCTCTTACCACTAGACCACGGAGGCTATTATCATTTATAATCCACATAAAATCGAAAACAAATTCGACCATCGTTGGTTTAGGCCTGTGCTGGATTAGAACCTGCGACCTTAAAGTGTGATGCAGGCGTTATACCAACTGGGCTACTACGGTTGTATTTTGCGTGTATCTGTCGTGTTCTCTATACTTTAAAACTTTACCAAACCTTTTCCTGTTAATTTATAAAACGTAATTGTGCACGCGTGTTTACATGTAGATGCTATCTTCTTAATAGAAAGATAAATCGAAAGATAGATAGTCGTGTCAGATAAGACTATGCAAAGTGTTCGGTGCATTTACATGTATGCAAACTTGCAGACTTTGTAGAGTGGGCTAAACGATTTTCGATTTTCCCGGACAGGAAATTGTGTGACCGCGGACTTAGTTTGACCATGTCCAACTTTGTAGACAAGTTGTAGATAGTTCTAGAAGCGACCAACCGTTTACGATTTCCAACAGCTACGTTTGATGCGCTACAACTACTATAGGACAACAGTCTTCAGTCAGTAGGTTAAAGCGTTCGACTCACGATCAGGAGGGAGGTGTGTCAGGTCCTGGGTTCAAATCCCGGTGGGGACATATCACAAAAATCACTTTGTGATCCCTAGTTTGGTTAGGACATTACAGACTAATCACCTGATTATCCGAAAGTAAGACGATGCGTGCTTCGGAAGGCACGTTAAGCCGTTGGTGTCGGTTAATACTTACTAGTCTAAGTATGTAGTCATTACATGAGCCATGTCAGGGGCCGTGGGCGGGTCAATAGTATCCCTGACACCAGGGTTGATGTGGCTGGTTAACTGCCTCACAAATGATAGAAGAAGATGAGCTATACATGAGAGGAGTTTCATCGAGGCTCGTATATCCTTTCCAAATTATTACAGTATCTATTAGGCACTTATTTCCTGGCTGTATAAACAATGCGAGAGTCGCAGGGTCTACTTTACGCTGTGCATTATATAGATGTTTCGTGTGCGGCCTTTAGCAGCTCAATATTATCCTTGACACGAACGGGAAAAGAAGAAGTACATAATTCCGTAAGCATTTTAGAAGCAACAGTGTTTAATAACTGATTTAATCTGCCTCTTAAGACTTAGCCTCAAAGGCAGATTGGAAAAGTTTTTTCTTGTGGGAGTCCAATTAAAGTTGTTTTAAACAATTTCCGGCGGCAGTGTGTGCGGATGCCGCAAAGTTGTTGGTACTCAACTTTTTTCCATTTAATTGTTATTACAGTTTTAATAAGGTCTTAGGGTATTGACTTGAGGGAGGATTTAGGCTGAATATTTTAAACCGTAAGGCCTGGTTATTAATCCCATGTTAGTTAAGATATTTTTGTCGTAAAAATTGTGAGGAAACCCACATTCCCGAGAAATTATGCCTGGGAAATAGTGACTTAACCTGGCTGGTTTTTTCTACGCGGCTGTGAAGGTCTGACAGTACATAGAATTGAGGCACAGTGCCATTCCCGTTTCATTCACTTTATTTTAAAGATAGAAAAAAAACATTTTCCGGACGTCTGACGGACCTCCGAAGACGATATAGCCTAAATGGAGAAATGGCTCACGAGCGATGACCTCAGTCTGCCGACCAAAACCACCAACGTCTTCTCAAAAAATTCAGACTCCAAGAACTGTAATAAAACAACCACAAAGTCAGTAAAAATCAACGATCAGTAACAGTAAATCTTAGTCGTACGGCTATTGGTCGAAGCCCTCGATATAATTCGCGTGCCGCGCGGAACGAGTGACGTGCCGCCAGGGCAGAAATAGTTGCGTTGCGACTGTAGAAACTGGGACAGCAAGATTGTAAGTCCTAGCTAGACGGTTAAGTCTAGCTTGCACTACGGAGTTTAGGATTTTAAAGTTTGTCTTGACTTCAGATCACTTGCTGTGTAGATAGAGAATACATAAATTATTCACGTCTTTAACCACAGAAGAAGTGGGTGGCGGGCGGCGTATCGATATGTCTGATTTGGAAGGGATTTGAACCCGCAGCTCTGGTCAAACCGGGACGAGCGTGTTAACCGTTTCTCAGTCCTCATTCTGTTTATGAGATATTTTCAATCTATATCGTCATTATGCCGACGCCTAGGCCATGTATCCAAGGCCCGCGACAAACTTTTTCGATTAAATTATCTCTTTATGAGATGCCCTAAGTATCAAGTACAAAGAACAGAATATTTTCATAACAAAATTCCATTGCCAGATTTTCAACTAACTCATTTATTTTTACATTTTTACCTCAACCCTTTTTTTACGTCACTTATTTGCCGTATATGGCATTGATTACTTTACTCCTTCTAACGTGTGGGTTGTGAGGTGAATTACCAACCCCATCAACCGTGGTGTCAGTGTTACTATTGAGCCGCCAAAGGTCTCTGACATAGCTCATGTAACGATTACTAATTTACTACAAGCTACCTACTATATTTTCTCACAAAACAAACACTACAGAATACAGCTAACGCGGAAAGGAAGTCCGAATGAATAAATAAGTAAATAATACACTTTTTTCGTGTACGGGTAACCCCAATCCTTTTCCGAATGCTTTTCTTTCCTCGCCCATTCGTTATCGGGGCAAATTAAATTTCCTTCCCATATTTCACATGCATGTTGCTGTCGGATTCCAGTGTAAATAAATTTGCATATCAGCCACTACAGGAACGCAGAGCTCCCTCCCGACGCATATACTGAATTACTGGCGCCGTGCTGCGGGGGCTACGAAACTGGCGACTCATGGGAAGTGGCGTAAGCGGTCGAGTTTTATTCCAAAGTCCGGTTTACAGATAGTAGAGAAGTATTTGGAGAAAGGAATTGCGTTGAAGAAATAAATGATTTAAATGATTTTTGTTTTTATCGCACTCACCCGTCGCTTCGCCACCGGCGTTTAGCGGTCTAAGTAATATTAGTACTCAATATTCTCGATAGATGGCGTTGGCGTTGGCTTAATGACGATACTTTATTATTAGGTCAGGTATTTTTATGAAATTCACGTCGATAGACACTAACGTATATTCTTGTATAGTAATGAGAGATCAATAAAATGTATGTATGTGCTCGATATCGGCACGAGGAGCTCGGTGGCGCAGCGGTAAACGCGCTCGGTCTGCGATTGTTGAAGTTAAGCAACTTTCGCAAAGGTCGGTCATAGGATGGGTGACCATAAAAAAGTTTTCATCTCGAGCTCCTCCGTGCTTCGGAAGGCACGTTAAGCCGTTGGTCCCGGCTGCATTAGCAGTCGTTAATAACCATCAATCCGCACTGGGCCCGCGTGATGGTTTAAGGCCCGATCTCCCAATCCATCCATAGGGAAGGCCCGTGCCCCGGCAGTGGGGACGTTAATGGGCTGATGATGATGATGATGTGCCTAAGTTGTAATTATTGTAACTATCTCCTATTCAATCATGAGCAGTAGGTATAAAGCACACTAAATACAGCTGTGATGACATGTGTGTGTTTTAATAATATGAATGATTCTTGCGATTGCTTTTTTCATGGCCTCGATTCACGAAAACTCATAATGATACACGGGTACATTTGCAGACTCGTGTATTGCGAACTCGTCGACTACTAAGAAGTAATTAAATTAAAATCATACATCTGTAAATTATGTAACATACGTATTATTTCATCATCATCTCCTAACATATAAGATAAGCGGACCCTGTAAAAACGAGACAACGCTAGCGTTGCGTCCGCTTATCTAACTTGAAGATTTGAATATCACTTGAATAGAACAGTATCAAATTACAAAAAGTCAAATAATCCAACTTAAAATTACTTAACCTAGAACCCACTCCGTTTCAAACCTGGCCCAAAAGTGCCCATGACACAGCGTTACCGCGCTGGATTGCCACGGACAACCTCTGAGCCAAGTAAGACCCGGAGCGGAGGTCACTTGAATTAAATATTGAAAAGAAGCTTTATGAATGAGGACATCGTGTGGGTACCCTAGAAATGCGTTTTGGAAGTATATGACTAATGTTCACGCTAGTTCGATTCATTAGTTTGGTAGCCGAACTAGTGCGACTTTTTCCCATTTATTCGTCTGTTGAACTAGTGAAAATAAGCCTTACTAGTTCTGCATTTACGTGAATTACGCCATGGACTTCAGCTATCGTACACGGCTGGTTTGTTTGGATCCTGAAATATTCTGTACACCTCTGACGTCAAGTTGCTAAAAACTTGAAGAATGTTTTTGTAAATTCAATAGAACTCATTAGTTCGATGATGTACCTTTTTTACGTGACCTTTTGTTGATTTGCCGCAGATAGCATTAACTATTTGGCTGGACAAATGTGGAGCGCTGAGCGTTCTCACCTGGTATGAAATTTAAGACAACAGGCCTGAGGGTGCCCAACCTCAGCTCAGAGCGTCGTCTGAGGGAATAATATTGAAAGAATTAATCGACCCAAGTGGGTCCAGCGCTAAATGATGGAAATCGTCGACTACGCCTGCAGGGTCGGTATCGGAGTCCTGAAGTGTTTGTTGTCGCGAGCTCATTAGCCGCCTCTATAGCTAGAGTGATCGACAGGATCGTATATAACGTACTTTGGACGCCGATACTTTTCTATACCGTCCCTCATCATCTCTCTCTCTCTCTCTATTTAAGAGCTGCGCTGTCCTTCATCATAGCCCTTTACATCTTAATCAGATGATTTATACAGCGTTTCTGTATGGCTGAAAAGTCCAATACGAGAGCGGTAATACCGTCCCAAAGCAGGATGTATTCGACAGTCTAGTGTAAAGATGTTTTAATACCGTCCCTAAGCAGGATGTATTCGACAGTCTAGTGTAAAGATGTTTTACAAAACAAACAAGAGTTATTTCCTGCCAAATACACAAAGAAGTAGCTGCGTAATCGTCCTGAATTTGGCAAATGTTTAGCTTAGGTAACGTGGCGGGTCGCTCGTTCGAATCGATACGGGCACGCACAGGTTTTCTTACTAGTCTTGGCGAATAGCCAAATGCAGTTGCACTGTACTGTGTCAAGCAAAAGTGTACAGTTTTTTTTTTTAAATAACTACACTTAAGAACGTTATAAACTAACCAACGCAGTATGGCAACATTTTATAAAGACACCAGGTTCGAGCCACTAGCGACGAATTATTCAGGGATTCAGTCTTCTTTTTCTTCTTTCGTATGGGTTGTGAGGTGGATTACTAACCCTATCAATCCTGGTGTCAAGGTTATTATTGAGCCGCCATAGGCCCCTCACATGACTCGTGCAACGACTGCGTACCTACTTACATCAGTAAGTAATAACCGGGACTAACGGCTTAACGTGCCTTCCGAAGCACGGATCGTCTTACTTTTGGCCAATCAAGTGATCAGCTTGTAATGTCCTAACCAAACTAGGAGCCTAAACTTAGAAGGGCCACATCGAAGCAATTCATCTTAATAAGCAATATTGCAATTTGGCACTTCCGCATGTAAAGCGCGTAAACAAATTAAATGTCAAAAAGCAGTATTGATTTTAGATGAATAGCACTGATGTGGCCTTTTAACCCCCCAGGACACTGAGACGAAGGCATACTTATCTATTAATATTAAATAACAATGACAATTTAGTACATAGGGAAGTTGTTAAGCATGGCCAGGATATGCGGATGATGTCGACGGGCAGGCAATTTGTACCACGAGGCACCAACTACTTTGGTGAAGGAACACTCCATAAACGAACACCGTATCTGTACAACATGCTGTCTGTCGACACAAAACAGGAAGGCAATAGGAGTTTGTAAATTTTCATTTTATTCAAAAGTTCTGTTTAGTACCCATTTAATATTATTAAACTTCACTCGCACAGTCAAACAGTGATATTGGGAATTTCATTGTGTTTATGAAACATAAACAGTTATATTTTAATTCCATCATCTCTCTAGCCGTTATTCCGTTTTTCACAGGGTCCAGTTTTTTACAGAAGAATCTGCTTTTCTGACCTTCCAACCCGCGAAGAAACCACCACTCCAATACAGGTTACGTAACCATAACTCTGAAAATGCATTTCTCGGGAATGTGGGTTTCCGATGTTTTCCTTCACCGCTGAGTACGTGATTCTAATTTATGATCCAAATATGAATTCGAAAATAAATTCGACAATCATTGGTTAAGGCTTGCGCTGGATTCGAACTTGCGACCTCAAACTGAGAGGCAAGCGTTCTACCCACTGGGCTGCCACGGCTCTTGGCACTATTAACTTCGACTTTCGACACTTCTCCCGCACACTCCCCGCATAGGTTCGCATAATCTGTCTGTGTTATAAATTACTCGGGAGTCGGGGGCACCACGGTTATCATAACACAGTTAGCTATTTCATTCCAATCCATATTATTGCAAACGCATAGTATAACTGCCTGAACCTCTCCCTTAACTCGTCGTTAGTCCAGCATAAAAGATTGTTAACAGTCCGAAAAATATGCAAGCACTTTTCTTAGCATAAGTACAGCTTCCACGCCTAGTTCCCGACGATTTATTAAAGCTCTAACAGTTAGCTAATTATTTCAGTCATTTCACTAAAAGACCACTCCGCTGGTCCACTATTCGTTTGAATGAAAATGTCGCCAATTACTGGTAACTCTCGACTTTGTGGAGTCAGGAGAGATTTTTTTAATCAGTTTGCAGACTCGTAAAAGCCTGAAAATAGGGACGATTGCAACGTAAATGTTTTTTAAAAGCTCAACGCACACAAAGGTGGTACTGGAATTCATTCAGAGCGGAAAGCGGGAATTTCCATTTTTTTTTTGACGTGACGTCATTGACGTCATTGACGGATTGTAGAATAGTTGGCCGAACAAATGGGGAGCGATAAAATTTAAGACTTTTTGTACCACATAAATATAAAACACAACATTAGCTCACGACTTGGGAGTTGTCCTTTCGGGAAGTAGACTTTTTGGGAAAGTGGACGATTTGGGAGAGTGGTCATTTTGGGAGTTGCCGATTTGGGAAGTAGACGATTTGGGACAGTGGTCCTTTTGGGAAGTAGACCTTTTGGACCGAAAGGCTATATTCCGATTCGGTTAGTCGCAGGTATATCCATCGCAAGATGAACTAAGTACCCACACCTCACCGAGCTTTCTGTTAGACCAACGTGATACAGGATGCTCCGAGAGGTAGTGTTCCTCATAACTACTAAAGACATGATTTGTTGTCATAGAAAGACATGATCTAATGTATTGGTGGAAACTTTTAACCTTGACAATAATGGTAACTTATTTATAAGGTCAGGTACAATATTATTGCGAAGTGCTCTTACCTTAAAGCGTAGTATTAGAACTCAATGATGAAAATATCCTCATTCGCTGAGCTACCCAATTTTCTCCAATAAAAAAGCTATAAGAAAACTTCACAAGAGCTAATAAACTTGCGAGGGCTAGTCAATTGGATCAAGAAAAGAGATCCATAATTGGATATTTATTGTTTTTCTTAGATAAGTTTACGATCTCGAGCCCTAGTGTAGTTATCATTACTAACTTACAACGAAAGTAGAAAATAATAATGAAAGAAATGAAAAGTAACTATTTCGTTTTGTTTTATTGAAGGTTATGACAAAAGTTAAGCAATATTGGGCCCGGACTCCGGACTATTATGGTAAACGGATGATTGTGTTGGACATTATTTGACATTTGTTTGCATTGCGCACTTACTTTTTTATGCGCAAATGTCAGATTGCAATATTGCTTTCTTAGATGAATTGCTTGGATGTCGCCATTTTAACACCCCCCCCCCCCCCCCTCCCTCCCCAGTTCTAGCTATTGATGTCAATAGAAAGCTAGAATACCTAATAAAATTATATTGTAATTTATCTTAAGTAGGTAAATTACAAAATTACAGCTATCTATCTTCATTAATACGGATACCTCGGACACTACTACAAAACAGCTCGGTTTACTTAGACACTTTGACGTTGTATTGACGTTGTGTGTGTGATGTCTGACGCCAAACGATTGAAAACTAAAGTAAGAGCAAAGGGGATGAGGTAAATCTAGCTCACCCGCTGGTGGGGATCGGAGAGTTGCCGTTCTATACGTGGTATTATTCCTTATTCTATGCTACAGCCTAGATAACCCAAGTACCTACTTTCCCGTGAAATGCGATGGAAGGTCAGACAAGCAGTCGCTTCTATGAAAGAGTGTGTTATAAAAAAAGACTAAATGTTCAATTGTTTCTAGGTACCACGACCCTTACAACTGTGACCATCATACCCCTGCCCTTATCCCACTCTAAATGGGGTCGGCACAACACGTATTCCTCCTCCATTCACTTCTGTCAGTCATCATCCCAGTACTCACATCTTTCACACATATATCCTTCTTTCTTTGGTCGTGCTGTCATGTTGTACAGTCATCAGAAATATCATGTACCCACTTTAGAACCCTATCGCACTATCTTATTTGACATTTAATGAGACTTACAGTTTTATTTGTCAAAAAGTGAGTGTGACATGGTTTCAAAGTGTATACATATTAGTACTCGTGACCGTACAAAGTTATGGCTTTTGTACTCCCTCCTTGGGAATTTATATTGTGTTTAGCCGGTGATAACTAAAAATAATTTAAATTTCAAACTCGGTTTAGTGTCTGAGCCAATAAATGTACTTATTTTGATATGCGCGGCCCCAGTAGAGTCGATGACTATAAGCGCTGAAAAGGAAACGTCAACGTTGCTGACGCAGTCGGTTTCGAGGCGACGATTTAGTGTTTGTTGTAACACTTGTAACAAGCTATTAACCTTTAGTCGTACCTATTTACCATTATAATATTCTGAAGAACATTACTATGCAAACATAGTTTACAGTAAACAGAATCAATACAGAGCGTCTTGCCCACACTGGCATCTCGCCAGCACCGTTTGTTTTCCATTTACTAACACTGCCTTAGCTGTGTCAGGCGGAGGCAATTTGTTTGAAGATTAGACTTGATGTAGCAAACCTGTCCTTTATTGCGTGTAAATGCGCGGGAAGCCGCTGGATGCGGGCAGCGTAGGACCGATCGTCGTGAAGATCCTTGGGGGAGGCCTATGCCCAGCAGTGGGCGTCGTACGGCTGATGATGAGTCAAACCAGGATTGTGCTGGTTCTCCCTTCAGATGTAAAGTTTCTCTTCAGATGCTGTCAGATGTTGTTACTGCTGAGTGCTTCAGATGTTGTTGGTCAGCTCGTGTAAAAATCTGGATCTGTCAAATCTTCAGTTTAGGTAAACGGATCCCATGAAGGGTCAACGCTAGGGAGATGATTATGGAACAGATTGGTATAACCTTCTCGCTAAAACATTTGCTAACAAGTCATATTATACAAGCTGCATCTTCTTATTCAAGTACCATCCCTATTCCTGAGGTCGACGTCCATATCGGCATCAATAAAGTCGCTTTAATGTGGGTCTCATGTGACTCGCTTTCAATTAATATCGATTAAGAAAAACTAGCGTATAAATTATGAAGTTTTGTTAACAAAAGTCACATTCGAATTACTTATATTAAAATTTTTACTCGGTTGGCTCGACCATTATAGACGGCGATACGTCTCAACGTCTATCACGTTGGTCTAACAGACTGCTTGGTGAGGTGTGGATAATTCGTTCATCTTGCGATGGATGTACCTCTGACTATTCCAATTGATTTATAGTCGTAAGCTTAATTAATTTTCAAAATGTTGAATATAAGGCAATGATATGCCGATCTGTCTTCATTCATGCAAATTAGCAGATCTATGTTGTTCAGCTTCAACCAGTCTCTTACTTTCTTTATCCATGAAGTTGTTTTTCCACTTCTTTCTCTTTTTTCTTCTATTTTTCCCTCAATAATGATTTTGATCCTTCAATGTTATTTATTATTTCTTAAACTTCAATATCATTAATAAACTATTATGCCAAAAACCACCCCTGCTAAATGAGCGAGTTCTATATCTACAATATTGAATCTGAAACTCTCTTCATAAGCTAAATTAATAATTCTCCAGCCAATCACAGCTATATTTACTAAAATACAAGGTGTCGAACACAACACGTTCTAATTTGTGGACATTTCAGCTTATACATAGTGTTGTTAATCGATGATATCGATACTTTGGTAGCTATTATCTTTTACTTTTTCTTATGTAAGGCTTTGGAACTAAACTACGGAAACGTGAAAAAAACCATAGTGTGTAGAGAGAAATTTTATTTTCTCAAAAATATCACCTAACCTGTAATTGGCCACTTCAGGGGCCTTAGACAATTTGGTCGAACAAAATGAATGGGTTTGTCATAATTATGACATGTCACCTCAGGTCATATAATGTCATGGGTAACTTTGCAAACAGACGTATCTGCATTTTTTGTTAAAATAATTCGTGTCTTATTGACATTCTTTCTTATTAACTTATTGAATGAAGATGTCACTGACGATATTTTCCCGTTCTTTTTCTTTTATTTTTATTTTAAGGCTTCCATAGAGTAGTGGCTGCGTTAGGCTCACGATCTGAATCTCCGAGGTTGATTCTCGGATGTTGAATTACCTGATTGCCCGATGAAGACAGATAATACCCCGCTGAAAACACGATAATAACTAGTCGTACCTATACACATCCACAAACCCGCAGTAGAGCAGCATAGTGGAATTCAAATTCAAAAATATCTTTATTCAGTAGGTAACATAGTTACACTTTGAATCGTTAATTTTTACATAACGAACGTCTCATCCGCCTAAAACTACTGCAGCTTCTCACAACCTGTATAGTCGGGGAAAAGAAGCTGCAAGATAACCTCGGCACAGGGCCCTAGACGTTGTTTAAAAAAATAAATAAACATAAAATATTGTTATACAATTGAGTAATTTAGCTGCCTAATATCAGTTCTCAGACAGTTAATCCCATGCATCCATAGGCCCTCCGATTGATTGAAGGGAAGCCTATGCCCTTACCTATGCCTATTCTGTTAAAGTTTAATGAGGGACTTTATTTTTATTTTATTTTTATTTTATTCGGGAAGCTTACAGCATTATTAACACAATGAAAACCTTAATAATAAATAAAGGCTAATTACAAGCTACCACAGATAGAGAAAAGACAGTTAACGGAGATGAGAATACCACATAATAATTATGTAAACAAAATAAAAAATATAAAACAAAACCAAAAACAAAACATAAGCAAACCTAAAAAGTAAAACAAAACAAAACACAATATAAGTACCTAAACAAAATAAAATACTTACCTAACTAGGAGCTGCAATGACCACTGGCAAGCAATGATTTAACAGATCTACTGCTACTGCAAAACAGATCACACTCAGCATTGATGCTATTAAATAAACTCATGCACCGAGGCAGATAGCTATTGCTTCTGTAGTTCGTGCGACAACGAGGAACGTGAAGCAAGCGATTGCGACGTAGTTGTCTATTTGGTACCTGTAACTTGATACTGCAGAGGAGATCCGGACAATCTATCTTAGCTTGAGCAATCCTGGCGAGAAAACTGATATCAGCTATTTTTCTACGGAGGTGCAACGGTAATAGGTGGAACTTAGAGCATAAGTGGTCATAATCAAAGCTAGGTGTAGCCGGCAGAAATTTCCAGGCTTCGTTCACCAAAAACAATACAGATGGCGTTGTACAGCTATAACGTGATAATTACCTATTTTCTCACTACTCGGATGCATGATTATTCCAAACTACAATGTAATGGCAAAAACATATATAAAAACAATTGTTACATGATATTTGGATCGCATTACGCTTAGAATTATGTTGCTACCTATATTTGCGTCTCTTTATTTTGATCAGAATAATAATGGGTAGAACATGTAATTTTGCCTGCTGTAATAAAAAGGGTCATCATTTATATCCAAAAACAAAGATAAAAGATGCATGCATATGCATCTTTTATCTTTAACAGACATCTGTTATCCATGAAATTAGAAGGTTAAACGAAGGAAATACTGTACACACTGCCATATAGCGACGACCATTATGTCCGTTCGTAATTGTGGCTATAAGCGTAGAGTAGTGTTGTTCTTACGGTAAAATTACAATATAATATATTGTTTTTGAGGAATATTTTTTTATCGATAATAATTTTACCGTAAGAACAACACTACTCTACGCTTATAGCCACAATTACGAACGGACATAATGGTCGTCGCTGTAGCTCAATTTGCACTATTGAACGCAACCGCGTGGGATATTGGCTCTAAAGACATCTCAACGGGCAAACTAGTTTAGTATTATTGTCTTCAGTGTATACAAAGCTAAATACTTACTAAATAATATAATTATCTTAGTAACATGTTTATTTTACGTTATCGAATGTTAGTAGGCCCCTCGATTCTATTATTGTAAAAAATAAGGAATTGGACCTCACGGATACTGCTGTATTTTTGGGAATTACTTTGGACGCTAAGTTGCAATGGAGTCCTCATATTGATAAGTTGTCCAAAAGGCTCAGCTCAGCAGCATTCGCGGTCAAAAAAATTCGTTTAATAACCGATGTAGAAACCGCGCGATTAGTTTATTTTGCCTACTTACTTCCACAGTCTAATGTCGTACGGCATCTTGCTGTGGGGTCATGCTGCAGATATGAACAGCATTTTTGTTCTGCAAAAGCGAGCCATTCGGGCGATTTACAAATTGGGACCCAAGATGTCACTTAGAAATAAATTTAAAAAAATTAATATTTTAACTTTGGCATCACAATATATCTTTGAAAACTTAATATATGTAAAAAAACATATAGGATTATTTGCGAAAAATAGCGATCGGCACATTGTTAATACCAGGAATAAAAATAAACTTGCTTTACAAGTCAGTCGATTACATAAGATTACTAAATCTTTTAAGGGGCAATGTGTACGTTTTTACAATAACATTCCCATTGACATTCAGAATTTGCCTTTCAACTGTTTTAAGACAGTAGTTAAACAAAAACTTTACAAAAAAGGTTATTATAAAGTTAGTGATTATTTAGAAGATATGAATGCATGGGATTAACTGTCTGAGAACCGATATTAGGCAGCTAAATTACTCAATTGTATACCAATATTTTATGTTTTATGTTTATTTTTATTTTTTTAAAGAACGTCTAGGGCCCTGTGCCGAGGTTTTTCTTGCAGCTTCTTTTCCCCGGCTATACAGGTTGTGAGAAGCTGCAGTAGTTTTAGGCGGATGAGACGTTCGTTATGTAAAATTGACGATTCAAAGTGTAACTATGTTACCTACTGAATAAAGATATTTTTGAATTTGAACAAATATTAATTAAATTTCCTTTAAGTGTTATGGGATTTGAATCTTAAGATATTTAGGTCATTGACTCGCACCGAATGCTAACATAACAATGAAGATAATCATACGGCTAATTGTTTAAATCACTCGATGTAAATCGCGTCGCGCGCGGAACGGGTGTTATGTCGAGGGGACTGAATAGACTAAACACAGATGTAGCGAATGTGTGGCGCTTCGTTACTACTAAAATCTAAGCTGTTTAGAGTTTAGATGATTTATTAAAGTAAAAAGGTAAAGCTATTTTTGTCTTTCCAAATAAAAAAGATTTAAAGTAGTTATAGTAAGATTTTATTTCTTTAAAATTTGATAGGTTTTACTTACCAAGTTATTGATTACGTTTGCACTTTAATTGCGTATATAATTTTCGTATAAATATTTATTTTATTACAAGTAATACTCTCGCTACTATTACATGGTACAGTCATGAGCAATATAATGTACCCACTTTAAGGACTCTGTCGCACTAACATATTTGACATTTAGTGAGACTTACAGTTCAGTTTGTCAAATAGTTAATGTGACATCGTACTATATACCTACACCTCTACCTACACTATCGATACATGAGTAATGCTGTGGTATAATATTATAGAAAAACATTTTTTCAGCTAATAATATGTTGAAACAGAACGAATCAAATTATAAATATAAACTACCTACATACGTCCCACTGCTGGGCACAGGCCTCCCCTCAATCAACCGGAGGGGGTATGGAGCATACTCCACCACGCTGCTCCACTGCGGGTTGGTGGAGAAATCAAATTATACTTTACAGCAAATACAAAACTCACCTAACATTATTAATAATATTATTATCATAAACGTGCACAACGGCCCTGATTCCTGCAGACATCTCCTAATACCTGTCATTTTGTTTTCCGCCGAAAAGGAAAGAGACGAATTATTGACAACTGTTAAATAAAATGAATGAGTGAATTAATTAATAACCCGGGACTGAAATAGACATCTCGCTGATATGCAATTTGTTTGACGTGTGCTGTCAACTTAATTCTGTCGGGTTATTGGGAGGGCTTTTTTCTTCCTAAAATTTACGTGTGTTCCATTAATTTTATGCCTGTCGATTACCCGTCCCTTTCCTTTTCGGCAGATAAGAAAATGACAGATATAACTGAAAATAAATTTAGATGGTGTGTGTTGCAATCAGCACCAATGGGTGACCTAAAACTATTTTAATATACAGTTTAGAATTTGCCATAGTATTATGTATTACTTATATTTTTATAAGTATTCATCTTCTTCGTCTATGATGTCGGAATTATTATACAGAAGCTTTTGAAATTCTTTATTGAAATATTCCGATATCATATTCCAGACGTTTATTGAATACCAAACGATGACTGTCACGGAAAAAACGAGTCGAAATAGTAATCCAAACATTTTTTTTATACGGAGAGGAAAGTCAATAAGGCCGCCCAAATTGTACTGTTTTCATGTGTTTTGTCTGATTGTTGAAATTCTAGTTCTGTGCAATAAAGTATATTTGATTTGATTTTGATTTTGATTTTGAAAGTCAACCACAAAAAAGTTTACATTGATTGGAACGTTTCAAAAATAAGTGGCTTACCGACGGATAATGCAACAGGGTAGCTTCCAACAACTCAAATCAGTTACTTTTTACTAAACGTCAAAACACGTAATTACTATGGAATTTGTATGAAAAAGCAACTTGTGACGTCATAAACAAACGTGACAAAATGTCGCACTTATTATTACATTTTTCTTCATTAAAATTCATAACAAAGTTGAATAGAAAAAAAGAAAATGTTTTTGTCACCTTTAGATCTGTCTTTATTTAGTGATCAGAATGTCATAAAAGTCATAATTTATCTTTGACCTAGGAAATTGCCAAATTATAGAGAAAGTTAAGTCGATAAAATCTGACTCGGACGGGACCTGAAGCCGCAGTTGTCAAGCAGGAACAAAGTGTATTAACTACACCACCTGTACATTATTGTTTTTACCGAAAAACCAAATATATATAAAGTGGTATTAATCGTAATAATATTATGAGAAAAGGCCTGCAACATCAGTGGGAGGTATTTAGGTGTTTTTTTTTTAATCTGTACCTTTATGTAGTATATAATATAAATTCTTAAAAGTCTTCCTGCACGCCGTACACCATTTCACCTAATATTTCTATCGCGGTTCGAAGATGCGGGTACACCAGAGTAGTAAGCAGTACAATACTGTTTGCTATTACAAACAATTTCATGTTCTCAAGACCGTCATCGGACCTGAAACCAGAAACAAAAGAACTTTCAATTTTCTGAATCTGTCTTCTATAGCGTGGGTTGTGAGGTACTAAGCTCATCACCCCTGGTGTCAGGGTTTCTGTTGAGCCGCCAAAGGCCCCTGACATGGCTCATGGTAACGACTACTTATTTACATCAGTAATTAGTAACCGGGACCAACGGCTTAACGTGCCTTCCGAAGCACGGATCATCTTACTTTCGGACAATCTGGTGATCAGCCAGTAATGTCCTAACCAAACTAGGGACCACAAAGTAATTTTTGTGATATGTCCCCAGCGGGAATCGAACCCGGGACCTCCAGATCGTGAGCCCAACGCTGAACCACGGAGGTCGGTAATCTGTGGCTGACATACACTCACACACCCTCATCATCATCCTCCTGCCCTTATTTCACTTTAGCTGGGGTCGGCACAACACGTATTTCTCTTCCATTCATTTCTGTCAGTGGTCATCTCAGCGCTCACACTATTCACACGCATACCCTTAATTACATAAACCATTTACACTTTCTTGGGTCGTCCCCTATCCACCCTCACACACAAACACAGAGTACGAGATATGAAGTTTAAGCTAAAAGAAATTAAAAAGTATTTTATTGCACTGCTGGGTACAAGGCTCCTCTTGATTAGCCGAAGCCAAAAAAAAAAAAAAACAAATTAATAAAATAAATTTCACTTAAAATAAATTTTAATAATAATTTATTTCATGCTCCATACCTCCTACAGTTGATTGAGGGGATGCTTGTGCCCAGCAGTGGGACGCACGTAGGCTGTTTTTGTATGTTATATTATGTTCTCACCTCAACCATCCTCCAAATCCTTGGTTGTCTTCATCCAGAGATTCAATCTTAACCTCTTTGTTTTTTTCAGATGCTTTCACGTTGACAGTTTTCGATGTATTTTTCTTAACGGAATTATTATTGCTTTTATTTTTCTTCATAGTCTGGAAATAAATTACTTTATTTTTACCATCATACTCCTTGTAGATTGAGGGGAGGCCTGTGCCCAGCAGTGGTACACATATAGCCTCTTTGTGATAATCAGAAAGAGAAAATTATTTACACCATGATTCTGAGCTGATATCAAATGGAATTTTCCGTCTCAAAAGTACGTAACTATAATTAAAAAGTGACTAAAATTTTCATGAATTTTCTGACAGTAAATTCCATTTGATATCAACTCAGAATCATGGTTTGAATCATCTCCCTCAGTATTCGTTACGATGTCACTAAGACCCTGTGTAAAGTCACTGTTATTTTTTAAGCAAACCGGTAACACACAGAACACTGACTTATTTGTAGAAATAGAAAATAATTACTTTTACTTAAGTATACGAAACTTTTCATTACAACGGTAACTAACACCGTGGCTAACTCACGAGGCACGAGGCTCCGAGAAGCCAACAAAACTCGCAGCGCACGTATATAGGTACTAAATTAAAACAACAAAAGGTACTCTTAACACAACACCTGGTTCCCTAATCAAATATTATGTTATCCAATATTACCTTGTCTCTTCAAAGGAAGAACACGAACAGAGCAGGAGGCAAACTAACGCGACTAACGAACCGCATAGAAGCCTCTCAAATACTGATCGATATGAACGTGTTGTTAGTTTTTGTGGTAAAGGGACCTGGGTAGTTATATAATGTTAGTTTCAGTATGTTTACATAATGAAGGGTGATTATTAGAAATAGGTAAGTACGATAAGGTGTAAAAGTCCAATCAGTTTCTTGCAAAGTAACATAATTTCATAATAAACATTATTTTATAACGGCTGTGGATCAGTGGTTGCCTTGCTTGGATTTAAAGCCGGGACCTACGGATCGTGGGCACAACGCGCAACCACTGGACCACCACCAGAACGTCCACCACCTATGTTTTTTGTAATTGTTTTGTGAACATTTTTAAGTTTTTTTTTTGTACCTTTGATGGGTTTGCTTTTGGCCTCAGACTTGCCCGAAGGCATTGACGAGACCTAAGATGGAGCGAGCGCTCGTCCAGAAGGTGCCTGTTCACGTTGGCCTTGAAAGTGATGTTATTGTCTTGTCTTTGTCTGTGGAGTCCTTTTATAATAAACAATTTCTATTCTATTCTAATCGTAATGGTAAAGGTTCCATGCTTTGGTACATACACAAGATTGTTACGTCACTAGGCGACTCCTTTAAAGGGAATTAGGATGTCGTGTTAACCTATCTAGCTTGTAGACGGATTACAATTACCTAGGTGTCACAGAACGTGTTACGTGACCCAGTAATAATGGATAGAGGGAGACAGAGAGAGAAAAAGAGCGAGACAGGGAACTTAAGCTGGAAGCACATCAAATGAGTTCAAAGGCCACATAGAAGCAATTCATCTAAAACATCATCAGGATCATGTATTCTTTATAAGTGCTCGGCGGTGAAGGAAAACATCGTGAGGAAACTCACATTCCCGAAAAATTAATACTTATTAATTTATTTCGTAATAGTTATGTTATTACATATTGTTTTATTATGGAAGATATAATAATAATACAATGATGGTACTTAACTTACGTGGTAAATTTTAAAGTTAATAATTATTTAAAGCCATTAACAGCCTCCGTGGTCTAGTGGTTAGAGCGTTAGGCTCACGATCTGGAGGTCCGGGTTCGATTCCCGATGGGGACATTGTCGAAATCACTTTGTGAGACTGTCCTTTGTTTGGTAAGGACTTTTCAGGCTTTAATCACTTGATTGTCCGAAAAAGTAAGATGATTTCGTGCTTCGGAGGGCACGTTAAGCCTTGGAGCAGCGTGGTGGAGTATGCTCCATACCCCCTCCGGTTGATTAAGGGGAGGCCAGTGCCCAGCAGTGGGACGTATATAGGCTGTTTATGTATTTTATGTAATTATTTAAAGCATTTAAGCCTACTTTTGAAACATTTCAGTTATGGCGCGTCAACGGCTGATTTAGGCAGTTTCGGAGGTATGTGACCTAACATTATTGGGCTGATTTTTCCTTCGCCAGGTCCTTAGGTCGCACAGGCAGTCGCTTTTGTAAAAAACCGGACCTGTCAAATCTTCACGTAGGCGGATCCTGTAATAAAATGGGATAATGCTAGATAGATGATGATGAGAAGCAATTCATCCAAAATCTATTTGATACTTGCGCATATAAAAATAAGTGCACAAATGTCAACGAAAAACAGTATTACTTTTTAGATGAATTGCTTCTATGGGGCCTTTTTAGCTCCACAGCCCTCGCGGCACGCCTTACGAGGTTTATCTACGTAGATAGCATTCGCTGCATTCATTGGCCAAAACCTTTGATATAGTTTGTGCCGCGGCGCGTATTTGTTTGTATGGATTATTAATCATTGTTACGTAACAGAAACGGTCAGTTTTGGGGGACTGGTTGCCGGGTAGAAGTTGCTTTAGAGCATTAAGGTCGCCCAAGTTGTACTGTAGTCATGTGTTATGTCTTGTTAAATTTAATGTATGTGCAAGAAAGTGAATTTGATTTGATTTAGATAACTTTTTGTATTTTGAAAAATTAGTGTGTTCGGTCATTGGCCTTATAACCCGCGCGATAGAACTAAAATGCGTCTGGAAAGTAAGAAACTTTACCTTTTTACAATGAACTTTTTAAAAGTGTTGGCACTTAGAACAGGACGCTTTCAAATAATTAACGAACTCTGTATAATGCTTTTACATTTATGTTGCAGAGATAGCGCCATTATGTAACAGTCTAGTTTCCAACTAGTCAAACCAGTTACTTTTTACTTAACGTCAAAACACGAAATTACTATGGAATTTGTATGAAAAGCACACTGTGACGTCATAGAAAAGCGTGATAAAATGTCGCACTTATTATTACATTTTTCTTTTAAATTTCATAAATACGTTAAGCGCAGACTCATGGACGTGTGCATTCTTCCCATTCTCACCTACAGCGCTCAGACTTGGTCTTTGACTAACATCCAAAAGTCCAAACTCAAGGTTTGCCAGAGAGGTATGGAACGCAGCATCCTTGGTGTTAAATTGATCGATCGGATCCAAAACACCACGCTGCGTTCCAAAACAAAAATAGCAGACGTAGCGAGAAAGGCTGCCTGCTTGAAATGGGACTGGGCTGGACATGTTGCCCGAATGCCCGATGACCTCTGGGCCAAAAAAGCTACAGAGTGGGTTCCTGCAAGTGCTGTTAGACGTCGGGGAAGGCCACGGAAAAGATGGCGCGACGAGTTAGACCGCTTCTCGAAACGGTGGCGCGAGCAAGCTGGGGACAGGGAGGAGTGGAAGAAGGGAAGAGAGGCCTTTGCCCTGCAGTGGGACATTGAGGGCTATTAATAATATAATAATACGTTAAATAGAAAAAAGAAAATCTTTTCCGTCAATTTTAGATGAGTCTTTATTTAGTATTAATCAGAATTTCATAATTTATGTTGAACCTAGTAGGTACACGACGCATTTCCTGAACTAGGTAATTACTTGCTAAATGGATGGATAAAGATGTCACATAAGAGTGGAAGAAGCGAAAGAGGTGTGTTATGATCGTAGTAATTGGAATTCTATGCTCTCTGCCTACCCCAACTGGATATATAATATGATGAGTTGAAGGCCCGTCCCCCTGCCGCTGCAGCTATTCATTATAATTACCAAAACGGTGTGCTCACGTGCCCTCACTGTGCGCGGGAGTTCACTGTAAAGATAGGCTACATAAGCCATCTTCGGGCGCATCAGCGTCGTGCCGACTAGGAGTCGAAGTGGTCGCCATAGCCGAAATCGGTCGGAGATCATCATCATCATATAAAATTGTAAAATTACTTATGACTACTTATTCTGTGGCATTTCTATCTTATATTCTTTTAAATTTTTATTATGTTAAGTTCGTTTATCTTTTGATGACCTAAAATTGTAAAATTACTTTTGACTACTTATTCTGTGGCATTTCTGTCTTATATTCTTTTAAATTTTTATTATGTTAAGTTCATTTATCTTTTGATTGCTTGTTAAACTTATTTTTTACCATTCTATTTCAGTATTTCGAAGACAATTCTTGTAATTGTTATGCGAATAAATACTCATCTTTATGGTCCTTCAGATCAGTCCTTTTAGACCTTAGAACTTTTATTTTGTAACAAAGTAGTACTTCACGAAAAAACAAAACTCCGTTTAATATACTAATGTTTGTCGCTCTTTACTTATTAACATCAACAATAAGCTCACAACTATATCCCAATTGGGGTAGTCAGAGGTACATCCATCAAAAGGCGAACTAAGTACCCACGCCTCACCGAGGTTTCTGTTAGACCAACGTGATAGATGTTCAGCCGTATCGCTGTCTTAATGTCAGGACCACGATACCGACCCCGCCGGCGTGGTCGACGATTTCCCTCATTCAGCGCTTATCGCTATCGACCCACTAGGGTTGATTAATTCTTTCAAATATTTTTCCTCTCAGATGACGCCCTGAGCCGAGGTTCGCGCCCAACTGAGCACCCTCAGGCCTGTTGTCTTAAACGTTGTACCGGGAGAGCCTTCAGCGCTCCCCATTTGTCCGGCCAAGTAGTTAATGCCATCTGCGGCAAATCTACAATAAGTCACGTCAAAAATAAAAGCTGTCTTAATGGTCGAGTCAACTGTATTACTTCTATGTAAGGTAAATTTTCTATGACTAGTTGAATAGATACATCATTGTGGTTTCGTTGGGCGAGATGACTTGATACCCTTCTCAGGGAGATGAATGTTCCGAGGTAAGCTTGACAAATGACAACTGCGGGCCGTTACGTGACTGTTAGAACGGTAGGTCCACAAGCACTGGTTTTGATGAAGAAACTCTAATATCAAAAAAAGAAAAAATTAAAATTTGTGATAGGCCCGTTTGGCATCGCGTAACTGACATCGTAGGGGTAACACTCCTATGAGAATAACAATACTGACTCTTGCTTTAAACCACTAAATTCGATATTATGGGCTTGATTCATACAGGGTGTTAGTGACATCGTAACGAATACTGAGGGGGATGATTCAGACCATGATTCAGAGTTAATATCAAGTGGAATTTTCCATCGTAAAATTCATGTCAATCTATGAGTTTTAAATTATTTTCAATTTTATCCTTTTGCGATGTTATTATCTCAGAATAATGAGCTGAATCATCCCTCTCAGTATTCGTTACGATGTAACTTTCACCCCGTACAAGTATACGTACTTGTACAGGTAGCTATAGAAGTACATATGGGTGTTAGTGACGGTGAGGATTACCAACCTCATCAACACCTGTCTAGTGTCAGGGTTACTATTGAACGAAAATACTGAGGGGGATGATTCTGTTGTTGATGACAAGTGGAATATCCTGTGTGAAAATTAATGATAATTTTAGTGTTTTTTTTTATTATTTTCAGTTCCAGACTGCGACGGAAAAATCCGTTTGATATTAACTCAGAATCATGGACTGAATCACCCATTTTTTCATTGCGATTTCACTAACACTCTGTATAAAGTATGTATGTATTACACTCTCCCTGTATCGTAACTCAAGATACTCTCGCGCCTCTCAGGTGTACCTATGTCGAAGGTACGTGCCTAGCATAAGGTTCATCACATTAATAGCCTCAAGGAGACCGTAGTGAGTTCGTGAGTAAGCATGTCTGCACTTTGCATATCAATGCGCCAAATCAGTGCATATTAATCTTAATCAAGTCGTAAGTTAAGCTTGTTTCCAATATTCGCGGAATTGCAAATAGGGGGCATAAATACAAAATCATTGGTTTGGGCCAGTCTTTAATTTGAACCTGCAATCTCATCGTGGCCACCACATAAATATACTTATACATACCATACACGTAGACTTACGATGTATATCACTACATAGTATAAAACAAAGTCGCTTTTTCTGTCCCTATATCCCTATGTACGCTTAAAACTTTAAAACTATGCAACGGATTTAAATGAAGTTTTTTAATAGATAGAGTGATTCAAGATGAAGATTTATATGTACAATAACAACGATTAAATAGTGGAGAAATACTGTTATTTTTGAGGTTTTAATGTGATATCGTAAATTATTTTATTTTATCTGAGCGAAACCGGGGCGGGTCGCTAGTTATACATAAACTCACGCTTGGTAAACCAGTTGAAAGAACGCTTGACTCACAATTTGAGACCGCAAGACTCTTCGAATTCGTTTCGAATTCATATTTGGGTATTTTAATGATTATCACAAATTTTAATGTGTTTTCGAAGTTACATGACGCAACCTGTAGTGGATTGGATTTACCTTAGAGTCGGAAGTTCAGACAGGCAATCGCTTTTGGAAAAAACGGAACCTGTCAAATCTTCAATTAAGGTAAGCGGGTTCTTTGTATAAATAAGATAGATTATATAATATAAACCCACACATATAGCTTCTAATGGTCTCTTACTAATGTAAGTGAGGAATCGTTACATGAGTCATGTCAGGGGTCTTTGGCGAGTCAGTGGCAACCCTGACACCAGGGTTGATAAGGTCAGCAGTCTAACTCACAATCCATACGATAGAAGAGATGGGGCACATCTACAAGTAATTAGAAGACAACTTGCGCACTCCTCTTTTGATAAAGTCTTAAAATTGAATGATGAATCATGTGGGCCATTCTATTTAAGAACCTGTGAATGTTGTAATATTATATACTCGTTTCCTATATAATATGTATCTAACGTCATAGTCCTAAAAATGGGCAAAAAAGTATGCCCATTTATTGACTTAAATTTTATTTAAACGCTTTAACACCGTAGACCGCAGAATAATTTATACGTCGAAATTCTTGTTATAATGTCCCTATAAATTACGATGAAATGACAAAGGGCGTTTTCGGTATTCAAATTTTAATAAATCGAGAAAGTTTCTGGCATTGCCTTTAGGGCGTTTGTACTCATTTATTAACGAGTAAATGAACTAAGTAATTATATTTTTAACTGGCAACAGGGTAGTGTCGCAGGAAATACTTTATTAGGTATTCGTGAGAGTAACTACCAGTAGAGCTATAGGAAAATTTACTTTTCCATAACTTGAATTTGCACACTAAACTTATTTAGCATTAGGTTGTTTATTGGTCTAAAATGAAATAACGTGGCAATACTAGTAGATTCGAATCATAAGATAGTATTTCTCATGACAATTTCTGCCTTCGCGGCACAGCAAGAGCGAATTATATCGAGGTATCTGGTAGTCGCAAAACACCCTCCTCCACTACAATAGCACAGCCACACACACCGTTCCTAACAGCTTCCGTGGTCTAGTGGTTAGAGCGTTGGGCTCACGATCAGAAGGTCGGGGTTCGATATCCAAAATCGCTTTGTGAGCCTGTCCTTGGTTTGGTAAGGACATTGTGGGCCCGAATCACCTGGTTCTCCAAAAAACTAAGTTGATTCCGTGCTACGGTCGCGGTTATTAGACTTAAAACATCTCTACCAATCCGCAATGGAGCAGCATGGTGGAGTCTATACCCCCTCCGGTTGATTGAAGGGAGGCCTGCGCCCAACAGTGGGACGTATATAGGCTGTTTTGTTTATGTTTTTATGTTTATCTGGTAGTGCCATGCAGCTGTATCTACTGCTCTGACTCCGTCAATCGTCTAGCAAGATGCACCATAAATGAGCGATGCGTTGATCACCTGTCACCATACTAGTCATCTTTTAGGACTTCGTATTAAGAGTGGCCCGTGTCAGTCGAGTTCTGTTTACTTGGTGACAGAAATTAACACATTTTTGTTCGCTTCACTTGTAAATATGAACAATATAAAAAGCTTAGAAGTTATTGGTTCGTAACTACTACATTCAAATATGTTTCTTGTAAACCACTTATATCTTTTTTACTAATCTAAACATGTTATTTCATGGCCAGAATACTTGTAAAGCAAACTTTTTCGAAGACTTAAACTGGGAAATGTGTTTTAGTTTCTAAAAGTAGCAAAGTTTTGTAAAACGCGCACTACTTTCCCAGAAGATTTAAAGGCAGAAGGACTTTTAAATTCAAAGAACAAACGGTAAACATAGTTTTTATTTGAAATTCGAATTCTGGAACGCAGAAGTGACCACTTTTAAGTAGTTTTTGTAACAACTTTTTAAAGGAGAATTTCCATCTTTAACCTTCTGTGTATCAAAAGTGTTCCAAATCCCCAAATGTCGTCACTGCTTGCGTCTCAAACGGAGAGCGCCCCGGTTGGGGGTTCAATCATCGTAAGTGCAGTTTTCACTAAGACAGTTGGTTTGACCATCATAGACGGCTCACGACCTATCGCTTTCATCGGAAGGTTTTTTAGAAAGGCCTTTTATCAAAAGGTCGGTGAGCTAAGAGTACTTATGTTACCCCACCTCTGACTATTCAAGTTGTGATACGGTCATCAACTTATGTTATGTATATTATGTTATGTAAAACATATTATTTAATCATCATCAGCCGTACGACGCCCACTGCTGGGCATAGGCCTCCCCCAAGGATCTCTTTTAGGTATTATTTAATAATATACGAGTAAATCTATAGTTTATCTAGATCCCTAAGACTTATTAAATATATATATATATATATATTTGGTATGATAATATCGGTTTTGTGCCTAAGTAAATTGTATATTATTTTTTTGGTACCTTTCTCTATTTTTTTTTTGGTTTTTAGTGTTTCTGAAATATAAAAGATAGATTTTAATCACAGTAAATAATAATGATTCAGATTGCCTCACCGTAGATAACAATAATGAACTTAGCTTAATGTGTTTTAATATTCAATATACTTATATTATTTTTTATATAATAATAAAATATGACCGTAATATATTTACATTAATATCATCCCTTCCATTTCATGCGTAAGGAAAGACTGAATAACGATTCTGATCATCAACCGCCGAAGACATACATAACAAAAGGAAATTGTTCATTTATAAAGACACTTTAAGGTTGAACACATATTAAGAGTAAAATATATATTAAAATAAACACGCACATACGTAAATGTTATGCTGGCTTGGAACTTTTTAAAGTTTGAATATAATTATTCCCGCTTCACACAAAAATAATTTAAAATTACTTTGATAAGAGCATGGTTTAAGAAAACCAGGTATACACTTTGAAACCATGTCATATTCACTTTTTGTCAAATTAAAACGTAAAACTCATTAAATGAATATTTGAATATACGATAGTGCAGCGTTCTAATGTGGGTACATGAAAGTGAGTACACATTAAAGTGTGCCTCAAAGAGTTTGATTGGATTTGTTGGCGGAGGAATCCGCTTGCACGTCCGCGCCGCTTATGCATCATATCCCAACCCTTCTAAGATATATTCGTTGGCCAAAGACCCAACTATTGCGAAGCTTCACTCGTCATTAATCATCGGAATGTAGAGAACGTTACTCAACCCACACTCTTCCGGGTCTCGCCACAAAATATTGCGTTTCTTATACAGATGCAAGGCTCTTCTCTGAATCTGTTACTTTTATCTAAACGTCGAAACAAGAAATTACTATGGAATTTGTACGAAAACGTGAAATATCGAACTCAAACGATAACGAATTCTTTTTAGGTACCTAATTTATATATATATAATTTTAATAGGTAGAGCGATAGCTAATCATCATCATCATGCGTATGTCTGAACATGACCTAACTGAAACATCATCATCAAAATCCAAAAATCGTGCTGGACATAGGTTCTCCCAACATTCGCCACAAATCAGAAATCAGAATCATTACAATATCTATTCGTTCCCAGATAGAAAGATACATAATGAAGAACCATACGGTACGGTGACAGATTCAGAACCACTTATTCAACGTAATTATTATGGATAAACTTGTTGAAGGTCGATGTAACATTTTTGAATATAAGTACGTCATTTTGCAAGGTGTTATGGCTGAGGAGAAGAAATGACAAGAAACTGCAACAGCAACACACATTTTAAATCTACAATATAAATAGTATTCATTACAAGTTATTTAATAACTAGAGGAACACATTTATTACCAGACATTTTTATAATTTAGGTAATCATTAATCTTTTAATAAGCTTTTTTAGCTAAAGTAATCTTCACATGAGCTTTAACAGATCCTCTGTGTTAACTGTAATATAAACAGTGTTATTATAACACGAGACCTAAAGATAAACTAGGTTAAAATTATATTCCATGTCAGAAAGAAGTTTCGCAGCCGTGGCGCTACTGTGACAAATTCTGCATAGAATTACTTTCATTAAACTTGTCAATTACTTGTCAATTAGGTTCATTAAAATCGTTCGTGGCGCGGATCCGTATTTTAAACCTAATTATTTTTTATTTTAGTATTAGTCTTTAGTCTTCATATTGTAATAACACATTATATTTATATTTTAATCAAATAAGACTTTAATTACTTGAGACTGCCCACCCTAAAAAAAACCATAGGCAAAGAATTCCGAACCCGGTGAGAAATAGGCGTGAGTTTATTTGTGTGTATGTATATGTGTGTCTGCCTGCCCCATTTGGTATTACACTGCATAACATAGTTCACGAATGGGATATATTCGGGATTGGGGTATTCATAGGTACAATCAAAGAGCAAAATTTCAATGAGCCCAGCGAATTATTTGTAAACAGTGGTGAAATATTCTATTATTTATTAAATTTAATAATTCAGTAATACAATTTGTCACATATACAATAACAAATAACTAAAAAAATAAAAAAAATAATATTTACATTTAACTACAAACACATCCCCCTATACTCCGTGCTTCGGAAGGCACGGTAAGCCGTTGGTCCCGGCTGCATTAGCAGTCGTTAATAACCACCAATCCGCACTGGGCCCGCGTGGTGGTTTAAGGCCCTATCTCCCTATCCATCTATAGGGAAGGCCCGTGCCCCAGCAGTGGGGACGTTAATGGGCTGATGATGAACTACAAACATTACAGTGCAGAAGCGCCAATGCGTCGTGAAAATTACATGAGTCTATAGATTATTATGAGCTTTTAGTTGACATCATTATAAAATTTATGTTTTTGTAGATGTTTTTTGTCTATTACAGAAACGACATGTAACCAGGTCTTACGTGCAACCAGTTAATTTATTACTTTGCAAGAAACTAATTAGACTTTTGCAGCTTATCGTACATACATCGCAAGATGCACTAATTACCTACACCTCACCGAGCTTTCTGTTAGACCAACGTGATAGATGGTGAGCCGTATCACCGTCTATATTGATTCTTGATTTGGTCGTCATGTGGGATTATGTGAGTTTATTTAGGTAGGTATATTTTTAAGTACCTATAATCAAATCATAGCAACAAGATATCATGCCCAACAACAGCGCAACTGTTGTAAACGACTACAGATATAAGTGATGGCTCAGACGTGTCTCGAATACCAAATGCGGACGCGAGAACACAGGAACACATGCCAAATGCATCCTTGGTTGTTGATACAGCCAATTTGAGCTGGTTTTTAATTATAAAAAGGTAATTACGGGACCATTGACTCTCCCTGTAAAGTCAAATCCAACCAAGAATTTGTTTTCAAATTGATATCATTGTAGTTAGAGGTAACAAACATACCCGCGAAATACGTTTAGAAGGTATATGTCCTAGATTGTACTGGGCTGGATTTTCCGTCGCGGGTTGGAAGGTCAGACAGGCACTTGCTCCTAAAAGAAATACCAGATTAATGTTCTATCGTGATGCAGTTTTTTAAGTATAATTTCTTATTCCATACTATAACTCTTAATGCATCCTATACCCTCCAGTTGATTGAGAGTAGGTCTCTGTCCAGCAGTACGACTTTTAATGCTATGCATTCTATAAGAAAAAATTGCCTACTCAAGAGTCAAGCATCTATAATTATTGCCCTCATATATGCGCTTACCGCACCGTATAATTTGAGCCAATTTATTTCTGAATTTCTAATTCCCAACACTTGTTCAGGCATCATAAATTAAAAACTATAATGACTTAGAGCCCATAAAGTTGGAATATGAAGTTTTTAAACCATGATATTGGTCGGACCGTGTTAGAGCAAACGGTCGCATGACAAACGCTCTTAAAGCACGTGTACCTACGGATATGCAGTTTCATAACACATAACAAAGCATCACACTTGTATCCTCGAAGGGGTATACAACGTCACGTGTTAACCGTCTTAACAGTACTCTACTTGTAGCTACTGATAACCTGTCAACTAAAAAAAAGGTGTTATATTAATAAGTTTCTAAGTACCATGTAATATAATCCCTATTCATTGTTTCATTACGAAGATGATGTGGTCTTTATTCTTGTACCAAGTCCTTTATTAAATAAAAGATTTAAAAAACGGTATTTTTCAGGTTTTTTAAGTGTTTTTGAAGCGTATGTACACTTATAGGACTATAGTAGTCACACATCACTCCCAATAACAGTTAAGTTTCGATATTTATGCTGTTACTCTTCCTCATGCTACTTTTCCTTTTAGTTAGAGTGAGAAGGTGATAGTTTCCGCCATTTCGGTCAACTGGACACTTGTCAGAAAAAAAAGTCATTATAATTTTTCATTATGGCAGATGCAAGCTCTCTACTAATTGCTTAAGACTTATTATACATACCACTTCTGTTATATATGGGACGGGAAAACATAAAAAACCTTGGAACTTAAAAAAGGCTTTTGCGTGTGGGTAACCGAAAAGCGTGGCGCGCAGCGAATAGATTAGCCCGAGAGAACCATAGAGAAAATGTCAAAATGAAGTGACATGGAAGAGCGGCGAGCGCCATCTAGCGTCGAGATTCGGTTGTCCGCACGAAATACGTTACTGCTTTATTTTCAAACATTGAGCACTTTTTCGTCCGTGCGGCTATTAGCCGTAAAAACACCTCCACCAACCCGCATTGGAGCAGCGTGGTGAAGTATGCTCCATACCCCCTCCGGTTGATTGAGGGGAGGTCTGTGCCCAGCAGTGGGACGTATATAGGCTGTTTATAAAAGCACTTTTTAGAAAGAAAGAAAGAAAGAAAGAAAGAAACGTTTATTATAAAGAGACACCACAGTAACAAATATAAAACAAATAACAATTATATTATAATATGAAACACGGAGTAACACATAACTTACAATCAAAACACATAATAAAAACAACTTACACGAGAAATACAAATAATTAAGTGTATGGACTGGTCAACGATGGTGGTGGTGCCCTTTATAAAAAGGCCTCACTCAGCATAAGCCGCGGAGCGAGCCACGACCCTGGTATTCTGTGGACCCTGCTAAGTGAGGCATGGAAGCCGTGTCTCCCACAGATACAACTTCAATGAATACATAATAAATATTTTTAAATCGTATCGCTATTTCTTTACAATTACAAACGTGAAATTATTATGTACAATCAAAGAGCAAAAGTTCAGTCACTGAGCCCAGTGAATTATTTGTAAACAGTGGTGAAATTATAAATCATTTGTTGACATAATTATAAAATTTATGTTTTTGTAGGTGTTTTTAGTGGGCAAGACACATAGCGAGGAGAACCGATGGCCGCTGGGGCGGAAGGGTTCTGGAGTGGCGACCGCGTGTCGGACGACGCTCAGTGGGTAGGCCCGCTACAAGGTGGACCGACGATCTTGTGAAGGTCGCGGGAAGCCGCTGGATGCGGGCAGCGCAGGACCGATCGTCGTGGAGATCCTTGGGGGAGGCCTATGATGAGGTGTTTTTGGTCTATTGCAGAAACGAGATGTAACCAGGAGGTCTTAAGTGCAACCAGTTAATTTATTACTTTGCAAGAAACTGATTGGACTTTTGCACCTTATCGTACGCTCAGATAATTAAACCGTCACCTTTCTAGTCCTTACCAAGCTCTTAAGTAATTCTGCCGTGTCCACTTTCATAAGAAACATCGTAGATACAAAGTAAAAGCTAACCACACTATTTCTCCGAATACTTATAAAAGAGATTTTTCCTTGTCCATAAATTTATGTCCAAACACACCCATTGTCGGAACCCACTTGACATTTACATCACGTGAACCCAAATAAGATTAAAGGCCTGCTGTTTCAATAAAAACATAACAGGTTCCAGTGTGTAAAATGAAAGATTTATCTTTCTCTACGACAAGGGTCTTGGGCAAGGATAAATAAATTCATACTCTCCATTGAAATTCAAGTGATCCCGAAACCGTCTTCGGGTGTTTTAAAGGAACCTTATTGATATTCTTACGGTAGCACATCGAATAACATAAAGATACTGGGCGTTTGAAACCGAATTTTCTAGTGTATTCATTGCCTTGAGTGCTTTTAGTTACTAAAATTTTGATATTTAAGATCAACAGTCGCAAAATCAAAAATTAAAACGTCAGCAATAAAGGACATTCCACATAACGCGTTTCCACGTCGCATACTAGCTATGATTAGTATTCTCGGTATTTTTTTCTCTTAGGTGTTCGAAGCACATTCGCAACTTGCTCAACAAAACAAGAATGTTCAAGGGGAATCGCTGATTTCAGTTTCAAAACAAAGAAGGAATTCGGTTCGAAATCGTGGAAGTTCATCTACTGTGTACTTAAAGGTAGTTGGATATTCAAAAAGGGTTATGCGGGTTTGTTGTGGTATGATATTTACTTTTCCTTGTACTTTAAGGGGGCGATAGAATTCTTTAATATTCCATCTAACGTTTGGTAAATTACTTTTAAATACCTTCATCCTTTTACACATTATCGAAATTGATCGATGCCGATTTGTCAAACGATAACCGTGCCAATATCGACACGATTATATTTGTAAGAATTAATCGACCCTTGTGGGCCGATAGGAAGAAGTTTTTGGATTATAAAAGTGGCTGTAAAGTATCTTCTGGTTGCTAGTGACACTGGCCAGCCCAGTGGGGATTGCTGGCGTGTATTCATGTGTGTTTAGTTGTATTTCTGTTTAAGCTATCAATTGTAATTGGCTCGCCATCTATGACTTGCGAGCAGCTATAGCAGGCGAGGGGTTGTTGTGTATGATATGTACCTCTGCCTACTCCTTCGGGGAAACGGGCGTGATGCTACCCGATTACTCTAGCTATAGAGGCAGCCAATCAGCTCGCGACACCAAACACTTCAGGACCCCGATATCGACCCCGCCATCGTGGTCGACGATTTCAATGAGCGCTTATCGCTATCGATCCACTAGGGTCGATTAATTCTTTCAAATATTTTTCCTCTCAGACGACGCCCTGAGCCAAGATTTGCGCCCAACTGGACACCCTCAGGCCTATTGTTTTAAACGTTGTACCGGGTGAGAGCCTTCAGCGCTCCCTATTTGTCCGGCCAAGTAGTTAAAGCCATCTGCGGGTAACCTACAATAAGTCACGTCAAAAAAAGGAGGGCGTTATGTGTTATGCGTGTTATGGGTATATTAATAGTTTTATCTGACCCCTTCAGGACAGTTTTATCTCTTTGACAATAAACCGGTTTCATTCCCATTAATACGACATTAAACTTGACTATGAGGGTAGGTTGATTGAAGGTGTGAGATTTGTCTTGCTGTCGAGATTCAAGAAAAACGGATAAGGCTTTATTATTTATGGTAGATAGTTAAATATGTGTGGGCGCAGGACCGAACGTCGTGGAGATCCTTGGGGGAGGCCTATGCCCAGCAGTGGGCATCGTACGGCTGATAATGATGAGGATGATGTGGGATATGAAATTAAAAGGGTTATTTTATTTATCTTCACCTCTTTTATTTTCTGCTCTTTACAAAATACCAAATGCACCTTATATCCCGACCCCTATCTAATAATAGACAATCCTGAATTCATACCATAAACAATCCAAATCCCCATTCATTATTTTTTCATAGTATTCTCTCTTGTAGTATTATTCCTTTTTCTATAACACAGGCTTCCCCTCAGTCAACCGGGGGATATACTATATCTACTAGACCTATTTTTTTGAGAACGCGACGAACTGTAGTTTTACAACTACAATCAAATAATAAAAGAGAAACGAAGCCTCAAGACTCTTAAAGCTTATTTTTGATCACTGCATTTCTTCCAAGACATCTTGCAACTTTTATTAGAAATACTTCGTAGCTTCACTCACCTTTGTACTCGCAGGTTACGTAAGAGTGTATTCGTTACAACTGTGTGACAAACGGCATTGTGGGTGAATAAATAATATATACAAGTAGTGCACTAGCTTCATCAGATCACACGACACACTATGGATCGAAAAATGGCTTTCATAGACATAGGGATTTAAAATTTTAAGTGGCGGTTTTTTTGCTGGATATAGCTTCTATTACCTATTACTATATAGGAAAATGATACCCGAGTTGATTCTGTGCAAAAGTGGATGAATTATATTTTTTTTACGAAAAATTTGTATGGAGCTACTATGAAAAATCCGATTATCTCAAAAACGGCAAAAAAAACCGTAATATCCTGACAGATGGTTATCGTACTAATTATTTATGATTTTTTGACATAACTCATATAACGGTTTGAGATGCCGTTTTTTTTTTAAAAATCGTCAAAATAAAAAATATTTATTTTTTGTTTAGAAACGGTTTCTTTCAAGTAACACAGGTATTTAACAACATTATAAGACATAATGGCATCACGCCTGTATTTCTGATGGAGTAGGCAGGGGTTAAGTATACCCAAGTAAGTATAAAAATGGCTTTCATAGACATAGGGATTTCAAATTTTAAGTGGCGGTTTTTGTTGCTGGATATAGCTTCTATTACCTATTACTATATAGGAAAATGATACCCGAGTTGATTCTGTGCAAAAGCGGATGAAGCGGATGAAGCTTGGGTATACTTAACCTCTGCCTACTCCATCAGGAATACAGGCGTGATGCCATTATGTCTTATAATATTGTTAAATACCTGTGTTACTTGAAAGAAACAGTTTTTAATAAAAAAAAATAATATTTTTTATGTTGACGATTTAAAAAAAAAATGGCATCTCAAACCGTTTTATGAGTTATGTCAAAAAATCATAAATAATTAGTACGATAACTAGCTGTCAGGATATTACGGTTTCTTTTGCCGTTTTCGAGATAATCGGATTTTTCATAGTAGCTCCATACAAATTTTTCGTAAAAAAATTATAATTCATTCGCTTTTGCACAGAATCAACTCGGGTATCATTTTCCTATATAGTAATAGGTAATAGAAGCTATATCCAGCAACAAAACCCGCCACTTAAAATTTGAAATCCCTATGTCTATGAAAGCCATTTTTATACTTACTTGGGTATACTTAACCCCTGCCTACTCCATCAGGAATACAGGCGTGATGCCATTATGTCTTATAATGTTGTTAAATACCTGTGTTACTTGAAAGAAACCGTTTCTAAACAAAAAATAAATATTTTTTATTTTGACGATTTTTAAAAAAAAAACGGCATCTCAAACCGTTATATGAGTTATGTAAAAAAATCGTAAATAATTAGTACGATAACCATCTGTCAGGATATTACGGTTTTTTTTGCCGTTTTCGAGATAATCGGATTTTTCATAGTAGCTCCATACAAATTTTTCATAAAAAAATTATAATTCATCCGCTTTTGCACAGAATCAACTCGGGTATCATTTTCCTATATAGTAATAGGTAATAGAAGCTATATCCAGCAAAAAAACCACCACTTAAAATTTTAAATCCCTATGTCTATGAAAGCCATTTTTCGATCCATAGTGCGACAGGAGAAATGCTTGAGAAAGCCATGCAAAGAGGACGGGACCTCGACACGTCGTCTTAGCTGGATCGCAGGCGTGAAGTGGTATCTGCAGAATACAAAATTACTACCAGAGATGAACCAAAACCAGCGGCCCTGAGAATAAGCCAGGAGAAAAAAGAGAGAGAGATAGAGAGTGTACTAGCTTTATAAATCGTCCATAACTGCTCACTCATTCATGGACTCCCACAAATACACTTCTCATCAAAATATTGAAACGCTTCGCATGTTTATGTTCCTGAAGGATTATTTAGAAAAATATCAAGTACACGAGTCATCATTTTCACGAATGAAAATATTAAATGCCTGTAAAAAAATATTATGAATGAATACATAAATAACTACGTACCTGTATAATATTTACTATCAGAGCGGTAAAACTGGAAGTGCGTATGATCGGTGTAAGTTGAACCACAGTTTTTTCCTAACACAATTGGCTCGACCATTGTAGATGTCGAAAGGGCCTATCACCTATCACGTTGGCCTAACAGAAAACTCGGTGAGGTATGGCTACTTCATTCCTCTTACGACAGAGGTACTTTTGACTACACCAATCGGGATATAGCCGTGAGCTAAGTTATGTTATGTTGTGTTAAGTAACTGAAGCATGATTTGGGCTCATCGACCTCAATTCTAATCGAGTAAAAAGTTTACGAGACATTGCAACACGTGCCGGAATTTAAAGAATAAGATGGGAAAAGAAAAATGTTTGGACGCGGGAGATTGTTTTTTGTTTTGGGTTTTTTTTGGTAGACCTGGATGTAAGTTTGGTTGTTATATAATTTTAAAAAATGTATTGTATGCTGATAAGCGTTTCATTGAGGAGCTCGGTGGCGCAGCGGTAAACGCGCTCGGTCTGCGATCGTTGAAGTTAAGCAACATTCGCAAAGGCCGGTCATAGGATGGGTGACCACAAAAAAAAGTTTTCATCTCGAGCTCTTCCGTGCTTCGGAAGGCACGTTAAGCCGTTGGTTCCGGCTGCATTAGCAGTCGTTAATAACCACCAATCCGCACTGGGCCCGCGTGGTGGTTTAAGGCCCGATCTCCCTATCCATCCATAGGGAAGGCCCGTGCCCCAGCAGTGGGGACGTTAATGGGCTGATGATGATGATGATGAAGCGTTTCATTGTAAAAGTGGAGGAAAATATTGCATATCTCAATAATATATCTTTATAATTTAACTATCTACATAAACAATTACGTTGTCTTACACTGCAAATGTTGTGTGCACCTATAATTGGGTTATGTAACACTGTAATTCCTGATGTAACTTGTATTTTATTTTATGTTTTATTATGTAAGCTGTTGGTGTATCTTTTTAATAAATATATAATAAAAAAAAACTCAGCCTCAACAAAGTTGCGTTACTGGTCGTGTATATATTTGTACCACAGACGTGTGAGTAAGATAACGTCCGCTCAAAGAATGGGGCACGTTCTAAATACACTTGACTGATAATCGTGTCAGCTTTTGTTAAATATACAGAATCGTAATAGGTGCGGCTACGTCATATTTTCATCTTTCATAATGCGCACAGCCAAGGAATGAAATGGGCTGCCGGCGTCGGTGTTTCCTGTATCTTATAACCTGGGGTCCATTAAATCACGGGTGAATAGGCATCTTCTGGGTAAGCTCGTTCCTCCGTCGACCTCTTCTTCTCCTCGTGGAATAACGCAGTCAAGAGCAAACCCCACTTTATTAAAAAAAAAATAGGTAAGTGATCTATAATTATACGAATCATTACAAATTCACGCTAGGACATTTATTTTTACATAAAAACATAGCGGGCAAAGACATAACCTTCTTTTTTGCTTCGCCGCAATTTGGTTACCACCTACTTTCTGAGTGTTTGGCAGTGAGAGGTCGCAGATTCTAATCTAGCAAGAGTCTAAACCAATAATTTTCGAAATCATGTTTGCGAGCTCGTCGGTGAATAGAAACATCGAATTCAAATATCTTAATTCAGTAGGTAACATAGTTACACTTAGAATCGTTATTTTTTACATGACAAACATCTCATCCGCCTAAAACTAATGCATCTTCTCACAACCAGTATAGCCGGGAAAAATAAGCTACAAGAAAAACCTCGGAACAGGGCCCTAGCATCGTGAGGAAACACAAACATTACCGAGAAATGACCGTAGGATATTATTACTCTGTTTCGCCACGGAGTAACTAGATGTCGCTAAAAGCATCAGCTTACATATCGTCGTACGGTGTACGGTCAGAGTACTAATATGTACACACTTTGAAACCATGTCACATTAACTGTTTTGACAAATTACACCGTAAGTCTCAATAAATGTCAAATATGATAGTGCGACAGGGTTCTAAAGTGGGTACATGATGTTGCTTATGACTGTGCATTGTGATACTAAGTGCCTTTTTGAAAAGTCACATTTTGACATCATTTTTCTCAAAAAACCCGTGTTATCATTAAATTAAGTTCGGTATAAATTGAGACTCCGACTTTTTTTATTACCTATTCAGTATGGCGAGGGACCTTCTGTTTTACTTCGTTATTAATTACACCATCCACATATTATATTAAACCGTGTGTTTTCTATATTACGTCACTCAAGGAGATACGTTCGTGACGTCACAGTTCATTCGTATAAAAATATTTAGAACGTCAGGGTGGGTATAGAATGAGGACAGCGACAGAGATAACATACATAACATAAACAAAACAGCTGCTGGGCACAGGCCTCCCCTCAATCAACCGGAGGGGGTATGAAGCATACTCCACCACGCTGCTCCACTGCGGGTTGGTGGAGGTGTTTTTACGGCTAATAGTCGGGACCAACGGCTTAACGTGCCCTCCGAAGCACGGACTCATCTTACTTTTTCGGATAATCAGGTGATTCAAACCCGAAAAGTCCTTACCAAACAAAGGACAGTCTCACCAAGTGATTTCGACAATGTCCCCATCGGGAATCGAACCCGGACCTCCAGATCGTGAGCCTAACGCTCTAACCACTAGACCACGGAGGCTGTTGATTTGATAAATTTTAGGCATAAATAAAAAACTCTCCCATAATTTTATATTGGCCAATAATCTGACAGAATTAAGAAGACAATACATGTGAAACGGGTTGCATATCAGCGAGATTCTATTCGCCCGGGTTAAAGTTTTCCTTTTCGGCGGAAAGGAAATGACGAGTATAACTTAAAATAAAATTAAGGATGCCTCTGCAGAAATCGAGGCCATTTTTTTATGATAAACTGGTCTAGGAGTGAAGCGTATGGACTGTGTCTTTCCGGTGCATCATTCATGCGTGTAACAATATCAACATATCAGTAAAATTTATTGCTAAAGGCCTTACCTATTGACATTCAGATAACACCGTTCCATAATTGTATTGGTCCAATTCGCACATAACAGTGTTTCATCGCTTGATAAATGTGCAAACATGATTGGCAATCGCATGATCATGCAATGATTCATTGAATTTGACAAACGTTTTATGAGATGAATTTATCTCCTTCGTCATGACGTCACCATTTATAAGCACACGCCCATTTCCACAGGGGTAAGCAGATACTATGAAATTCCATTTGCCACTATTATGTATCACGATTCTGGTTCGTTATAATATCTATCTTAGGATTGCGTATCAAGAGCGGCTGGAAGATATCTTCTGTTTCCGGAGTTCCTATCATATCAGAAATAATCATATCACTTTTTTATTGTTTCGGTTAATTTATCAGTAGGACAGGCAAAGGGTAACGTAGCCCATTTAGCCAAGTATTTTTTTCTTTTCTTATAATATTCATAATGGTGGAAACTAATTCTGGCGTATTTTTACAAAATTAAGGCCGAACCCAACTGTTAGGTTGTTTGCTACGTAGCCAAGTCTTCGGTTGTTTGCTAAACTAATGCCGTAGCCAAGTCTAAGGTTTTTTCTAAATTACAGCGATAACCAAGTCTTGTTTCCTAAATTTAAGCCGAAGCTAAGTCTTAGGTTGTTTTCTAAATTACAGCCATAGCCAAGTCTTGTTTCCTAACTTAAAGCCGAAGCTAAGTCTTAGGTTGTTTTCTAAATTACAGCCATAGCCAAGTCTTGTTTCCCAAATTAAAGCCGAAGCTAAGTCTTAGGTTGTTTTCTAAATTACAGCCATAGCCAAGTCTTGTTTCCTAAATTCAGGCCGAAACCAAGTCTTAGTTTGTTTTCATATGTACTCATGTTTATCAGTCTTAGAGCCCGTATATTCCACGCGGTCTGAGAGCTGACAAATGACATCCGAATATGAGGCCAGTGGCGGACAATGATAATGTCGTCGGTTACAAATAGTGTTGGGTTCTTACCCGGAAAATTCCCGCGTTTTGGGAATTTTCCCAATTCTGAGGGAAAAAACCCGAAAAATTCCCATTTCAAGGGAAAATATTTTTGTCGCATATATTTGTATTAAAAGTAAGGATTTCCAACAAAGACCATTTAAATATAATGTATGCCTACTTATGCCCAATTTATTTTCTGTCGTAGTGTCGTATGAACTCTTAAAAAACTTAAAGGAGATCATCGGATTTCGGCCCAGAAGTCAAAGTGCCGGCCAAAAAATATTTTTGCTATATTCCGTTAGATCTTATCCGTATGAGCATTTATTACTATGGCACCAAAGCTGTAGGGTCAATATCTTCGGTTTTATTCGATTTTAAAAAAACTATTTTTCATACATTTTTGGTGAAAATGTAAAGTGCCGGCCAAGTAACAATAATGATATTATCCTTAGAACTTATCCGTCTGAGCATTTATTACTATGGCACCAAAGCTGTAGGGTCAATATTTTCGGTTTTATTCGAATTAAAAAAAAAACTGAATTTTCATACATTTTTGGTGAAAATGTGAAGTGCCGGCCATGAAACAATATTTGTACATCCCGTTAGAACTTATCCATTTGACCATTTATTATTAGGGCACCAAACGTCTATGACCATTATTTTGACTTTTGTTGGACTTTACGTTATACTTTCTGTGTGAAAAGTGCCGGTCAGCAAAAAACACATGTCAAAGCTATCGAGAAGATACCTGTAAACATTATTCACTATGACAAAAACGTGTATGACCATTAATTAGTTTGGCTTTTGTTGGATTTAAAAAAAAACCTGATATTTGATTCATTTTTTATAAAAATAAAATATAACAGGCGCGTTATTTAAAGGATCGTCAGAATGTTTATTACTATGGTATTAAACGACTATGACCAATATTTTGAACTAAATTCGATTTTTCAAAAATCAAAAAAAAAGTTTTATCTAGTGATAATGGAACTATCTTGCTAAAGGCGTAATATGGTGGTCGTCTTTTGAAAAATAGGTTTGCGTTTGACCACTACCTTACCTGATGGTGATACACGCTTGAGAAGCTACTTTGTTTAAAGAAAAGTGTATACAAGGAATAAATAGTGAGGTGATAGAGGTATTATGTTATCGGTCGAGTAGCACCAGGACATTGTGATAGGCATACTTGCAAAGTACAACTACCCGACTCCTGTTTTCCCTAACAGATACTTCAGACGTCATGCCAAAATACGAGTTTCGTCACTAGATGGCAAGCTTAACTTTGGTGGGTGGTAACCATTTACGGTCAAGGTGAATCAATACCATAATTCAACCTAAACTTAGGCCGTAACGTTGAGTCGAATGCAAAAACTACAGCCAACGTCATATCTAAAATCAGATAGTATTAATATAGAAGTTCACCTAACAACACACAAAACAAAAACACAAAGTATTTATCTGACTAATAACTAGTCATTGGGAAAGCTCTGCTTGTTGTCATTGTTAAAATGTATAAAAAAAAGTTTTTTTAAAAAGTCCAATAAAAGCCAAAGTCGACATTTGGTAAAAATACGTTTCAAGTCGTTAACCAAAAGATTTGACTTATTTTGTTTCGCTGGCTGACATTTTCCTATTTGAACCAAAACGGAAAGAGAGACGAATAAAAAGTCAAGATAACGGTCAAAAATGTTTTGCGCCAGATTATTAAATGTTCTAAAGGTCCTTTGTAATCCGCCGTACTGCATTTTTTACCCAAAGCACTTTATTTTCATACAAAATAAATAAGAAATCAAGATTTTTAAAATACACTAAAAGCCAAACTAATGGTCATACAAGTTTGGCGCTATAGAAAAAAATGTTAACAGGCATCTACTCGATACTCTCAACATGATATTTTTGCTGGTCGGCATTTTTCACATTTGAACTAAAACGTAAATTCCAATAAAAGTCAAAATAATGGTCATAGACGTTTGGTGTTATTAAAAAATATTGAGAAGCAACTATTAGACAGATTCGACGTATTTTTTTCGATGGCCGGCATTTTAACATATTAACCAAAACTGAAAGTCCAATAAAAGTCAAAATAATGGTCATAGAAGTTTGGCGCTATACTAATAAATGTTCTAACGGTCCTTTGTAATACGCCTGTATACCTCTTTTTCCCAACGGACATAATATTATTTTTTATAAAATGTATGAAAAATCGAGATTTCTAAAATACAATTAAAGCCAAACTAATGGTCATACACGTCTGGTGTCATAGTAAAAAATGTTCAGAACAATCTACTCGAAAGGTTTGATACATTTTTTTTCTCTGACCGGCACTTTCAAATTTGGGCCGGCCAAAGTATGGAAAACCGATGATTTCCTTTGTAATATATTTTGAATGGAATGTTAGATTTTAATAATTCCATGCAAAGATATCTACATATCATAAGATATATAGGACGCTTTTGGCACGAGAGAATGTCATCATCGAGGAGCAACATGGTTTTATGCAAGCAATTGGGAGGCACGAATACCTACAGATATTATTTACTTGGACTATGAAAAAGCTTTTGATCGAGTTCCTGTCACACGATTGATTGCTAAATTAGAGCCCTTTGGAATCAGAGGCAATGTCGTGAAGTGGATTGAAGACTTCCTGTCAAATCGCACATTCTCTGTGCGCATCGGAGAATCATACTCTGTTCCCAGAAAAGTCCTCAGCGGTGTGCCGCAGGGATCGGTGTTAGGACCTATTTTATTCAGTATCTACCTTACAGATCTTAAAAATGGTATCATGTCTGATATATCACTCTTTGCAGATGACACGAAAATAACGGGGAATCCACTTATTAGCCATAATATAATCCAAGATGATCTTGATAGAGTAATTGCTTGGACCCGAGATTGGCTATCACATTAAACGTAGACAAATGCTTTGTGTTGCATATTGGCAGTAACCACCCCACGTTGAGTTCCACCATTGACTCAAAACCTCTCGAGTGTGTTAAAATACAAAAGGACCTTAGCATAACGATAACACATAATCTAAAGTGGGACGAACACATTATTGGAATCACTAAGAAGGATAACTCCCTCTTATACATAATTAGAAAAGCTTTTTATCATATAGATACGGAATTGTTTCTTAGGCTTTACAAAACTTACTTACGTCAGACCGCTGTTAGAAAATGGGTTTCAAATATGGAGACTTTACTATCGGAAGGACATTGCACTACTAGAGAGAGTCCAAAGAAGAGCAACAAAGATGGTGACAGTACTGGCTGGCCGGAGTGGACCTTAGCGGGGGCCGCAGGACTCTCACCTCTGGCTTGCCTTCATTGGCCAGCCAGAGTGGGGCGTTAGAGCTATACGCTCGCAGGGTGGAAGTGAAAGATGCATAAGTCGCGAGTTGGCAAGGCGGGTAAACCGCCTCGCAGAAAGCGGTGTACACCTCTTGACACCCTGAGATGCTCACAACCATGTAGCTGCCTTGCCGTCCAATTGCGTCGGCTAGATAGGTGGCCCAACCAGTGAGTGACGAGTCACCGCCTGCCCAATGTATCTCTGTTATTAACATTGGTCGAGCAGGCGCCATAGTCCCCCATAGCCCCAGTATACAGGTTCACTAACCCCCAACCCAATAGCCCAGTTCCTTTTGTTCCCATAATCTGCAATAGTCCTACACGAACTAGGGATTGTCTTTGGGTGCACTCCCATAGTGCATACAGGGATAATCGCCGGTTGGTGTCACAACACATTTAGAGTAAATTGTCTTAAGGGGCCTCTACGTGTTGGCTTCGGCCCCACGCACGCCTTCCAAAAGTCCGGGACTCCATGACAGACCCGACCCGAGACATGGAAACGACATACAAATAATAATAAGATCAAAAATAATTAAATAAAAAATATTTTCCCATGATTCGGGAATTTTTCGGGTGTTTATTTTATTTTCCCATATTTTCCCGATATTTTTTCTTTCCCACCCAATTTTTTCTTTCCCTGCCCATCACTAGTTACAAATGGCAGGCAACAGGGAAGGCTGCGATCTGTGTCAGGATTACGATATATTATTGCCCTGACACTATCTAAGTGGATGACACGAACGCTAACAAACGTTGCACTAACACGAACACTGCTGACGTAACTGTGGTTATTTCTAGAATTTACTGCAAATCAAAATTTTCAACACACTCACTCGTATAGTTATAGCTTTTAAGTACCAACATAACTTGTATTATTAAATCACCGATGTGGAAAAGTAACATTACCGCACTAGTATTTAATTTGGTAGTTTTTTTTTTTTTGAATTCCCGCATATAGTTCTTACATCCAGAAATTAAGGAACAGAAGATAGTAAATTTTTCCGTGAATATTAACTGCTATAATTTTAATATGATAATTAAACATTTAAATTTTTCATTTTAAAATTGACAGTTGTCAATCATCCGTTCCTCTCCTTTTTGGCGGATAAGAGAATGATGGGTATAACTTAAAATAAAATTAGGAGGTCTCTGCAGGAACCGGGGACAATATCGGTAATAACTTACATAAATTCGCGACAATCGGGACTGTATTCCCTGATAAAGTAGAATAGGTATGGAATATATTTTTTTCCTTCCTTATTATTGTAACGCAATAGTATTGTAGCACTTAGTGAATAACCTAGTTATAAATCGATAAATAGAACGATTTATTTTGTGTTTTAGTGCAATAAAGTTTATTTGAATTTGAACTATTTCGTTTTCAACGAACGAAAAATGAAAATGCAAGATAGTACTTAATTAAAAAAAAACTAGTGTTACTCGTATTACAGAAGGTATATCGAGAAATATGTTATTAATAATCAAGACGAGTCTGCTTATCTACTTAGTTTTATATTCAAATGGATTCGATTTAATTGACAATATGATAGAGTACTTCCAACGTCCACGAGTAACTCGCAAACCACAAAGTAAGTTTTTTTTCCTTTTTAATACAGTTACCAAAACAATTTGTGTTAAAAAAAGAAATTCAGGGGGCTTAAAAGGCCACATTGAAGCAATGTATCTACCATACAATATTGCTATTTGAAATTTGAGCATTTAAAAAAGGGCGTACATTATTGTTACGTTATGTTATTCTAGAAGTCAAAAAAGAACTGTACCTACAAACTTGCTTAAAAATCTTTAATTTGTAGGTACACAATGTAATATATACATACTCATTTCAGGCACCCCATCATAATTTTATTTATTCTGTAATATTACTCATTATACTTATCACAGTCTTAATTCGGACGTAGATGTTCATAACCATTACTACGTTGTACGTTGGATGTACTTAACCATTTTATTACATTTTTCAATTCAATGTATTTATATTAATAAACTGTGTCCAATAACGACCACAGATGGGCGTCACAATAATATCTAATTGATTTTCCTTCCTTATTTCTGGAATACTGGTATTGGTAATTGTCCTGACGTTGTAGTAGTTATTTCATAAGTGAAACAATTTGTTTTAGACGAATTGAATTAAAAAAATAGACGTGTGTTTTCCTAATAACAAGCATAAAATACTATCCTGAGAATATATTGCTAAGTGCTATTTTAAAACGTAATGAAAGCAAGTATGTTATATACTATTAGGTTGTGTATGTTTATATTTACCTTTTATTACTCAAGTGGTTGCTGGTCATCTAAGCCAAAATCAAATCCTACTACTGATCTTACATCAAGTAAGTAATTTTGTTTCTATCGACTTCGTACAAACTATACTCGCTCCTTGTTCGAGATGGTTTAACAGTGTAGTTTACGTCTTATGCTCCAGCATCGTCACAATTTTCAAAGCTCTTATCCAAAAATAAAAAAGCGATTTCCGCTTCCTAAACGTATCTGTCAACTAATGTTTATATGTTTAAAGCATGTTTCATGGCTAACTCCATCACCTGTAGAGACTTAAAGGCGGGCTATTAAAATTAAAGGGAGGGAGTACCGTCTCGAACGAGGAGCTTCGTATAATTGAGATAGAACTTCACTTACAGGTAAGTTATGGTTAAAGAGAATTTATTTTTTATTTTGAACATATTAAAATGTCATTTACATAAGAAACAAAGTACTTAAATTTCTATACATATAAGTTCACACTTCGCCTAAGCATCATCATCATCATCAGCCCATTAACGTCCCCACTGCTGGGGCACGGGCCTTCCCTATGGATGGATAGGGAGATCGAGCCTTAAACCATCACGCGGGCCCAGTGCGGATTGGTGGTACGTATGGATGTATACACCAGGGGACTCCATACAAAAATCTTATTTTTACCGTGTGCCGAATTACGGGTGTCCCTTAAGTTGCATAAAATTAATAACCCTATTTTGAAAACCCATAGTAGACTTGACATAACTGGAAGTTGCATACCAATTAGAATGAATAACATCAAAATATAATATATATCATTATTAAGCATATTGATGAAAATCCATAATTTTAAAAATTATAACATAACATAACAAATACTTTATTGCACAAACAGGAAAAAACAAAATACAAAACAAAAGAGAAATAGAATTAGTACAATAGGCGGCCTTATTGCTAAGTAGCAATCTCTTCCAGGCAACCTTTAAGTATAGGAGATATTGAATATTAGGTAATATAGCGGGATAGTGCAGCATGGGAATACTTGTGCATATAAAAATAAATACACTTTTGACTACATAAACTACATAATAATAATACACATAATTATAATTGTTATAATAAATAAAATATCACTACTTAAACTACTACATATACTATGGAAGAAAAGGAGTAGATAGATTATGAAGATGAAGAGGAAATAGAGGTAAGGAAATGCGCCTTGACTTGCCGTTTAAAGGACTCCAATGACGAAGCTCTCCTAATGCTTTCAGGCAGAGAATTCCACAAACGGACAGCTTGCACCGTGAAAGACTTGGAGTAGAAAGTTGAGGAATGGGAAGGAATATTTAGAGACAGATTGTTGGATGAACGGAGGTTGCGGGTAAGAGTAGAAGAATGAAAGACGAAGCGATCTTTAAGATAGCAAGGAGATTTAGGGTTAAAAAGGACGGAATATAGAAGGAACAGGATATGGCAGTCTCTCCGACGATAAATCGGTAACCACCCAAGCCTCGCACGGTAGTCGGAAACATGATCAAACTTCCGCAGGCCAAAAATAAATCTTATGCATAGGTTTTGTAATCGTTCAAGTTTTGCAACTAGTTCCACAGAGAGATCCGGGTAACAAACGTCCGCGTAATCTAAAATAGGCAGGACGAGACACTGTGCTAGAGTGATCTTGGTTTTGGTCGGCAAGAGGTTTTTTAGACGCTTTAGCGACCCGTACGCGGCAAACACCTTCCTGCTAACTTCTGTCACCTGAGGTTTCCAGGAGAAACACTCGTCAACTCGTAACTTTAAAATTCATAGCATAAAAAGCAATAAATCTGCAAATTCATAATATTAACATTAAAGTTAATACCTGTCTCTGGACAGAGCATAGCATTAAAGATTTTGGTGTAATAGGTAGGTATGAATGAATTGAAAAAGTGGTAATGGTAAAATCAACATCATTCATTCATCATTTATTTACAAAATCATTTATAATTATTATTTATTTTACGTCGAACTGACAAATCATAAATGGCCTAAAATAATTTTAAGTTCGCAGCAATAGCCGTTAAAAATTCAGTTTTATTTAGGTACTCGTTTTTGTGATGTATAATATTATTGATTTTATCTGATCTTTCAGTTTTATCAGGCATTCACAACTTTTAAATGTGGATGGTTGCTTTTATTGACGTTTTGTCAGGCACTTTGTAACTTTATTTGCATTATATTATATTAAAAGTATGGGTTTCAACTTTTATGGGTATTAAAATTAAGGGTGTTAATTATATATTTTTAATCGTTATTTATATTGACATTATATATATATTTAAGATATACTTTTTAAATATATATATTTTCAATTATGGATTTTATATAGACCCCCGAATTACTCTCTCTCCTTCTCTCTCCGTAGCTTATGGCCATGTAAACTAAAGTAAGACCCAGAGGGGGTGAGGTAAATCTAGCTCGGCTATACGAACTAGTGCGGGCGGAGAATTACCGTGTATTTTTTATTCTACGGATTAAATATGAACATTTTATTTCTTTGCAGAAGTTTACATCTCTCCACACGGTGATTACTATGTGAAAGTAGGCGACAATTTTTCAATTACTTGTGAATGCCCTAACAAGAAAGAATCCGATTTGTTAACATTAATACAGTGGTCTGGTAAGTCTTCTTCTATCGTGTGAGTTGTAAAGTGGATTACTAACCTCAGCAACCTTGGTGTCAGGGTTATTATTAAGCCGCCAATGGCCCCTGATATGGCTCATGTAACAATTACTCACACCAGTAAGTAGTAACCGGGACCAACGGCTTAACGTGCCTTCCGAAGCACGGTCCATCTTACTTTCGGAATCAGGTGATTATCCTGTAATGTCTTAACCAAACTAGGGATCACAAAGTGATTTTGTGATATATCCTCACCGGGATTCGAACCCGGGACCTTCGGATCTTGAGCCGAAAGCTCAAACTCTGAACCACAGAGACCGTTGGAGATCGTCGCGCCATCGTTTCCGGGGTCTACCACGTCTACGGTGTCCGTCCTGTGGTACCCAGTGCGTAATGATCTTTGCCCATCGTTCCGGATGCATGCGGCACACGTGTACATTGATTAATTAATTCTTTTAAATATTCTTCTTCTCAGATGACGCCCTGAGCCGAGGTGCGCGCCCAACTGTAGCACCCTCAGGCCTATTATCTTAAATTTTTTACCGGGTGAGAGCACTCAGCACTCCCCGTTTTGTTCAGTTAATTAATCTACACATGAATACAATCTAAGGCTACGGTCAAATAAAATATAATATTGCGTGTAGTATCATAAAATATTTATTTCTACTGGTTAAAGATTTTTTAAATTGTGTTTTTTTTTTACAGAAGGAATGCGAAAGATATTAATCAACTATACGAAAAAAAGTTTTAAGCACACATTACTCATAAAGCAGACACATGATAATGCAAAACTGTTTTGCGAAGTTGAATCTTCAACAACAACAGTAATATCTGATACAAGCGTACGATTTACCATACCAGGTATGTTAAAAAATGTTGGTCCACTGACGGCCATTCTTTGTAGCGATGCTGTCGCGCATTCGCATCGATACAGTCGCTATGCAGTCGATTACGGAGTTATTTTGAGTTTAGTTATTATCAAATAAAATTTTCCGTCGCATAATTCGTGTTTTTTTTTTAAATTATTTTCAATTCTACACTTTTGCGACAAAAACTTTCACTTGATATTAACTAAACTCAAAATAATGAGCAGAATCACCCCCTCCGTAATCGTTACGATGTCATTTACACCCGGTACAAATAATATACAGGTAGCCGTACAAGTGCGAATGGGTGTTAGTGACACCGTAACGAATACTGAGGGGGATGATTCAGACCATGATTCTGAGTTGATATCAAGTGGAAGTTCCTTTCCGAGAGGAACTCATGAGAATTTTAGTGTTTTTTTTAATAATTTTCAGTTCCATACTGTATACTAAAATTATGTTTCATTGTTTTTTCAGGTGAAGTACACATCTACACTAGTTACAGTAATGTCAACAACTTAAAAGCAGGTGATATATTACTAATAACTTGTAACAGCCCTAATAAGAGAAAGTCGGAACGGCTTAGGTTACGCCAAAAATGTAAGTAATATTTTTTACAATATAATAGAGTACAAATATACTTTATTGCACAAAAATAAATGAAATAGTGTCAAAAGAGTTTTTTAAATTATTTAATTTTACTCACATCCACTGAATAGTAGAGAAACGTGATGGAATGACCGGGGATGATCATAAGTAACAATTTTAAATTTTCACAAAATATCACAAAGAACTAAATTAGATAAATATCAAAATCCGGAGACCCCAGGTTCAAATCCCGGTGAGGATATATCACGAAAATCACTTTGTGATCCCTACTTTGGTTAAGACATTAAAGCCTGCTCTTGTCAGAGAGAAAGATGATCCTTGCTTCAGAAGGCACGTTGCCGTTGGTCCGCTTACCTAACCTGAAGACTTGACTTTCCAACCCGCGAAGGGAAAACACAGGTTACACATACCTCCGAAAATGCATTTCTCGGGAATGTGGGTTTCCTCACGATGTTTTCCTTGACCGCTGAGCACGTGATAATAATTTATGACCCAAATATGAATTCGAAAACAAATTCGACAATCATTGGTTTAGGCCTGAGGTGGATTCGAACCTGCGAGCTCAAAGTGAGAGGCAAGCATTCAACCAACTGGGCTACCACGGTTTAGAATGTTTGTAATTAAAAATAAATAATGAGTAATTGTTTCTTGCAGCAAGCAGCAGCGATGCCATATTAGGAAGCGATGATACAAATGAAATTGAATATAGATTAAATATTACGAAAGCTGATAATAATTCAATTATATTTTGCGAGTTGGCAAACAATTCTGTAGCATTGGTTTCTTCAAGCAACATAAGTATAGTCATAAAAAATGACAAAAGTAAAAAATTAGGTATGTTGAACATTGTTATTGTATTGCGGCTTCCGAATACATCTCACTTAGGTATGATACCGGCGCTCGAAAGCCATAGGCATAAAAAATAATAAAAAAAAAACAACAACATAAACAGCCTATATTCGTCCCACTGCTGGGTACAGGCGTCCCCTTAATTAACCCCCTCTGGTTAATAAAAAAATACATTGGGTAATAATCCGACAGAATTAAGTTGACAGCACACGTCAAACGGTTTGCATACCAGTGAGATACCTTTTTGATTCGCACGGGTAATTCATTAATTTACTCATTCTTCCTAAAATTGAGAGCTGTCTATCATCCGTCCCTTTCCTTTCCGGCGGATAAGGAAATGACAGGTGTAACTTAATATAAAATTAGGAGGTATGTGCAGGATACGGGCCATTATTATAGTAGAAGAAAACATCAATATTTAATTTCTTTTTTCTTACTTTTCAGATACAGATAAAGTTGACACATCTGTTTTACCTTTAAACAAAACCGACATTTCTCATGAAGACGATAACGTCAGTGATAAAAGTGAATTTATCATTTCAATGTGGTTTAAAGGTACACTGTAATATTTCTTTCTCATTCTATCTCATCTATTTTTTAATTTTATCTTGATTATCTATATAATATATTTAGATCAGGGTCCGATTTATCTTATCGACATAAATAGTTAAGTAGTCTTTAGTTTGCCTATTCCAGGTGCCATTGGAGACTCAGTAATAATCAGGGAATTGAAAAAAGAGATTGGAAAGGCTCTAAGGCGTATTTATATGAGCACTGCTGTCGCCGGTTCAACCCCACTCTACTACTACTCCTGGAAACATAACTACGATATCTCTACTGATTTTCAAATTTGAAGCATGAACTTTTTGCTCATACTTGTATGGCGCGCGTTTCAGGCTCAATGCCCTTCCAACCTCTTTCTTCTATTCCGTGGTAATAACCCTGACTTCAGGGTTATGAGATCAGTCATTGCCCTCACAATCACACAAGAGAAGATAATATAATAAGAGAGGGACATTCCAGGTTAAGTTACCAAAAAAATAATAGATAGCGCTGTACAGATTTTACGTGATAAATACCCATTTTTGCTTGAAATGAATAATAATGGGTAGAATATGTACTGTGCCTGAGTAATAATAACAAGGGGCCATCATTTATACCCAAAACAAAAATAAAAGATGCATATATGTCTCTTATCCACACTGGGCCCGTGTGATGGTATAAGGCCCGATCTCCCTATCCATCCATAGGGAAGGCCCGTGCCCCAGCAGTGGGGACGTTAATGGGCTGATGATGATGATGATATGTCTCTTATCCATGGAATTAGAAGGTTACACGAAGACAACATTGTACAGGGCCATCTGTATTTTTTTGGGAATCCCAGCCCGGAAAATCTCCCATAGCTGATGTCATTTTATGTATGTGCCGGTGAATTACAGATCTGTCACCGAAGAATACTGCAGCCTTGGTACTCGGAGTAATAGCAATCTTGTTAGTGATTGTCGGATTAATTTACTCATGCTTCGTATGTCGAAAGTCTTCGACAAATCTATTGACAAAAGAAGAGGAACCAGAATATGTAAGTTTATGTATATTTACATAACTTTTCTGCTGATGTAAAGAACATAATGCTTTTGGTGGGTTATATCTGACATGATAGTGTGAAATAGATTCCCATTGATCCCATAATTACAACATATGTGGTGGTAGGAAATTAGAAACAGTAATATACTCTAGTTCGCCATGAACTAACTAGATGTCGCCTACCGTATAAGCGTACACATGGAAATACGCGTCATCTAGTGACAACGTGTCGTATTATTATGAACACTTTGAGTTAGTACAAATACTCACCGCTAGAGCTCCATTTGTGCACGTTTTAGCGGTAATTTTTCTAGTATAGCGAGGGACTTTCTGTTTAACGTAGTAAACAGCAAGCATTTTAACGCTATTTTTTCATTTGCTCCCAATCGACCGAATAAAATTGTAAAATTATTACTATTGACATGATTATCATTCATTTCAGGCATCACCAGAATATGTAGTTCAGTACGCTCAACTGAATTTGGCCGCACCCCAATCAAATAAACCGGTTCAAAACGATACTCCATATGCGGAAATAATTGGAGTCGCAAAAAGAAAATGACATCTGTTGATAAGAAACTTGTTGAAGAATTAGGAATTGGTTGAAGTCCAGTTTTTACTGGACTGATATTTTTTTGACGTTATTTTAAACTAAGTGATAAGACCGAATGTCCTTTTAAAATGCAAACCTCATTGTTTAATAATTGTGTATGGAAATGTCGGCCTTAGGATATTGTAGATTTGCCGTACTGGCATTGACAACTTGGCTGGGATATCGAAGGACGTAATATACGTTCCCGACGACCCTATTACTCTAGCCATAGAGGCAGCCAATCAGCTCGCGACACCAAACACTTCAGGACACCGATACCGACCCCGCCGGCGTGGTCGACGATTTCCCTCAATCAGCGCTTAACGCTATCGACCCACTAGGGTCGAGTAATTCTTTCAAATATTTTTTCCTCTCAGACAACGCCCTGAGCCGAAGTAAGCGCCAAGTAGTTAATGCCATCAGCGGCAAATCTACAATAAGTTACGTCGAAAAAAATGGCTGGGATATTACGACACTTCTTGAAAGATAAATGAGTTTTGAGCAACACGGCCAGCGGACCGCGCTTAAGTGTATGAGTTACATTCTAGATTTAAGAATTGCATTCTGAAATAGAAAATGTTGTATTTGGACCATGTGTAAGGTAGGCAGTAATATGTGCCTAATATGTGTATAGAGAGTAAGGTTGTTTTGTTACTTTGTTAAGAGTAATATTTTAATCTTTAGTAAACGTTAATGTTAATAATAAATAAGTAATAAAAATATGACGGCGCATCCTACTGCGTCGGGACGAAGTTGGAATAGAGTGTTCGACAGCCGACACTCTAGCGAAGCGTCGTGTCTCTGGCAGCACTACGCCATCTTGTTTATGACTTTTTGAGCTAGCGCGCCAAGATTTGCGACGAATCGCTAAATTCCTGTGTGATTATTGTGATTTTAATTAGAATTTGTGAACTGTTGTGTTATTGCAGTTAAGGATTAGTTGTCGGTGTAATTAACTTTGTAATGTTATTGGATTACCTAAATTGAATTTTTATTACATTATATAGAGTTGAAGTGTTTCTTGAAGTTATCGTTTTATTCAGTGTCTAAACTTTATTTAAATTACTTGGATCGAGATGTGTGATAGTGAAGGCCCCTCTGAACTCATATCAGAAGTGGGATCTGAACAACACGAACAACAAGCTAAACACCCGGACCGTGATAAACTCACCGAATTTTCGACCAATATGGAGGCCATGTTAGCGCGAGTTTTAATGATGGCGCAAACTCAAAATGTTGTAAGTACTAACACGCCAAAGCTTATTGAATTCAATCCTGATGACCCAGAAGCTGATATAGAGGGATGGTGTAAACTCACTGAAGTAATAGTGCAGAAGAAACGCCTCGAAGGAATAGATTTGCTCATGGCTCTTACTAATGCGCTTAAAGGGCGTGCTGCTTCTTGTTTGACTAAATTGAATCTGAATGAATTAACCTGGGACGCTGTGAAACATAGCTTGTTAGCCAAATTATCTAAGCCTAAGCTCATTCAAGACCACTTTGATGATATTCTCAGATTTCAAATTAGAAATAAAGAAACTGCAACAGAATCTGCACTCCGTCTGTGGAACATGATTGAACAAGTTCCAAATATGGATTTGTCTGAAGAAGTATTAACTGCATTTGTTGTATCACTGCTGTGTCAAAAAGATAACTTGTTACGTAGAGAGCTAACTGCACATGTAATAACTACCCGAGCCCAATTATTCAGAATTCTCGGTGGTGTTATTCTAAAACGAAGACTGGATGTTACCGATGGATATCAAGAGCCAGAATCAAAGCGATCTCGTATTGCAGAGACAAGATTTCCTGGAAACTGCCATTATTGCGGGATATCTGGACATAGACAGTTCGAGTGTAGAAAGCGTAGAGAAGAACTTGGAATGTCTAAACCAAAAGACAATTCAAACATGACCCGTCGTCAGGACAAAACAAATGCTGTGTCCTGTTATGCATGTGGAAAACCAGGCCACATAGCACCTGCGTGTCCTGATAAGAAGAGCGGTGGTGGGACAGCGACAAAGGACATTAACCTTTGCGAGCATCGCCCGTCCAGAGCTACATTCATGACATCTTCCGGTGAGCAAATTCCTTTTTTATTTGACAGTGGTTCATCTTGTTCAATTATAAAAGAAAGCTTATTTGACAAGTTTCAGGGTACTGTGCGTAATAATCTTGTTTTTCTTACTGGTATTGGTGGGGGTGATAGAGGTATAGAATGTACTTCACAGATATTGAGCACGGTTAAAATTGAGGATATTTCTGTTACTTTGAACTTCCATATCGTTCCTGATGATGCCATTTCGGAGTCAGTAATAATCGGTCGAGACATTTTAGATGAAGGTATAAGCGTGAAAATTGAAAATAATAATTTAATTTTTACTACCAAAGAACAAACCAATTTTTGCAATTTAGAATCAGCGGTTCTAGATTTTTCCCAAATTGATACTGATTTACAAGGCGAGGACAAAACAACACTTCTAAAATTGCTTAGTAAATATGCCGAATATTTTACCGAGGGTATTCCTGTTAGGAGGGTTAAGACAGGTAGTTTGGAAATTAATCTGATAGATCCTCACAAAACAGTTCAACGACGCCCATATCGATTAGCACCAGTTGAAAAACAGATAGTTCGTGAAAAGGTCCAAGAGCTCTTAGATGCGGGAGTCATTCGGGAAAGCTCTTCGCCCTTTGCTAGCCCGATAGTTTTGGTAAAGAAAAAGAACAATACCGACCGAATGTGTGTTGACTATCGTGAGCTTAATTCAAATACTCGACCCGAGCATCACCCATTGCCTCGCATAGAGGAGCAGATAGACCAACTTGCTGGTGCTAACTATTTTACGGCATTAGACATGGCGTCCGGATTCCATCAGATCCCGATTCATCCGGACTCTGTTGAAAAAACTGCATTCGTAACTCCGGAAGGACAATACGAGTACCTAGCAATGCCCTTCGGGTTACGAAATGCGCCATCTGTTTACCAACGATCCATTACTAAAGCCATACATCACCTCGATAGAAAGCCTTTAATTTATATGGACGATGTCTTGTGTCACTCTTCTGACATCTCCCAGGGATTGCAAAGTTTGGACGATGTCTTAAAAGCTTTGACCGAAGCCGGCTTCACATTAAACCTGCGAAAATGTAAATTTATGAAGCAAAAGATAGACTATTTAGGCTATTCAATTCAGTTTGGAGAAGTTAGACCAAATTCTCTGAAAATTCAGGCACTTGTAGATGCACCACCACCGAAGACAGCAACAAATGTTCGTCAATTTCTCGGCCTTGCCTCCTATTTTAGAAAATTTATACCAGGATTTACAAAAATCGTTGGACCATTGTATCCGTTAACGAAATTGAAAGGACCAATCAAATGGACTGATAAACACGAAGATATCCGTAACACCATAGTAAGCATATTGACATCCAAGCCAGTACTTACTATTTTTGACCCGGAACTGCCCGTCGAATTACATACTGACGCCAGTTCCGAGGGTTATGGGGCAATACTCTTACAAAAGAAAAATGGCTTACCTCACGTTGTGGAATACTACAGTCGGCGAACGTCCGAAGCTGAATCACGATACCACTCGTACGAGCTGGAGACGATGGCAGTCGTGCGAGCCGTCGAACATTTTCGACATTATCTTTATGGTAGGTCTTTTACAGTAGTCACGGACTGTAATTCGCTTAAAGCTTCGAAATCTAAAGTTGACCTAACCCCACGCGTTCACCGCTGGTGGGCATTTCTTCAAGCCTATGATTTCGACATAATATATCGAGAGGGGCGGGGAATGGAGCACGCTGATTATTTTTCTCGTAATCTCCAGCCTGATGTAAGCCTACCATCCACATCTAAAGATCCTGTTACTAAATCTGTCCAATTTGTTGAATTGCATCAAGATTGGCTCGCCGTTGAACAAAAACGGGATAGTGAAATTCAAGATTTAATTGCAAAACACAATAATAACGAATTTCCTGACTCTGTTGGGCATAGTTACGACGTTAGGGACGGAATTCTATATAGAAAAATAACGCGAAATAAAATGACTTGTTGGTTACCCGTCGTACCCCGTTCACTCATTTGGACATTGATTAACCACGTGCATAACGAAATACAGCATTTAGGATCTGATAAAACTCTTGACAAATTGTACGAACAGTACTGGTTTCCGCAAATGTCCAAATGTGTGCGAAAATTCATTGATTCGTGTATTATTTGTAAAGCTTCAAAAGGCCCTTCAGGCGCTCAGCCCGTTCAGTTACACTCGATTCCCAAATCACCCGTGCCGTGGCACACTATACATATAGACTTTACGGGGAAACTCAGTGGAAAGAGTGATCGTAAAGAATATTGCTCTGTAATCATAGACGGATTTTCGAAGTATATTTTGTTGGAACATACCACATCCTTAGATTCCAACAGCGCAGTACAAGCTTTAAAGAAAGCCGTTTGCCTGTTTGGCACACCAAAACGCGTGATCGCAGATCAAGGCAGATGTTATGCTAGCGCCGAATTCAAGAAATTCTGCGCTGAGCATAAGATCGACCTTCATTTTATTGCGACAGGGTCTAGCAGGGCTAATGGCCAAGTGGAGCGGGTAATGCGGACGTTAAAAAGCTTACTTACTATTGTCGAAAATGACCCTAACAAAACGTGGCGTGAGGAACTCGGCAATATTCAATTAGCAATCAATAGTACGAAGTCTACCGTTACCAAATACTCACCAACGGAGCTAATGCTAGGTATTCGTGCTCAATCTTTAGGATTATCTAAAATTTCATCAGTAAGCTCTGCTGAACATAATGCCCCTATAGATGTGGATTCTATCCGGGAAAATGCTTCGAATAATATTCAGAAAGCAGCGGCGTCAGATACAAAACGTTTCAATCAGGGTCGTGCCACTATTAGGCCGTATAAAAAAGGTGATTACGTTTTTATTAAAAGTAGTGAACGAAATCAAACCAAATTAGATAGGAAGTTTAGGGGTCCGTTTGTAATAACATCCGTATTAGAAAACGATCGTTACGAATTAAAAAGCATTAACGGCTCACATCGTGTCTACAAATATGCACACGAGAACTTGCGCTCAGTACCCCAGGGACTTGATGGGTTGCTCGAAATTACTACTAGTCTCATGAATGATGAGGAGGCCGAGACGGCGTCGGAAATTGTTGACGATTTACATTCTGTTATTGATCACGAAGATCAGAGAGATCCAATTTGCAACATGTTATGCGAAGATCCTAATACCACCACCGCTCATTCAGACACCCTCACTGCTGGGTCAGAGACTCTAAGTGTTTGTTCGGATCCTGAAACGCTAGATGTACAATGTGAGGTTGAAGTTTACACTACTGAGCAAGATTAAAATAGAGGTTGGTATCAAGAGATAAATTGTTGAACCAAAATGTAACCTTGTATATGTTGGATATTGAACTATGGGTTAACGTGGTCGTAAGGATAGTGTCATCCAAGCCAACTCACTGCGGGTTGTTGCAAGGATACACCCATCCGGTCCAGTTAACGAAGTCAAGTGTGTGGTTAACGTGGTCGAAGGGACAGTGTCATCCGAGCCAGCCTATCTTGGGCGGTTGCAAGGATACACCCGTCCGGTCCAGTTAACGTGGTCGAAAGGACAGTGTCATCCGAGGATGCACCCGTCCGGTCCACCGGTATAGCTGGTCGAATGGATGGTGTCGTCCGGTCCAGGCCTGCTTAGGCTGGTCGTAAGGACACACTCGTCCGGTCCAGATTGTTGAGTTACTCATTAAGACAGTGTCGTCCGGTCTAGGTCTATGCAGGCTGGTCGTAAGGACACACTCGCTCAATCCAGATTGAAAAGTTGGTCAAGAGGACAGTGTCGTCCGGGCTATGCCAACGCAGGCTGGTTGTAAGGACACACTCGCTCAGTCCAGGCTGTTGAGTTGCTGGGATGAAACGTGCCGTCTGGTCCTTCTATAAAGATGGTCGTTTGGACTCATGCTTTTAATAGTATGCCGACAGTCTGTGTTAACTTGTAAAGTTGCATATTTGTGTTTTATTAGAGGCGATTGGTGTAAATCCTGATCAGCAGGATGGACGAGCGGATCGAACGATGATTTGGGTTTTAAATTGTTCTCAGGACAAGATTAATAGGCGCCCGTGGAAGTCAGTCTGGCCGTGACGGCGCATCCTACTGCGTCGGGACGAAGTTGGAATAGAGTGTTCGACAGCCGACACTCTAGCGAAGCGTCGTGTCTCTGGCAGCACTACGCCATCTTGTTTATGACTTTTTGAGCTAGCGCGCCAAGATTTGCGACGAATCGCTAAATTCCTGTATGATTATTGTGATTTTAATTAGAATTTGTGAACTGTTGTGTTATTGCAGTTAAGGATTAGTTGTCGGTGTAATTAACTTTGTAATGTTATTGGATTACCTAAATTGAATTTTTATTACATTATATAGAGTTGAAGTGTTTCTTGAAGTTATCGTTTTATTCAGTGTCTAAACTTTATTTAAATTACTTGGATCGAGATGTGTGATAGTGAAGGCCCCTCTGAACTCATAAATATAATATATTGTTATTTGATTTCAATATGATTTGATTTTGATTGAATCCCAATGAAGGGGGAAACATTGCAGCCATGTCAGTGAATTACAGATCTACCACTGAAGAATATTGCAATCCTGGTGCTGTTGGTAAGTGATTGTCGGATTAACTTACGAATGCATTGTGTGGACGTAAAACATAGACATATGATGAACATAGACACTGATACAGAGAGAGAGACTCGAGGCCATTGACATGGCGTTGGAAGAGGATGGAAAGACTATGTTGGACAAAAATGGTTACTAATGAGGAAGTTCTAGTAAGAGTAAGGAAAACGAGGCAAATATTAAAAGCTATTGGTGACAGAAGAGGCAAGATGATTGGACTTTTAAAAAGACACGACGAATTTGTTAAAAACTTCATAGAAAAGAAGCTACAAGGAAAGAGAGGAATTGGAAGTCCAAGAAGAACATACATGGACCAAAAAATAAAGTAACTAAACGAACATTGTGTCTAATAAGGAACTAAAAGAATTGGCCTTTGATAAACAAGAATAGATAATACTATATAAGAACGTGGCTCGCCAATTCTATTGACAAAGAAGAGGAACCACATAATATTCGCCTTACCAAAAAATAATACTAATCAATAATAATTGTCATCATCCTCTTGCTCTTATCCCACTTTAGGTTGTTTTTTTGTTTGTTTCACTTTGGGCCGCCGTACACGGACTGCTTCAAGCAGTTGAGACCGACTGCTTAAAGCCGCGACCGCGCGGTGAACTATAGTCATTCATTCGCTGCCGTACACACGACTGCTCGAGCAGTCGCGACCGCTTCAAGCCGTCAACTGCATGATGAAATTCCATCGTGCCGTCGACCGCTCGGGAGCGGTTACGAGGCATACACCGACTGCTCGAGCCGTTGACTGCGCTAGAGCAGCCGACAGCTCTCCGACTTCCCTCTCCCCGCCCTTTGCGGCCTCCCCAGGAGCAGCAAAAGCAGTGCTTCCTCGTCAGAATCCATGACTCGACTGTGGTAGAAAATCAACTGCTCGAGCAGTTGGGTAACGTAGCTCGAGCAGTCAACAACCGACAGCTCAAGCAGTCGACGCCGACCGCTCGAGCGGTCCGTGTATTTCACTCAGCCGCTAACTGCTCGAGCAGTCCGTGTGCGGCGGCCCTTTGTTTCACGTTCCACTTTAGGTGGAATCGGCACCACATGTATTCTTCTTCCATTCATTTCTGCCAGTCGTCATCTCAGTACTCACATATATCTCACACATATCCTTCTTTGCGCAATCCGTCCACACTTTATTTGGCTTGTCCTCTACCCATATTTATACACATTTATACTCATTTCCGCAGGAAAGGCAAGGCAATACGTGCGGAGCCAGGTCGGTTGCAGGTGACGGTCGCATATTTCAGGTTAGACCTTACGCCTAACGGAGTCACCAATTCCGGGTTTAATTTCGGAGCTTTCATTCCTTCTCCTAGACGGTGAGGCCAGTGAGGTCGAGAGGGTGGCGCAGGTTCTGGGCAACCCTGCGTACCAGGCGATGCAGCGTCTGTAAAGGCCTGTGATGATCATACTCATTTTGATTATTTTATTATATTTGATACATATTTACAAAACAAAATTATGTCTAAGATATCTAAGAATGTATTGTCATCATAACATTGTGTGAACCACCCAAAACATCTTGCTGATATTATGACGAATATTGACATCGTGATACCTATATATTAGAGATCCCAATTGCATATCGTATCATTTGGTTTCTGGTAACACAGTAAAGTCACTGTTAACGAGTCAAACATTCAACACATATTCGTACAAGGTTATAAACCGTCTTTTACTTGGTAATAATCTAATTGGGCAAAAATGAAATTACCTCACTAATTTACTTTCAAAAGAAGTCTGTGATGGTGCTGACAGCCACACCAGTTTCATAGCAGTCATTTTGTGACCAAAATCGTAGAAAGTGATAAAAAAGTCGGGAACATATCTGGATACTCGTTTTTACCTTATTATATTATTACTACGAAAAGATTCTTACATAACAAATAACAGTGAAAGGATTTTTTGTGACGTGAACATTGAAGATTTCGTTCTCGACTGGATCATAAAGTTATTTAATATGCGCAGATTTGTGTTGCTATTCCTTATAGCCATTATCTTACCCTTAGTCCAGGTAACTATTTCACTGAATCTTAATCTTTCGAACGCCGGAACGGATGTAAAATCTATTGTGTCTGGTATCTCGGCATATGAGAGGTTAAAAGAGTTATGAAGATAATCCCAGTTGGAACATATCAAAACATCACTTTGTGATCCCTAGTTTGGTTAGGACATTACAAGCTGATCACTTGATTGTCCGAAAGTAAGACGATCCGTGATTCCGAAGGCACGTTAAGCCGTTGGTCCCGGTTACTACTTACTGATGTAAGTGAGTAATCGTTACATGAGCCATATCAGGGGCCGATGAAGTTAATATTCCTTTTTTTAAAGGGATTGTCAGTCAAACATTTGGAATCAATGGTGTTTTCTTCCCCTTCTCTCATTTGGATTTTGAGATCAATGACCGACTTGGAGTGTCAGGTGCTTGGTACCCAATGGTGTTTTTATTTTCTAAGATTTGTTATTACTTATTGCATTTTAAGATCATTTTTGAGTTTATTTTTTAACTTATTTTAGATGTTAAATGTTACAGAATTCTCTCCCAGGATTATTCTTTTGGAAACCAAGAATAACACTTCATTTAGGTAGACCTCCTGGTAAGTAAAATATGTTTTTTTTATGTGACTTTTACACTGAAGATCAGGCATAATTTCTGCTATTTCAGATACCTACATTATTGGGACAGATAATATATTAGACTAATAAGTTTAATTATTATTCTTTTTGTCTGACATATTGTGTACGAATAAACAAATAATAAATAAAATGTTACCTTCAAAGGACGAAAGGTCAAAATATTTGGACGAAAACGCCAAAATCGAACTGTTTATTGACAAATTATTACATTGTATTGAAACCATATGGACTCAATCAGTGTTACTGACTCTGATTTTATAACGTATTAGAACTAATTCATTGGCACTATTCTCTATTTCTGGATTTTTAACTTTGTACTTATGGATTCCTAGAAAATATTCATAAAATATATGCACTTATTCTTTTTTACAGCGGAATTCAGAGCTGCTCTACGTGACTATGATAGAAATACTAGATATTATTAGCCCTTTTTTTTAAAAGTGGGCTGAAACTACTCATATAAATACGAGAGGAAAAAGTATATAAAAACCCATTATTTATTTTAGTTTCACAGCTTTTAAAAAGGGTGGTTTTTCACTCACGATAAGTTCGAGAAAGACTAACTTTATTTTAGTCTCAGAACTTCTAAATAAAAAAAAAAGATATATTATTATTATAAAATAGTTACTTTATTATAAATTTATTATATATTAGTTTACAGAATATAATACTATTGTGATAATAATACATTTTATTTATTTTACATTCTATATAAACAATACCTTTTTTCCTTCCCGTTTTTATATACATTTATGTAAATCCAATTACAATTCCTTCAGAAAGGAATGTCGATAAAATAAAAAGAAAAAAGATATCGAAGAATATTGAAATATAGCAATTTCACATTTGCGCATAAAAGTATAAGTGCCAAATGTCAAAAAAAGTCAAAGAGCAATATTGCTTTTTAGGTGCATTGCCTCTATGTCGCGTTTTAGGCCCTCTGTCTTGCGAACATTCTAATCACGCTGATGGTTTTTTTTTCGCTTCCAATTCAGAATAGTATTTCAATAATACACATTTCAATATGGATGGGGTGGGTTCCCACCAGTCAAATCAGTAACCTGTTACCAAGCAGCAAAACAAGAAATTTGTATGAAAATTGTATGAAAAAGCACACCGGGACGTAATAAATAAACGTGATAAAAAGTCAGAGTTAATATTACGATTACCATAAAAACTTATAAATAAGTTAGATAGAAGAACCCCTGGCCTTTTTTGGTGAACTGCGGCACCCATATACCTTTATGTTTTCCAACTAAATATTAATGTTATGTGTGTATATTTTAATGTTGTAAATGTATATGTGTGTCGTAGATTTTACCTAAATAAACTTTTTTATTATTATTATTAAGAAAAAAGAACCAGCGTGCGTGTATGAGACGATTGATGAATGTGAATGAAGCAAGATAAGTGTGTCAGAATCGAAGCAAATGGAATTCCATAGTCTCTGCTTACCTCGGTGGGAAATTGACAGAAATGGAAAATGAGTTTATTTATGTATAGAAAAAAAATTATTCCGTCACTTTCAGGTCAAGACTTAAAGAAAAACCTTTTCTTTTTTCTATATAACTTATTTATGAATTTAAATCAAAAAATCCGTTTAAATAAGTGCGACATTTTGTCACGTTTTTCTGTGACGTCACAGTGTGATTTTTCATACAAATTCCATAGTAATTTCTCGTTTTGACGTTTAGTAAAAACTAACTCATTTGACTAGTTCGAAACTAGCCTATTGCTTGGCGTCTGTCGCTAGTGACGTGGGTGCCTATAGCGGTGAGCTATGGTTCTTATTGTATGTAGAGTAGAAATCATTACGCGGAAAAATATTTATCCTGTAGGTACTCTGAACTTACAGGCGCTTCTATTAGAACGTATTATCTACGTACTTCAATAAGTTAGTCATAATTACGACCGCAGGCTGGTTAGTATTAACCATTTTGTTGTCCTCAAAATGTTGAAGTGTGTGCGGTTGTGTAGTTTAATTTTATTTTTCTGCTCGATAAAATGTGATGGTAAGTTAATTTTATAAAAAGAACATCATCTGAAACATAACAATAAAAAAAAACTTAAACTTACTGGCGAACAACTTGATTTCAATTTAAGAATTTATTTTATTATCACTCAACTTTTACGAAAATATTCATCTCAAAGAGAAGTGTTAATATTTGATACATAACTCCTTAAAAATGTGATAATCCAAATGAAAGGTATGTTCGATAAAACTCAAGAACGGGCAATAAAAAGTATGTTTCTGCTAAGGTTTTAAATTAAATATAATACTTTTATAACTGCATTTTCCTACGACTAAGTTAAAATAAAATATATACCAGGCGAAACTGCTATTATTCTTAAGACAAACAGCCTATACATACACGTCCCATTGCTGGGCACAGCCGTCCCTTCAATCAGCCGGTAGGGGTATGGATCATACTGTACCACGCTGCTATTGAGCTGCCAAAGGCCCTGATATGGCTCATGTAACGACTATACTTACATCAGTAAGTAGTAACTGGGACCAACCACTTAACGTGCGAGTGTAACGGAGATAATTAGTATAAAATAAACAATATTTTTTCACTTTATTTCAGATCTACCAGAGGATCTTATCATAATACCAAATTCTAATGTTATTAACTTCAATGAATTTGAAGTCATAAAATATGTTTGTATAGCTGGGAACAGAACAACAAAATATACCGCTAATTTGTTTTGGTATCAAATTATGAGTACAGTAGGTAAGTTCATTTTAAACATAAATAGCCTATTTATGTTCCACTGATGGGCACAGGTCTCCCCTCAATCAACTGCAGAGCTATGTATATTCCACCATGCTGCTCCAAAAGGTGTTTCACATCTATTAGCCGTAACTAGAAGTCTTTCGATGGACATTATGTTACAGTTAAACCTCGTTCTTGGTGTAAACGCGTTTTCTCTAATGAAAACTATTACCTATTTTCTACTGCCCTTAGGTAACAATTATGACAAGTTGCAAATAATTATGACAATTGACAATGAAAGTAATGTATGGGATGGACATAATAATATCACTGTTAACATCGACATCATCATCTCCCTAGCGTTATCCTGTATTCACAAGGCGAAGGTCCACTTTCCTAACCTGAAGATTTGACAGGTCCGGTTTTTCTAACCGCGAAAGGAAACGTGGTCGAATACACGTTAGGTCACATACCTCCAAAACATCAAACGTTATATTTTTTTACAGGAGCATTGCCTGTGTTACGAGCCAGAAATGATGTCAAATATACAGCAGAAAATAGCGACTCAAAAAGACTTGAACTAAATATATCATTACTGAAAGATTCAAATATGTCAAAGATATACTGTTTACAAAGATATTTTGATTGGGATGCAGGAAAGTACTACAATATTGCAAAAAGCAAAAGTATATTGCTAGTTCTCGAGGGAACTGACATGACCAATGACATAATTACCAAATATAATACGAAAACGCAAGTATCAACAACAGAGAGAGTCAACAAAAAGGAGTTAGCACCTGGTAAGGAATTAAAGCAAGATTCCGATATTCTTATCTATCATGTTGGTTGACTGACCTCATCAGCCCTGGTGTCAGGATTATAATTGAGTCGCGTAAATCCCCAGACGTGGTTTATGTTACGACAACATACTATCAAATTAACGGTCGTGGTCCAGTGGTTTGAGCGTTGGTCTCACGATCCGGAGTCCCGGCTTCAAATCCCGGTGAGGACATAGACATGTCACAAAAATCTCTTTGTGATCTATAGTTTGGTTAGGACATTACAGAATGATCACTTGATTGTCCGAAAGTAAGATGAGCCATGCCTTCCGAGGCTTTGTTAAACTGTTGGTCCCGGTTACTACTTTCTGATGTAAGTAAATAGTCGTTACATGAGCCATGTCAGGGGCCTTTGGCGGCTCAATAGTCACACCAGAAGATGACTATCAAATTAGACATTCTTACATATAACGTGCCCTTCAGAACACCGATCATTAGAATTTATAGGGTCGAATGCCAATCTGTCCTAAGAGTATGCTTACCACTGCATACGACGCACTTTATCTCTTAAACAACACTATTCGGAATTTCATAGAAATATTTTCTCGTTTCATACATTTTAGGGCGTTATATTTTTCCGTAGTCGGGTTTTAGTTTTTAAACATTTAAAAAAAAAAGTTTTCAAATTGAATTCCTCATCGTTAGTAGATTCAATAATGACTCATTTTATTTATTTATTTATACACAATAGAACAGACGAAAGACACGTACGAAGAAAAAAAGACAGTATAGGTAAGTTTATCTCTAAGAAACAGACTTCTTCCAGATGGCCTACGAGACAAGGAGACATTCAGTGTATAATACTACATACATACATACATAAACATACGCCTATGTCCCACTGGGGTAAGCAAGACTATAGAATTCGACTTGCTTCGATCCTGACACACTTCTCTTGCTTCCTCAATATTCATCAATCGCTTCATACACGCACGCCAGTTCAGAGTAGATCGTACGATAATACTACGCATACAAATTTTATGAAATTAAATTATCAAAATATACCTACTTATATAAAACTAAGTTTATTTTAAGTTATTTTTTATTCATGATATTTTTATTATTGTAATTTAGAAAATAAATTTTGCTCTTTTTAGGGCATACTTCGACGTCTGTAATTATTGGACTTGTTTTTGCATCACTGGTAATATTGATACTAATAATTATCATCATCGTCCTTTATCGTCGAAAGCGAGTTATCATTGTACAAGAAAATGAGCCTGAACACGTTTACGTAAGTATTTTTTAAAGTTTTTTTTTTGCGACTAAGACGGCGAAACAGGCATTCGGGCCACCTGATGGTAAACGTCACGGAATAGAAGAAAGAAGTTGGATATCCTATCGCGCGAATAAGTTGAAATAGTTACTAATGAGGAAGTGCTTGTAAGAGTAAGGGAAAAGAGGTAAATATTGAGAGTTACAGAGGCAAGATGATTGAACACTTAATAAGACATTACGAATTTATTAAAGCCACGCTCTTGTCGGCGTATCATTCTCCATTCTTGTCTATCAAAAGCCAATTCCTTCACCTCCTTAAGACACCACGTTCGTCTTCTGTTTAATCTGTTCCATGTAAGCTCTTCTTGATCTTTCCCTTCCTCTCTTTCCTTGTAGCTTCCCTTCTATGATGTTTTTAATAAATTCGTGGTGTCTTGTTAAGTATCCAATCCTCTTGCGTCGTCTGTTCTCAATAACTCTCAATATTTGCTTCTTTCTATGTCTTCGGATATACAGAAGTAATGCTATGTATGTATGTTTAAGACTTTATCCCAATTGGGGCAGTCATAAGTATATTCATCTCAAGATGAACTAAGAACCCACTCTTCACCGAACTTTCTGTTAGACCAACGCGATAGTTGGTGAGCCGTATCGCTGTCTATGCTATACTTGTATGGCGAATGTATGTTTAGGTTTTATGAATTCGTTATTTCTTTTTCAGGAAACTCCTAGTGCAGTGGTGTATGCCAAATTGGCTATACCACGAAACGACCAATCGCCGCGGAAAGAAATAAAATGTGCAGAACCATACGCCGTCACTACCTTACCACCGCATCGTTATGCCTACTTTTAAACGTAACTCAATCTAATAGGGAGCACCGATTGAATGGCTTATCAGTGTTGCCCTCTGGGTAAATTTTCACTGAACCCTGGCCTTTTTTGGTGAATTGCGGCACCCATATACCTTTATGTTTTCCAACTAAATATTAATGTGAGTATATTTTAATGTTATAAATTATAATGTGTGTCGTAGGTTTCACCTGAATAAACTTTATTATTATTTGTTTGCTTTTTCATATCTCGGGCCTATGGAGGCCCGGACTTTTGGAAGGCGTGCGTGGGGCCGAAGCCAATACGTAGAGGCCCCTTAAGACAATTTAATCTTAATGTTGTGTGACACCAACCGGCGATTATCCCTGTATGCACTATTGGAGTGCACCCAAAGACAATCCTCGGTTCGTGTAGGACTATTGCAGATTATGGGAACAAAGGGAACTGGGCTATTGGGTTGGGGGTTAGTGGGCCGGGATACTGGAGCTATGGGGGACTATAGCGCCTGCTCGACTAATGTTGGTAACATGGATACAATAATCATGTGGTGACTCGCCTATTATTATTATTATTATATTTACAATGGCCCCGATTCCTGGAGACACCGTCTAATTTTATTTTAAGTTATATCTGTCATTTTCATATCCGTCGAAAAGGAAAGGGACGGATGATTCACAGCTCTTAATTTTAGGAAGAATGAGTAAATGAACGTGTCGGGTTATTGACTGATGTAAAATTTTTAGACGGTTGGTTTAGATTTGTGCTTAAAATTGACGTGTGTTCCATAAATTTTATGCTTGTCGATTACCCGTCCCTTTCCTAAGAAAATGACAGATATAACTTAAAATAAAATTAGATGGTATTTACAGGAATTAGCACCACTTACAATAAATTATTTTTAAAAAATATATAAGATAAGTCACTGTGGTTCACGGGCCTGCTTCTCACACGGGGGAACTCACATTCGAAAACATATACTATTACTTACCCATTTCACGTAGCGCATCAGAATTTGTCATTTGCTAAATGAGATTTTCGCACGCGAGTTGAAGACGAGCGAATTAAAAATAAGGCCCTTGAAACTATGAGTTATTAATTTATCTTAAGTGCAGGTTCACTAACATAATTGGCTCGACTATTATAGATGCCACACCACCTATCACGATGCTCTAAAATAAATAGCTCGGAGAAGTCTGCGTACTTAGTTCATATTGCGCATGGAATAGAAGAGGTTGGATTGGAAGGGCCAAGACCTTTATCCGCATTCATTTTAAAATCATCAGTTGTCAATCTTCCGTCACTTTCCTTTTTGGTGGATAAGAAAATGATGGATAAAACTTAAAAAAACCAGCCATAATCTTTATTTATTATTTTTTTATTCACATGTCACAAAATAAGGCAAAGGAACGGCCTATTCAGCCTACTGTCAAACACTATTATTTTACATTATTTAACAATACCTAAGCACTACAAACTATTACGGGTTTACATTATAAACTAATAACATAATACAACTGTTGGCAACATCCAACAAAAGCATGTTGGCAACATTAAAGGAGGTGTCTGCAGGAATCGGGGCCATTGTAAGTACTTTAAACAGTAACAACATTAAGAAAGACAAATTAAGCTTGGGTCATTAGTAATGCTACTCGAGGATGGCCTTGTCTAACCTTTCATAATCCTAAGTAAAATATGATAAACCTTGGTTCATTCCTTATTTCGCCGTTGAACGTGTAAAGAAAAACTTGTCAAGTGCGAGCGGGATTCGCGCACGAAGGGTTCCATTGACTAGGTAAGTGTATAAACAACAGTAGGTACACAAATTCCATATTGCCTACCTGTTGACCTACCATTATCGAGAAAAAGGGCAATAAAACGCTGTTGTTGTATGGGAGGCTCTCTTAAAGACATACTAAGTAATTTAGATAGAAATACAACATTTTGTGAAAATTTTAACTGTCTAGCTTTCGTGGTTCTTGAGAAACGTCCTGGTAACAAACAGACAAACATCGAAGTCAAGTTAGTCAAGTTAGTAATAGGGTCCCGTTTTTACCCTTTGGATACGGAACCCTAAAAATGATAGCGTGAAGACAAAGTTGAGATGGTCAAGAAAACTAAACAACCTTGCCATTATTAAAATTTAACTTTAGTATACTTCATTTACCCAAAAGGACATCAAATTACTCTGTTATTCACCCAAAACGTCGGGGTATTGGCCGAAAAATTGCAGCACACTGACCGTTATTGGTGAAAATATTGCCTCCATGTGATATATTGGTTCGTGAACGTCCAATCTGCTTGATTTACAGTGCCAATAATCTTCGGCGTCAGAGTACACGTCAGGTGACGAGCGAAGCTGCGCGACGTGGTATTGTTACGTAGAATGGAGTTAAAAACATACTGGGAAGAATTTCGTACGGCTACGCTCTAGTATAAATAAGATTTATTCTTCTTATCTTGTGTGTGTGTTGTGTGCAATCACCGACCTTATCAACTTTCATGCTAGGGTTATTGTTGAGCCGCTAAGGGCCCCTGATTCTCTGATACGGTTCATATACCGACTACGTACTTACTTAAGTAAGTAAGCATGGATCATTTTGCTTTTTAAATGCATTGATTTCAATATGTCTTTTTCAACCTGTCACCTGTGTGCGGGGTTTAAAATGCCACTCAGAAGCTATTTATTGATCTAAAAAGCAATATTGTAATTCATTTAACATTTGCACATAGAAAACCAAGCGCGTAATGCCAACAAATGTCTAAAAAAACAATACATACATACATAAACTCTCGCCTATTTCCCAAAGGGGTAACCAGAGACTATAGAATTCATTTTGCTTCGATCCTGACACACTTCTCTTGCTTCCAAAAAAACAATGCTTATTGCCTTTTTAGATGAATTGCTTCGATGTGGCATTATTTTCATATAAATTGAGACACTGTCATGTAAATGATATAATTCGAAGGACGTTAAACGATTTCTACTTTAGGGCACATACCGTTACAACCAGAGATATTGAAATCCAACGGATGCTTAAAATAATAATTAAAAATAAAAAACAATTAAAATTAAGCATGAATCCCGGCCGTCAAGATCCAGCCGCTGTGTTTTGATGCGTATTATTAGCCCTTGTGTTTCCCAACTGCAAGCGAGCAAAAAAACCTTTGGATTAAGGTCATCTGAACAATGGAATAGGAGCGGATGACGGCTGTTTTCCTTGGTCTGGCGTCAAATTTTGCATTTGGGTGATGAAGTGCTTTCTCCTCTTCCAGATTGCTTTTTTTTAAAATAAAGCATTAAAATACTTAAATATTGGGCTTCATAATGATGATAATATGAGCATCTAGCCTTATTGAAAACTAAAATTCAATAACATTTTTTCTTATTTGTTTATTTTTTTTTCTTTAACCTAAACTACTACAAAACAGTTTCCTGAGTTTGTCCACTGACTCATCTTAGTGTAATTTAAGAGGATGGAACTTTATTCATATGTTCTTATACACATAACTCATCATCGTCATCTCCCTAGCATCATCCCATTTTCAAGGAGTCCGCTTACCTAACCTGAAGATTATTTTAAACTGGAGTTTTTTTTTTATACACATAATTGTCACTGATTTATGTCATACATCTATACTTCTAAGAAAACCCCTATACACGACATACGAGCTTGGTATGTAATAGGCTAGTTTCCAACTAGTCAAATCAGTTACTCTTTACTAAACGTCAAAACACAAAACTACTATGGAATTTGTACATAAAGCAACATGGACCTCAGCGTGTTACTCTATGAATTTGTATGAAAAAGCACACTGCGACGTCAAAGAAAACCGTGACAAAGTGTAGGACTTACTCATGGTATAAGAAAACCAGGTATGCTAAAAAGTGACAGCTAACATTCCAAGGTTAGCCCAGCCGACGTCATCCCACCCTTAGTTGAAAATAAAAATTACCCACGACCAATGTTTTTATATTCACTTTGCAAGGAAATTTTGAACTTTTAGTAACAGATTTACTTCCAGTTTTAATGATTTTTTATATATGTGCCAAGTAATAGTAATTAAATACATAAGTCAGTAATTCACTTAATTTTTAAATAATAAAGTTTACGTCCTTGGAATGTCATCATCATCATCAGCCGTAAGACGCCCACTGCTGGGCATAGGCCTCCCCCAAGGATCTCCACGACGATCGGTCCTGCGCTGCCCGCATCCAGCGGCTTCCCGCGACCTTCACCAGATCGTCGGTCCACCTTGTAGCGGGCCTACCCACTGAGCGTCGTCCGACACGTGGTGGCCATTCTAGAACCTTTCCGCCCCATCGGCCATCGGTTCTCCTCGCTATGTGTCCTGCCCACTGCCACTTCAGCTTTGCAATTCTCCGAGCTATGTCGGTGACTTTAGTTCTCCTGTGGATCTCCTCATTTCTGATTCGATCGAGCAGGGAAATACCGACACCGAGCCTCCTCACGAGACCCATAGTAAGCGGCCACGTGTCACTGCCGTAGGTCATCACTGGCAACACGCACTGGTCAAAGACTTTTGTCTTGAGACACTGAGGTATTTTGGACGAGAAGATATTCCGCAGCTTCCCGAACACTGCCCATCCGAGTTGGATCCGACGAGAGATCTCTTTCTCGAAGTTGGACTTACCTAACTGGATTATTTGTCCTTGGAATGTAAGAGATACCAATTTAATAGTACTCGTAACACAGTGGTAAAACTTATGTCATCACAGAGCTAGTAATGGCGGCTTGTCATAGGATTGAGCATACTTGGTCTTCTTACATTATGCTATTACTCTTTTCTTGATTTAAATAAACAAATTAAATAGAAAAAGAAAATGTTTTCTTGAGTTTTAGATGTGTTTTTATTTAGTAATCAGAATTTCATAATTATTCTTGAACCTAGTACACGACCCAATTGTCAATTGTGTAGAGGGGCCACAAATAATTAAACAGAGCCCAATAGTTTCGGATATTATTATCTGTGCAAATAAAAAATAACTAACGTAAGTATGGAAAAAATAAACCGGCAAAAAAAAAACCACTAAAATTCGAATTAGCCAAGAAAAACCATTACAGACCCAACGATTTCTTTCACTTCCCTCTCAAATGAAAGTCCGATGAAAATTTTATTTTAACAAGACTCGCTGAAGATTATTCGACCAAAAACTTCATGCTACAGTTACTCCGGGGTTAATATTAAAAGTGGGGTTCTATTAAAACCCAGCGAACGAAAAAAGGATAGGTACCGCAGTCAGTTTTTAATTTCAAAGAATAGCAATTCTATTCAGCTTGAATTGAATTCCCTAGAGGTATTTTTCTTATATGGCAGTAGATTTTCTGTAAAAGATAATTACGGTTCATCTGTCTTCAAGCGTTCTGTGTATTTTAACACATTTTGTAAATTAAAATCATTTAAAAGTGAAGTAAACTAAAGAACTGAATTCTTTCATCCGTATCTTAACATATTCGACGCCACGCGGGCCACAGGTGGGTCAAGAGAGGATTCTCATTCAAGCCAAAGCAAAGTCATGATTTCCGTCATTTTTTACAGATCAAAAAAATCAAATCAAATGCATTTATTGTATAACTATAGATAAATAAATAGCAGGCTTTATGCTAATAGTATGACATTCTCTATAGTTTACCTTTTCAGGTGTACAATGTTGTATTATGGTCCTAATCGTTGAGAAAAATGTTTATTTGCACTTTGATGTCATTAACACCCTGTATTGCTTTTTACCTAAATGTAATTATTAGTCCAAACAACTTAATAACTATTGGTACAGTTATAAGATAATAACAGAAAATATACAATAGGGTAGTTTCCAACTAGTGAAATCAGTTACTATTTCATCATCACCAGCCCATTAACGTCCCCACTGCTGGGGCACGGGCCTTCCCTATGGATGGATAGGGAGATCGGGCCTTAAACCATCACGCGGGCCCAGTGCGGATTGATGGTTATTAACGACTGCTAATACAGCCGGGACCAACGGCTTAACGTGCCTTCCGAAACACGGTGGAGCTCGAGATGAAAACGTTTTTTTTTTGTGGTCACCCATCCAATGACCGGCCTTTGCGAAAGTTGCTTTACTTCAACAATCGCAGACCGAGCGCATTAACCGCTGCGCCACCGAGCTCCTCAGTTACTATTTAGTACACGTCAAAACACGCAACCTGTGACGTCATTGAATAAGTGACAAAATGTCGCATTTATTATTACTTTTTTGTCACCTTTAGATCTGTCTTTACGTAGTAATCAGAATTTATCCTTGACCTAGGAAACTACCCAATTTTAACCCTTAAATGCGCCTTGTTGTTGTTCTACAACATCTTAATACTGGCGGCTTAAAACCTTCATTAACATATTTTTTATTTTAAATTTTATTCATATGATAGTAGTAATACTAGACAAATAACAGGCAACACTGTAATAATTGTATCATGGTATTTTACTATATTTTGAAGGTAGTTTGCACGAATCATCTGAGTACCGATTTACGTGAACATTTGATAGTGTCTTTTTATTAGAAAAACGCAAGGTAAGTGTTTGAAATAAATCATACGTAAAACTAACATATTTAAATTAGTGATAATGATTAATATCATTTATTTCATAACTGAAACAACGTCATATTTGTCTAAAACCAAGTGTTGTAGATATGCAACAGTGCCCGTCGCATACATAAAAAAATACTCTGTTTACAGAATGAACCATTTATCTATCCATTTATTAGCTATCTTCTTTTGACACAATAATACCTACTCGAGATTTGAGCGGAGTTCTAATAAATGTGGCCTTTTGGCAAACTTGACTCCAAAGTCTTGAACACAGACGAAGGGTAGCTTGTCTGACAGTTTTTTATAGGATACGCTTCGTGTGCGCAGGAACTTCACGAGTTAATTCCACTCACTCCATTCTATCTACGGGCAACTAGACGTCGCCAGGAATTTCATCCTTATGTTGTGGATATGTCGCAGTCGGATTGTATAATCCGCTGTATTACATTACAGCTAGCTGTTTTCAAAAACAGGGCCGTTTTGTGCGGCGGTTCAACGATTAGCCGTATTGTTTCCTTTATTTAATTCACTTGTAACTTCGGTATTTAATAACACACTTTGTGCATCCTACGCCATTGTTGTTGTTGTTATGACAGGCAGCGCCATTAGTGTTAAGATTCGGAACTAAAAGCTGTCAAAGAGGCGGCTTATCCCTCGCTTTATTACATTACGGCTAGCCGTGTTGAATGACGTATGGCGACGAATACATTTCGGCGGTTTTTTACTTAGCCGCATTCAATACGGCTAATCGTTGAACCGCCGCATTACAAAACGGCCCTGTTTTTGAAAACAGCTAGCCGTAATGTAATACAGCGGATTATACAATCCGACTGCGACAGATATACCACCAATCCGAACTAAACATTTTGCCTATTCCTTTTTGATGCGAACAGCAAAGGACTGAAACTGTCTGCCGTCGTCTGTTTTTCCAACTCGTTATAATATGAGAGCCTTCACAGCTAGAGTGAATAGGCATTTGCTAGGTAAGCGTGATCCACCCTAGAACACATCGTCACTTACCATCAGGTGAGATGGTGGTCAAACGTGAGACTATGTTATTTAAAAAAAATATGTAGGTTATTTAAAAAAATATGTAGCAAACAAGTGTTTGTATTTTTTTGCTTAAATATTTTTATTCAGGTAAGTTACCTTTGCTTATAGACTAGAAAGTATACTGAAACACTGCTAAGTACGTCGTATTTTCAGCTTGACTTCACTAATTGTTTCAGACTTGGGACTTTTCTATGTAAGTTGGCAAGTGCTTAAGTAGTTGGTTTACTTTAGGCCCGTAAGCTGACCCTGATCAGTTCGCAAGTTCCACTGCCTCTAATGCCCTCAATATATGAAGGTGAGTAATAATGTCAACTCATGTTATAATAATATTACCAGAGTGTAGCTGTCTCCATTCATGTCTATCGAAGACCAATTCCTTCAATCCCTTATAAGACACGACGTTCGCCTTTTCTTTAATCTATTTAAATTCGTCGTGTCTTACTATGTGCCCAATCATCTTGCCTTTTCTGTCCTCAATAAACGTCAATATTTGCCTCTTTTCCCTTACTTTTACTAGCACTAACAGCAGCAGAGCAGAATATGTGGGAAAAAATCCATGTTGTTACATGTGGCGCCTTAAAAAAGTTGCAAATGATTCCGAAACACGCGAGCGACAGTGTTTTGTAAACCCTTAGAACTATATTAGTTTTTAAACCATTAGATATTATTTAGAAAAAAAAAGATAGATGACCACGTTATAGAACATTGCCATCAGAAACACTCCAAAGATGAAGGTGAGTCCATTTCATGAAAATCGCACGAACGTATTTCATGACACAGAGAGAGATACCTGTATAATGACGGCTATAGCATGACTAGAAGAGGTAAATGTGAATAAGCGCATTTTCGATGGTTTTTTGAGCGTACACATAGGACTAGATGTTGAATGTAAATTTTAAAACTCATTATATACATAATTACAGTCACACCTGCATACTCAGTCATGTATAAGACAATCCACAGTATAGTAAGTATATAAATGATCTTAAGTGCAGTTTTCACTAACACAGTTGATTCGACCATTATAGACGGCGACAGCTAACCACGTATCACGTTGGTTTGACCGAAAGCCCAGTGAGGTGCGGGTTCTTAATCATTTTGCGATGGGTGTAACTCTGATTACCCCAATTAGGATATTGTCCTGATCGTATGCTAACTAATCACAATATGTAGTAAGTTGATACATCATTAATATTATTTTAATTTCGTTGTTAATTACATGAAGACTGTATTAATAGGCGAAGAACAGAATTTACAATAGAACAAGAATAGTTTTTTTGACGAAGAATGTACTACATAACTAAAAATAGACAACAGTGAATTTAGATATTTAATTGATAAACTAAGTACCCACACCTCGCCGATCACTCTGTTACACCAACAACATAATTATAAGGAAAACCGTATTCGATAAAGGTCGAGCCAGCTGTGTTAGTGGAAACTGCACTTAAGAAAAATGAATAGCTCATTGGTGCAAGTCTAGTACCGGGGTTCAAACCGGCGCTCCCCGTTTGAGAAGCAAGCCGGTAAACCACAGGACTATAGTAACAGTCACATTGAATTTGCACATTGTACGATGAGCTGCAAAAGTCTAGTCAGTTTCTTGCAAAATAATAAATTAATTGGTTGCACTTAAGACCTCCTGGTTACATTTTGTTTCTGTAATAGACCAATAACACCTACAAAAACAATAAATTTTATAATAACTAATGGTTCATAATTTCACCACTGTTTACAAATAGTTCGCTGGGCTCGCTGACTGCACTTTTGCTCTTTGATTGTACGTCGGTAAGTTAAGATTGTTCTATTTGTGCGTAAGCAGATAAAATAAAACACAGGCAAGTATTTTCGTCGAGTAACATCTTTTTCTATTAAAAAAAAAATCTTCGCTTCCAGCCAGCTACATCCTTGTCCCCGAGCATTTCATATCGGAGTCGCGCACGCGTTGGCATTTCCCGAACCTCGAGGGAGGCGCGACGTGACGAGCGTCCTCCGCTAAAATATTTGTACTATTCATCGCGCCAAGGTGGTATTAAAATGCGCGCTATGCGACCTCCTTTTTATCACGCTTTATTTTTTTATAGCCGTGTTTTTGAGCCGCCAAGAGCCTGAATGATGATGAGCTATGAGCTTGATAGGAGCGTTTTGGCTTTGAATTTGTGTTACGTGTTGCTTGAATATTGCTGTTTTTTCTTTTTTTTTTGCATCTGTGATTTTTGGTACAGCTTACGTATTTATTAGGGTAGTGACCACATAGCAAATCGTGTCGATTTGTGATAGAGTAAGTATTATATTAAGTACATATAAAAAAAAAGTTTTGTATAGGTTTATTTACGTTTGTAACAAAAATATAGAAACTTGGTAATTATTTTTTATGGGAAGGTACTTTTAATCAATAGTTGAAAGGAATATAATTATTATTAATTTACCTCTTGTAACACAAATAAAATTAAGCTCAGAAATAATGGTAAATGAGAGAAAAATCTCAATTATTTTACGTTTTACACTGAATCCGCTATACGTACGCCATGTAAGTAACGGATAGGAACTAAAAGGGTCCCTGCAACCTTAACTTAAATAGACTTACTTTAACAGACTTTGCCTATTCAAATGTCTTTAGACCTCATATCTACATCTTTTCTAGATAATATCATACAGTGTTTAGGAGATTAAGACTAAAACAAATTTATTGTAAACACTGTAAAGACCGTTCATAAACACTGAAGGAATCGTCATCGTAGTATCACGGGTTCGAATCCTGGCGTGGGTTCAAAAATTCGAATGAATTCGACTTTGCATTCATGTTTGGTAAATAGCTAATTGATAACATGTGGTTTCCACGATGTATACCCAGTAAATAGTGTCACCAGCTATTACATGGGATGTTTACATAGCTGGCGAGGAGTGTGTGTATTTATTATACACCACTGCCTAATCCCTCAGGGATATAGGCGTGATGTTATGGTAGGTGAAACTGTAAACACTGCTAAGTCCGTCCGTTACTGCTGAAGCATCTAGAGTAAACAAGAATATGGCTACAATGAGAGTCTAGTTCTACTACTCTGAACCGGCGTGCGTGTATGAAACGATTCATAAATGTGGAGGAAGCAAAATAAGTGTGTCAGGATCGGATAAAATGGAATTCCATTGTCTCTGTTTACCCTGTGTTACTGTGAATTTGTGTATGTATGAGATTCTACTCAAATTAAGCGACGATGACAGTGTGAAACGAACTATTAAATTATACATTAATCTGGACGTGAAATTAAATTTCGTAGGCCACTGATATTTATGTCTTACTATTGTTACTTGATACGCACATCACAGTGCTCTTGTAATATAACAGAAACTCACTTGTGATAGTCAGACAAATCCATCGCAGGACGAACTAAGCAGCTACACCTCACCAAGCTGAGCCGTATCGCTGTCTATGACGGTCGTGCCAACTGTGTAAGTGAAACACACATTACTCTCATCAGTCTTAAGACAGGTAATATATTATGAACCATTAGGTGATCATCATCATTATAGGCCTCAAATGAGATTGGTACTCCACCTGACAACTCACACGATAGAAGAAGATAGGTCTCAAACGTTACCGCAAATTGTATCAAGCCGCTTATGTGATAAACAGGTCCTGTCAAATCTTCGGTTAGGTAAGCGCATCCTGTAAAAAACCGGATAACGCTAGGAAGATGATGATGATGTATAATAAAAATATGATTCAGACATTGCAAATCCATAGATTGTTATTTACAAAGTGCTTATAAATCTACGTTAGTAAAACGTGACAAGTGATGACTTAAAAAACATAACGACATGAAGAATAAGCTGATTAACGCAGAAAAGTTAACAAAGTACATAATATTATAGTCTTTCTCATTTGTGTTTGTGTCACCTAAAGTTGTTGTCTTACCGTAATGCTATAAGAATACATAAACAAACTTTTTACCTCCCACCTTTGTACACATAATTCTTTTTTCAGTTTCCTAGCGAAATCCACGCAATAATCGCGTAAAAATTAAAAATAAATATGACAATCGCGCAACTCTACGACAAAGCGAATTTAAAGGCTTTAATCATAAATACAAGTAAAAGACCTTCCTCAACCAAACTGAAATATAAAGTGTATGTACCTTAAGTTTACACAAACACCAACCTTACGTTTGCGTCTCCAAAATTCCAACTCTTTGGTTTATGCTAATTTTCTGCCCGATTATGGTATTAAGTTGGGTGAGAACACCTTAATTTTTTTTTTGTTAAGGAAAAGTCCGGCTTGTTTGGTGATTACAGCGTGGTAAAGGATCCCTTGGCGCGTTTTCGTGAACGGAGGTCAGTAGTTCCCAATTTGGACGAAACGGTCGTAGAACGCGATGAGAAAAATTTGCGGTGTTCCGAGCGGGATGCGGTGTGGCCAGGTTTTGGAAGGTAAATATTTCAAAGTTAATTTATTAGCTTGACATAAATGCAAAAAAATAAATCGCGCGACGTCAAGCCACTCGCCGTAGCGGTAATCGCCGTTCGGGGAGTCGCTGTCAGCGCTACAATTCGTGTTCTTACCGGCAATTCTTATATTTTTTTAGACAGAGAAATTTTTAAGCGACTGTAAAATAATGGGGTACTTATAAATTAGTTAGTGTTCGGTACACATCAAAGGTATAAAAAAGTTAAATTTTGTTTAAGTAGGTAATTTTGGTAGTAGTTATATTTTTCAAAGAAGTTTTTATTTTAACTATTTCCAATTACTTACCCAATATAGACAATACAAAAACAATATTTTTACAATTAGATCATAATTCTTAAACGGTAGAAAAATAGATTTATATTTTATTAGTCGTAGATAATTTTCTAAGCAGTCTGTATGTATTTTTTTTTTTTCAATTTTTAATAAAGTCCCAATAAACATAACATAGGAACAATATTTTTAAAATTTGACAATAATATTCATCAGTAGAGAACAAGTTTTTTTAAAGACGTAACAATTGAAAATGATATTTTATTTTTCTTGCGATATATTTTTTTAAACAGGTACCTGCATACCTAAATCCTCTTTGATTAGGTACCTACTAAATAATTTTCATCGTATTTAAGTGATTTTCAAATCTTGGGCCACTTCTTTCGATGACTTAATGATACTCTCTTATTTCTTTTGATGATGATTTTCTTTTCTGTTTTAGGCGAAGTAATTTATAATAAATTAAGTACATGTAAAAATTTCTAACTTATAAGTAAACAACTATTGTAAATGCTGCTGGATATCTGAATAAATAAATAAATATCATTTTTTTCTGATTATGGTTAGCGCCAACCTGGGCTTCATAATATGTTATCTAAATTATTTCACCAGGTTTTCACCAACCTTCAGTCATTGCCCTCTGTCCAGCTAAGTAGTTTGTACGGAAAAACCACACTTTAATTGTAACTCTTAATGTAATGTGTAAATAAATAATGTAGGTATCCTAAACCTTCAGACGGTATCATATTTATTCCAAAACGTAACTCGTTTCTCAGATTAGCCGCAAGTTCATATTCTGACAACTAATTACTCCCAGTCAGACTGTGTGTAAACACCTTTATCTTTGTAAATAAATTGCACATTTAGCCAAATTTTATCCCAACCTGGCAACATTGAGGTTTAATAACTCGCACATGCGCGGTGTGACAGAACATTTGCACCGCGCGAACCCCGCAGTCGCTCGCCTCCGTAGCGCGATTAGCCCGCGCTCCCCTATCCATTCAAACTGGCATAAATCGGTAACAATTTACCCCGCGTCCCTCAAAACTAATTGGTTCATGGAAAACAGAACTTTATTGGACTTATGAAAATGCGAACTTTCGTGATGGTTACTTTTGTGGGAAGTTCAAAGGTATGTTTTTAACTTTTTTTATACATTTAGAAATTCAATTTTTATTTTATTTATCGCTTACTCTAGATTTAGTATTATCTTTTGTTCATTAAGTAGTTGGTACGCGTGGGACGGAGGTAATTAGCCTCTATGTTTATGTATAAGTGTTTTTAAATAGATACCTATTTATCTAAATCCTCTTAAATTAGGTACCTACTGAATAATCTTCATCGTATTTAAGTAATTTTTAAATCTTGGGCCACTTTTCTCGATGAAAATTATTTCGGATCATAGTTAGCGCCAATCTGGGCATCGTAATTACGAGTACCTACGTATAATAATGTAGGACTGTAGGTGTACTTTTGTCTTCTTATGACACAAATTGGAGAAAGAAAACATTATTTAAGTAAGTACATAAAATCGACCGGAATAAATGTTAATGAACTGACTTACATACTTATTCAAAACTTACAGTTACCTATTCGAAATTCAAAAGTGTATAGGTACATAGTTTACCTTGTTATTTTTAGTTACCTAAGTAATTGTTAATTACAGTGTTATAAGGGTTAATAGAAAATTGGTATTTTTCAAACTTTCGAAAATTATCTACCTAAGTATTTTTCTAAATAGGTTACACTCGTTATGGCTTTTTGTGCCCCATTTTACTTCTCTTTACGAGGAACAAAACTCGATCCATCACAGGCAATTTGTCCAGGCGTCAGACCAAATACTTGCGTCTTTTTTCTTTCGAAGTTATGTAACCGCAAAGGAATTTCTGTGCTGTTAGATTTTTTGTTTTAATAAAAAAAAATTCTTTTTATTTATTTAGTATAAATAATTTCATAATAATAAATCAATGTCCCAGTGCCAATCCCAATACTTTTTCGAAAATAAAAAAAAAATTCTCCAAAAATAAAAAATAATATTATAATAAACAAAAATAATATTATATTATTATAATAATAATATTATTATAATATTAGTACTCTAAAGTTTGAACCTAACGGATATTAGTACCAACAGAAAGGGTCAGAGAAAGCATTTATAGACAACGGTACAGTCATGAGCAATAATGTACCCACTTTATGACTCTGTCGCACTAACATATTTAACATTTAGTGATAGTTACAGTTCAATTTGTCAAAAAAGTTAATGTGACATGGTACCAAAGTGTATACATATTAATGCTCGTGACCGTACATAATTATTTATCTCTTTTCGTTTAGATTCTAAAATAATTATAAACATACATAACATAAACATATCGTCACTGGAAAGGCAAAATTACGTAAGCGCCAAAATAGGTATTTTTGGGTTTTTTTAGGTATATATTCGGAATCAGCGTTTCATTCTGCGTCGATCTGTCTGGGTAGCATTGCGATACGAGCACTTTTTTGGCGCTTACGTAAATTTAAAAATAGTTGATTTTTTTCAATTCCAGTTTCTTAAACGACAAGATTTTGGTGTTTTTTTCGTGACTGGTGTATAAGTAATATTGTGTTCCTATATAATAACTACATATTAACTTTAAGTAATTTTGGCATTCTATAGTTTGAAAGGTATTATTTTATTAGTAATTTTGGACTACTGAAAATAAAAAGTAGACTATGTATAAGTCATTTTTATTTACAGCTTTTAAAATAAGTAAGGCGTATAAGAAAAAATGTCTTAGCATTTTTATGCAGTGAATGGCGAATAAGTAATTTTGACTTACAGTATTTAGAATAAGTAAGGCGTGTACGTAAATTTGACTTCGCATTTTTATGCTGTTATTAAGCAAGTTTGTGGGCTAGCCGTAAGTTTCCCAGGAAGTTATTTTTTAACAATAGATCTAAAAGTAAAACTATTTTAGATTTTATTTTATAATTTATTAGCGACCCGCCCAGCTTCGCTCGGGTGCAATGCTGAGGAAAAAGGAAATTATTTACGACATCACATTAAAATCCTCAAAAATAACAGTATTTCTCCACTATTTATTGGATGTTATTATACATATAAATTTTCCTCTTGAATCACTCTATCTATTAAAGAAAACTGCATCAAAATCCGTTGCGTAATTTTAAAGATTTAAGCGTACATAGTGATATAGGGACAGAAAAAGCGATTTTGTTATACTTTTTAAGTTCTGTCGTTTGCATATTTAGCGCCAATTTTTAATTGAGAACAAAAAATTCAAATTTGTTGTTTTTCAAATATCAAAACAATTGAAAGCATTAGGATTAATGCAAATGTTTAGTCACAGCGTTGTTTAGAATCTGTCAGGTCACGTCAGAAAATGAATCTTACAAATATTATTATCATCACGCGGTACTGCTGTGCGTTAGGCAGATGTGTATAGAATATACAGCCACGCTTCGCCAGCTATGTTTAAGTGTCCTATTCTAATCCAGTCCTATTCTACATTGTTTTAAGTTTACGCGGTTATTATCATAATTAAAACACATAATAACGGGTTCTCACCGCGTTTAAATCAGGGATATGAGACTCCCGATATTACGACACTGTTGCAAGTGCCATGATCACGGGATGACTGTCATCAGTGAAATATCGGGAGTCTCATATCCCTGATTCAAACGCGGTAAGAACCCGTTATTATGAGTTTTAATTAGTCCTGTTCTGTTAGAGTCTAGTTCTCAATCCTATTTTTTAATAATAATAAATTATAGGCTCGCGTTTGACCACAATCTCACCTGATAGTAAGTGACCATGTGGTCTAGGGTGGATCACGCTAACTAGCAAAAGAGTAAATACACATGATATCAATACCTATGATACAAATCTGAATTTATTTAAACTCGCAATGTCGAATTCAGTGGTTTCGAACCTTCTTCTTCTATCGTGTGGGTTGTGAGGTGAATTACCAACCTCATCAACCCTGGTGTCAGGGTTGGGGGGAACCTGTGATACTATGATGTAAGTCACGCGCAAGATTATATTTCTAATTCAGTACCTAGAAAAAAAAAGAAAGACGATGTTAAAGATGTAGAACAATTTGTTAACATTTTGTTTTTGTAGGTTCACCAGGGAGCATTGTAGGTATTGTGTGGATAAGGAAAATGATGAGGTCCATTTTCTTATTATGTTTATACTTACGTGTATTCTTCAAGTGTATTTTTGTGCGTGTGAGTCGTGGTAGCCCAATTGGTAGAACGCTTGCCTCTCACTTTGAGGTCGCAAGTTCGAATCCAGCACAGGCCTAAACCAATGATTGTCGAATTTGTTTTCAAATTCATGTTTGGATCATAAATGATTATCACGTGCTCAGCGGTGAGGTAAAACAAATGCATTTTCGGAGGTATGTGACCTAACCTGTATTGGGCTGGTTTTCCCTTCGCAGGTTGGAAGGTCAGACAGGTAGTCGCTTCTGTAAAAAACTGGACCTGTCAAATCTTCAGGTTAGGTAAGCGGACCCTGTGAAAAACGGGATGATGCTACGGAGATGATGACAAAGCTTGATTTGATGTATGCCGTGGCGTAGTATCTTTGTACTGTAAGCTTTCATCATTAAAATTAAAATTCAAAAATATCTTTATTCACTAGGAAACATTTATTAGTTACACTTTCAATTTTTTACACAACGAACGTCTCATCCTCCTAAAACTACTGCAGCTTTTCACAACAAGTATAGCCGGGGAAAAGAAGCTGCAAGGAAAACCTGAGCGTCATCATCAATCAGCTCGTATCGTCCCGCCATTTTGCACCACCCTTTCCGGTCAAATTCAAATATATCTTTATTCAGTAAGTAACATAGTTACACTTTGAATCGTCAATTTTTACATAACGAACATCTCATCCGCCTTAAACTACTGCAGCTTCTCACAACCTGTATAGCCGGGGAAAAGAAGCTCCAAGGAAAACCTCGGCACAGGGCCCTAGACGTTCTTTAAAAAAAAACATAAAATATTGTTATACAATTGAGCAATTTACCTGCCTAATATCAGTTCTCAGACAGTTAATCCCATGCATTCATATCTTCTAAATAGTTCTGCGCTGACCTCATCCATAACTTTCCCGCCATTTCAACGATATCAGCCTACCATCGGGCAGCTGGTCTACCCAGACGGTTAGTTTATGGTCGTTTTATTAGATTTTTTTATTAGTATATCAAATTCCTTGAGAAGTCTTGGAAACGGGCCCTTGCTGAGATTTGAAATTGCGACCTCACAATGAGTTTTTGTAACCTGTTTTTCCTACTTTTCTACCACTACTGACGAGAAAGTTAATTTATTACGATATCACATCATCACAAAACACTTACTGATGTAAGTGAGTAATCGTTACATGAGCCATGTCAGGATCTCCCCTGTAACCAGAGTCGATGAGGTTGATAATTCACCTCACAACCTATACTATAAAAGTAGAAGAGTAGGTACTTATATTACTTGCTATGAATACGTGTTAGAAGTAATTAAGTACCCTTCACCGAGCTTTCTGTTAGACCAAGTAGGTAGGTAGGGAGCCGGCTCGCCGTCTATATAATGGTCGAGCCAACTGTGCTCGGCAAGGCGTGGATGTTAGTTCATATTACGATGGATGTACCTCAGACGATCTGAATTATATTGTGATATAGTCGTGAGTTTATGTTAGGTTAGGTATGTGAAGTACAGCAGGCTCTGCACTGCAACCGCGCCGAGCGCGACGCTAATTATATCGAGGCCTTCGACCAATAGCCGTTTGACGTCCATCTACGTTAAATAGCATTCGTATCATTTATTAGTCGAAGCGCTCGATATAAAGCGCACCGCGCGCGGCTCGGTTGTCATACGGACCCGGCTGAGGTTATTAAACAAGGTTAAGAACGTTTGGGTTAAAGCTATGAGCCCTAAGGTAGGCAATAGAGTATAGGAAAGAGTAAAGATAAGGTTAAATGATTTTTGTTTGTATAGATTTACCCGTGGCTAGAGAGACTCACAAAGAGAAAATTTAAATCGGAAAAAAATCTAACTCGAACTGGACTTGAACCCGCAGCTCTCTTCAAGCCTCAACAAGAGCTGCGTGCTGCTAATTTCCACACCACACCACATCACATTTTATTCGATTTAAATATTCTCTTTGTTGTAGGTTTTGCCTCAGATAAAACTTTTTTGCCCGAACAGTCTATTCCTATATCTAGTTGATTGTCAGGGTACGGACTATTTAGACATGTAATCTGTATATAAGAATTTGTGGTCCCTTTGTCCATTTGTGACTGTTATGTGCAATAAAAAGCTAATTGTATTACACAAAGAAACAAAGAAAGAAAGACGAAGCAGTTAAGCTTATCTTTAGTAAAAGATTACATTCAACGGCTCTTCCCTAATGAAGTGGCATTTTTCTTTTTAGCCTCTAATTGGCTCTGCTTGTAGAGCGAATGCAGGATAATAGGACAACGAAAGCTGTATATATGGCGAAGGTTATTGGTACCGCTAACAGAAGAAGACCTAGAAGCAGGTACGATCACGAGTACTAATATCTATACACTTTGAAACCATGTCACATTAACTATAAAAAAGGAACATATTAATATTTTATTGCATTTGTTCCTTTTTTATAATTTGTACTATGTGCATAATTGAGTTGTAAACAATAAACAATTAACATTTTCGTTAAAACATTTTTTGCTCATATTTTTTTATTTCTTGTTTTAAAAATCTAAAAAAAATATTTGTTTAGGTATGTACTGAATACATACTAAATTTGTGTATAGGCGAAATTACATTTCGAAACCTTTTTGTGGAGATTCTAAATGTGGGTGGTCATTCAGACATCAGAATGACTGGCCATTTTTTAAATAAATTTTCTTATTTATTAATTAGGTAGAAAATATCTATACAAAGGTATTAAATAGTAGCTAATAGGTATTGGATGTTAGTAATATTTTAAAACTGATCTGTCATTTTGGGCAGTCATTCTGATGCTCACTGATTAACCCATTAAATGTCAAATATGATAGTCCGATAGGGTTCTAAAGTGGGTACATGATATTGCTCATGACTGTACATTGATCAAATTGGGGATCTCCTTAGAAAAGGTTTAGTACGATCTACTTGGAACCGGCATACGTGTATGAAACGATTGATGAATGTGGAGGAAGCAAGAGAAATGTGTCAGGATCGAAGCAAATGGGTTCCATAGTCTCTGCTTACCCTGGTTTATGTGTGGTGTGTGTGTGTGTGTTGTAATTAGCTACCGACTTTGGTGCATGGACAATCTCGAAGTGCCTATTCATAAATGGAAAGAGAAAAAAATGGTTGAAATGTTTTTTCTTTTCGTGTCGTCGCGTCGTTATTTTGTGTTCATTACCAAATTTTGGAGTTGTTCGATTTATAAATGATTCTAATTTTTAATCAAACAAAACAATATTTATTTTAAATTGAATTGGAATTTAGGAAGAATTCATGGTGGTGGAATAACAGTAGCTATGTATTTAGTTACATAAACTCTACTTTACTTGGTGTCTTGTTGGTTGCACAATCAAGAATACACCAGGTATCGAGTGGCACCACCATTGTGTCATAGTGAGATATGACTTAGGGTTATGAGCTGCCAAAGGTAACAGAAAGTTTGCTTAAGCATGAGTGCCAAATTAGTTCACCTTACGATGGATATACCTACCTCTGACTAGCCCAATTGGGGATATAGTCATTAAGTTATGTAATATGGTTACTTATTTTAAGAATCACTCATGAATCGTAAAACTGATAGGCAATAAGAAAAATATATAAGCAAGATTCCATTTTCGGTGTACAATTTCCAATTTCGCTTTAAATTAGAATCATTTCTAACGATCTAACAACTTCAAAATTTAATAAGAAGTAATAAATAATGACGCGACGACACGAAAAGAAAGAAAACATTTCAAACATTTTTCCTTTTTCGGATCGCTTTCAGTAAACCTTTCATTCTTAATTACTTTCTTGATTATTAAACGAAGTAATATTTTTTTTTATAGCTGAAAGTACGAAATGACAAGATGTCACATAATATTTTCCTTATTTTAACAAAAGTTTACTAAAAATATTTACATTCATTTGGTAACGTATTGAGGATAACTTACACAACATTATATAACTATGAACTTTGTTATAATAATAATATATGGTTACCTAAACAAAGGGTCGAATTGAGAACCTTAATTTCTCTCTAAACCACTGAAGTCGACATTATGAGATTAGATTCATGTCTGGATGGTAGCTACAACATGGATCCAAAATTTGAATTGTAGCGTTGACAGCGACTTTCCCAACGGCGACCCGCGCTACGGCGAGTTTCTTTACGGCGAGTGGCCTTATTTTCCCTCTACGTCGAGCGAGTTTTGATTTTATTGTACAGTTATGGTAAAAACTTGTACCCGGTAATAGTAGTAGGCTCGCCCCCTATTGCATGAGACTTAAACATAGCTGGCGAGGAGTATAGGCGAAGCGTTGTTATTATGTTGTATGTAACTGTTAGATAATATTTGTTAGGTGGTTTATTTCAACGTTGCTTCCGTTATTGCCTTTATGTAATGCACATTCAGTACTTAGCTAGTGTAATATACATTGTAGTTTACTTGAATGTACTTATTTATCGGAAACCACTAACAAAGTAAAGCAATGTCCAACGCAGCCAAAGTGGATGACCGGTAAAACATTCCCTATAGGAGTGCTTAACGCTCTGGATGGTACCCATATAAGGGTGAACTTTTGAAAGTGCCTCTCGGTATACCGGGGCAGTCGAGGGTTTAAATGCGGGAAACACTTAGATAATATAGGACTGGAGAGTTAGACAGGATGCATACGACTGCGTGGACAGGCCTGCTTCTGTCAGGGAGCGCATAAAACACTGTTTCTGTGATAAGGTCACATAATCTCTTTATTTTTCACTTTCCTTTCACCGACTGTAATTGGAATACCATTGTCTTTAAGTTTACAAATAATGTAATTCAAACTGGATTTAAAAAAATAAAGAAAGGAAAACATGAAACAGTAGGACTAGGGCCCTGTGCTGGGAGGTTTTCTGGCCACGTCTTTCCCTCAGCGTTACAGATTCCAATGTGGTAGTAGTTTTACAGCTAGTTACATAATATGTAATTTAATTTTTGACGTTCAAAAAGCGCTTACTTTATAAGCCAATTTTGAAAAATAAATATTTTTGAATTTGATTTTTTTTTCGAAAGAAAAATGCAAGCCAAATGTATGGGACATAAGGTGATATGTCAATTCCATTAACTTACATCACTGCCAGTGGTAGTGAAAATGTGATAATAATGTATATGATTGACATAATGTGACATCAGGTGACTATCAATTCCATCACCTTACATCACTGTTTGTGGTAGTGATAATGTGATAATAATGTATGGGATTGATAAAATATACTATGATATCAACCGACATGTCGATCTCATTTCATTGTGTCACCGTCGTTGATGGTGATAAAAATGTATGGAATTGACATGTGACATGTCAATATTGTAAATACTATATAATTTTTATCACAGTCTCTGTCGTTTTTCTCCAAAGCCCCAGGCATGTTGTTTTATGGAAATTAATTTTCATCATTTAGATTCTCAACTGGTGTGAAAGAGGCATAAGGAAAATGTATTGAGGTGACAGCTGTCATTCCGATCCAGCTATTTTTGACGAAGCTACAATAAAAATATTTCAAAGATTTTATTTTCGGACTTCAAAAAGGTAAAAGACATTTCTGAACTCAAAAGTTAATTATAAGTAACAAAATCATCAGACAACAATGATAAAAAGTTCCTTTTTGTTACGTCGTCTGACGTGGGCGAAAGGATTATGGAAGTAAAAGTACTCGTGGATGGCGGTAAAGACTAAAGGCATAGAATCTTACTAATATTATAAAATGTATTCAAAAATCAATTTATTCAAACAATTAAAAACAAAACAAACACATTTTATAAATAAAACACCTCCTCCAATGCGTCACATCGAGGCAAGGTGCCCAACAGGCTGGCAGCATTACCCCTCTGAATCGCCAAGCTAATTCTCTGACAGAAATAACTACCAGCCCTAGCATCCCCCGAAGCCCCGATAAGACGCATTGCGAGATCCTTAACAAATATTTTTGCTTCTGGACCCCAAGGACCCATCGTTTCAACTGCAAATGGGACAAAAAGAAAAGATCCCGCCAGACCCGAGTACTTCCTCCTCTTCAAGGACTCAGCCGCAATAGCCGCTGCCGCGGGGCGAGACGAAGTACCGTCCAGATGCGACGTCGCCAGGGTATCCACACAAGTGGCATCCCATACCAAAGATCTGCCAAACTTCCAAGGGATCAGCGTTATTCCACCTGGACGCTTACCATCCGAACGAAATATGCCATTCGGCTCCCGCACCGCCGGTACATTGGCCGCAGCGAGAGCTCTGTATATTATAAATGTAAAAGTTTTTGAGTATGGATGTTTGGATGTTTGTTACTCTTTCACGCAAAAACAACCGAATGGATTTTTATGAAACTTTACAATAATGTAGCTATCACATCAGAATAACACATAGGCTACAATTTATAAAAATATTGTGTGAATTGTCAAAAATGTGATGATAAGTGTCAAGTAAGTAGGAAAAAATCTACCAACTGCGAGCAATTCTGGCGTGCGCTGAAAAAACCGTTACACATATTATGTAATGTATGATATGATGGAAATGTTTATCTTAAATGGTCCTACAAAAAATCCAGGCTTATGATTAGGGCTGTGTAGTGATTGATTTTTTAATTATTAAATGTAGTCTATACCCTAAATTTAATCATTTAAAAAATCGGTTATTCCTATCGCGGAAACCGAAATCCACGCGGATGAAGTGGCGGGCGGTCGCTGGTATAGAATAATACTGCTTAAGGGCAACTCCCTGCCTCGCACCGATTAGATTCAGGTCTCAGATAGATTTTCTCACCTCCTCTGGGTCTTACTTTAGTCATAGAATAAGGAATAAGAATAAAATAAATTTATTGCCAGTAACAATTTACATTTGCTATAAGAACTAGGTAATTATGAATATTACGAATACGGGCGGTAATTATCGGTAAGTTTAAATTATTTATTTACGCATGTTATTGGATGGGAAATGGCTATTTATAATTAAAATTAATTATGAATAGGTTAATAGTTCACGGCAATATAGGGCATCAACCGGCCATCATTAAGTATTAAATGATGTTTGTGGTAAAGCTAAATTAACATAATAAATCATCAAAGATTAATTTTATTCAATCTTCTATGCCGGACTAGCGGTGGTAGGCCAGATGGTAGAACGCTTGACTCTCACATTGAAGTCGCAGGTTTGAATCCGGAAGACACGTTAAGCCGTTTTGGTCCCAGTTACTACTTATTGATGTAAGTGAGTAATCGTTACATGAGTCATGTCAGTGGCCTTTGGGGGCTCAATAATGTTGGTTGGTAGTTCACCTCACAACCCATACGATAGTAGAAGAGAAGATATAAAATTGCTTACGTCTTATAAGGTTTCGTAAATCTACAGTATCGGAAAGCATTTGAGCAATCTGTCATAGTAAAGTGACAAGGAATGGATGGTCGTAAATATCACAGCCCTTTGTAGTAACGCAAAGTCATCATGACGGGGACACTGAGCTAATGGATTCCTCTCATAATATAGTGCTGGATGTATTATGTAGGTACTTATATGGGATGATTGTGCAGCAGTGTTATATAAACGATTGTAGGTACCATAAAAAATAAAGATGTCCCTAACCATTTAAAAACACTGAGGATCTTTCCAATCCACGTTCCCCAAACACGCGATAGATGGCGTTGTTATTCATTTATAATCTAATTTCATGGATAACAGACATGCGTTTTCCAAACAGGGATATCACGGAATCCGTCATATAAAAATATTTGCGCAATATCAAAAAATGACAAATAGCTAAATTGTTTCTTTAGATGAATTGCTTTGGCCTTTTTAATCCCCCTGAAATCAATGTATGTGTATTGTGTAATTTATGAAGAGTCATAAAAAAAATTAAGCGATTCTACTGAAGTAATCTCATCTCTCGTGCGGGTTGAGAGATGGATTACCAACCTCATCAACCCTGGTGTCAGGGTTACTATTGAGCCGCCAAAGGCCCCTGCTTTGACTCATGTAACGACTACTTACTTACATCGGTAAGTAGTAACCGGGACCAATGGCTTATTATCTTACTTTCGGACAATCAGGTGATCAGCCTGTAATGTCCTAACCAAAATAGGGATCACAAAGTAATTTCCCTACTGGGATTCGAACCCGGAACCTCCGGATCTTGAGCCTAACGCTCAACCACTGGACCACGGAGGCCGTTACTACAGATATGTGAACCCATGATAGAGCTATAGTATAGGTAGCCATTACATTACATGCCACGTTCTAAAACAAGTGAAGCGTGAACTCATTCCCTTCCCCACAGTCTGCGAAGGTAGGTTGTTACCTAGATGTCTGACGTATAAAGTCTGTTACGCCTGCCGCACTAAAACACAGCTTTTAAACCTCCATGTAACACCTGTCGTATTGGTTTTTATGTTAGTTTAATGCTTTCGTTGTACTTATTTCTCTGTTGAGACGCTAAAGAACCTATACTTACATCCGTGATATTCTGGCCAAGTACAACGCCATATATGCGGAAAATCTCTAACTCACGCCAAAAATAAACATGTCTGTAATTCCCATTTATTCGGCTCCACTCCTGCATTTAAGCTTAATTGCTAAACAAAGTTCATAATAAATCGTTCAGTTGCTCATTATCCCGGATATTTTGTAATTTAAGAGATTATGCATAAAAAAAAGTAACAGAAAAGCACCCTCATGCTTTTTAATAGCAATTTGTTTTATACTTTTTATGTTTCTATTATTTCATTTTGTTACTTACTTAAAGTTTCATTTTTGTCTTTTTCTTTGTTGTTTTATATAGCTACTGTGGCGTCCTCTAATAATAAATACATTCTTTATTTTAAATTAAGCGCGTTGATGTCGCGCGACGGTTGAAAAATCCACACAAACAATGGCTGCCGCGAGACAAGTTGATGTTTTATCAAACCATGCGAATGTCGCGCGACATAGCAACGCGAATGATTTGAAGGCGCTCTTTATTCTACTTTATATCATCATCACCAGCCCATTAACGTCCCCCCCACTGCTGGGGCACGGGCCTTCCCTATGGATGGATAGGGAGATCGGGCCTTAAACCACCACACGGGCCCAGTGCGGATTGTTGGTTATTAACGACTGCTAATGCAGCCGGGACCAACGGCTTAACGTGCCTTCCGAAGCACGGAGGAGCTCGAGATGTTTTTTTTTTGTGGTCACCCATCCTATGACCGGCCTTTATGAAAGTTGCTTAACTTCAACAGTCGCAGACCGAGCGCGTTTACCGCTGCGCCACCGAGCTCCTCTACTTTATATACTACTTTATTATTATATACTTACTACTTTATTTTGATTTGCTATCTCTGGTTTGTGCTAGATTAGTTAGATTGTACATCCCTGAGGTTCGCGCCCAACTGGGAACCCTCAGGCCTGTTCACTTAAATTTTCTATCGGCTAAGAGCACTCAGCGCTCACCGTTTGTCTGGCTAAGTAGTTAATACCATTTGCGGCAATTCTACAAAAAGTCACGTCAAAATAAAAGGTAATTGTGCACAGGACAGGGAAATAAGACAATAAATATCACACAATATCAACACATATAAAAATCATTCAAAAGAAAGTCTCTTCCAACTCGTCGAGTAAGGGATACATTTTATACGATTAAGAAAAGGTATAGAATAAGTTAGGTATTATTTTCCTGCGACTCATAATCTCCCTAGCATTATCCCGTTTTTGAAAGGGTTCGCTTACCTAACCTGAATTTGACAGGTCCAGTTTTTACCTTCGAACCCGCGAAGGGAAAACCAGCCCAATATAAGTTAGATCACATAACTCCGAAAATGCTTTTCTCGGGAATGTGGGTTTCCTCACGTTGGTTTCCTTCACCGCTGAGCACGTGATAATCATTTATGATCCACATGAAACACGATTATTTTGCTGCGACTCTTTTTCAATTTAGGAAAGGCCACAACTGTCAACTAGTGTTTTAAACACTTACCTATTAAAATAATTAAAAATATAAAATCCAATACCATCAAAATCAGACTGCGTATGGACTACATTTCGATGCAAATTGCCTTCACTTAAATATTGTATCATTTTTTTCGCCATTCAATTCGACACCATCCGTCAATTTTCGCTTTTTTTGTTACCTAGTCCCCGTAAAACGTGCTTTGCTGAATAAAGTTAAAATTTTTAGTATATTCGGAGCGGAATATTGGGTTTTCGGCTTGTGAATGCCCGTCATATTGAGCCTAGTGGCAGCTTAACGGTCAATTGCACTTAATCTGGATACTGTAACTATGCATGTGTAGTACCAGAGTTGTAAAATACCTGAAGCATGCAATGCATAGTTTTAATTTTACGCGGTTATTATCATAATTAAAGCACATAATAACGGGTTCTTACCGCATTTAAATGGGGATATGAGACTCCCGATATTTCGACACTGTTGCAAGTGCCATGATCACGGGATGACTGATGAGATTGGAGTGGAGTAGGTAGATCCATAATTTTCTACGGGCAGACATATCTGTCTACCCTCTTTCTTTGCCACTTGTTTATGTATTTGATCTCATCAGTCATCCCGTGATCATGGCACTTGCAACAGTGTCGAAATATCGGGAGTCTCATATCCCCATTTAAACGCGGTAAGAACCCGTTATTATGTGCTTTAATTATGCAATGCATACGTAAAAAACACCGACTTAAAATCTAAAACTATTCGACCATCGACGTTGACTGTTCACTGGTGATCAGCTTGATTTGTCGCCAGACACACAACATGCAGACTCGTGTATTTCAATGCTGAGGGAATATCTCCCTCGTTTCTATAATCTGTGGGTGGGGACGACCTCCGTGGTTCAGTGGTTGAGCGTTGGGCTCACGATCCGGAGGTCCTGGGTTCGATTCCCGGTGGGAACCCGGTGTAGTTTGTGGTCCCTAGTTTGGTTAGGACATTACAGGCTGATCACCTGATTGTCCGAAAGTAAGATGATCCGTGCTCCGGAAGGCACGTTAAGCTAGTAACCGGGCTATTTACTGATGTCAGTAGTCGTTACATAAGCCATATCGGGGGCCTTTGGCGGCTCAAAAGTAACCCTGATACTAGGGTTGATGAGGTTGGCACTCCACGTCACAACCCACACGATAGAAGATCTGTGGGTATTTTAATATGTAGGTTACTGTGTGCCAAGGGTTATGTCTCGGTATTACATAACAAACATTTTGATTATGTGTGTGTCTAGTCCCCTGTGTTGAATTTAATCCGCTTGAGTCTGACATATTCAAGGTTCAGTGAGTACGTGATGATCTCGGCGCACGGCAGTGTGTCAGCCAAGTTCGCATTTTTTATTACTTAATATTAAGATCATCCATCTAACTGTGCTAACGCAGTGAACGGACGACTCACTGCAAGAAATTATTTCGGGAAATCACTCTATTATCTTATCAATTATATTTTGTCTTTATAAAGTGGTAAAGAAACTAACTCTTAATTTAAAGCAACGGAAGAAAATTATGCATGATAGGAGCAATGATTAAAACGGGAAAGGAACTTGACGTATGCACATGACTATATTTTCACTTGAGTTAGTCAGAGGGCACATCCATCGCAAGGTGAACTGAGCATCAACGCTTCACCTGAGCTTTCTGCTTGACTAACATAATAGATTGTCGTATCGCTGTCTCTATTGGTCTAAATATCCAATATCCAGTGAATACTAACCGTCTAAATTCAAGGAGCTTAGTACCGTGTGTAATTCCCTTGTGATGTCTGGAGATGCTATTGTATTAATTGAAATATCGAATAGTTAGTACCTAGTATTCATGTCGTTTGTGTAGGGGATGTATATTAGACGCTTCACAGCCTTTCCTCTGTCTATGAAGCCTTAGAATATCTGCGAAATTGTACCAAAACATCTGCCACATTATTTTTGATGTACATAGACACACTATGGTAAGAAAAAATGTGTTCCACATATGGGGCATGCACGAATAAGTTTCAAATTGATTGCCTCATTTGTGATTCATACACGGTGAACGTGTTAAGTAAGTATGTAGTCGTGGGGCTTTTCGGGGCTCAAAAGTAACCCTGACACCAGGGTTTATAAAGGTCATTGATATGACAAACCAAACGAGAAGATCATCCTGAGTTAACTTGTGAAATATGGTAAATAAGGGGTAGATTTACTTGTGTGAGCAACTACAATTCCCGACTTAATGCTAAAGAAGTCTCAAGAATTTATTGTAAGTCTGGATATCAAAGTTTCCCCACAACAGAAAAGGCTCAAACTTGGCTCTGAAACTACCCACATACAAAGTTTTCTGTTTATTGTTTTTTTAACCATAAAACTATAATTCTCTATCATCATTAGCATTCGTACGTTCAAACGTAGAAACTGGGACATCGATTTCCACAACGTCGCGACTGAGAATAGTAAAAGGGACAATAAAATGACAAAATCTAACCCGATGCCTATACGAAAAGTGTCGTGGAACCCTCATTAATATTGGTTAGGGATCCCTAGGCAGTGCGGTTGGGAAGCGTCTATACGGAATGTGTTTGTCGTGTGGTACACCCTTAATTAATATCGGTGCGGGCCCTTCCATTATCTAAATTAAATTGAACTTGCTAAATGTGAGTCGTTATTATGTGACTTAATTTCTCGTTTCTATGAATAATACCGCGTTGAACGTATTTTTTTTGCGTGTAGGATTTTTAATTTGGATGCTTTGGACAAATTGCGTTTGTTGCTTTGTTTACGAATGTGACTGAAGTATATTTAAAGGCCTACTGTAAAGGACCACGGCCTACATCAGTAAGTTCTTCATGATTGTCAGATGGACAAGGAGATATTAAATGATGGTTGTAGAACGATCGTTTTCCTATTTAGAGAAGGAAGGCAAGTTAAGCCGTTGGTCCCGGGCAACTAGCCCAAATACCTTCACCAACCTGTAGTGGAGCAGCGTGGTGGAGGACAATCAGGTGATTCAAACCTGAAAAGTCCTTACCAAACAAGGGATAGTCTCACAAAGTGATTTCGACAATGTCCCCATCGGGAATCGAACCTCTAGAACAATGAGGCTGTGTTGTACTTGCTATTAACTCACTATTTTTTTACGGTGTCACTAACGCCCTTTATACGCTATCTCTCTATATCCCATTATTTATTTCCGAACAGATACATTTATTAAGTTCTATCAATAAAGTTCTACGTAATAACTTTGATTGAACAATTTAATGTAATGACACCATTATATTATGATTGATTAATAAAAGCGTACACGAGCTTACCTGATTTAATACGCGTATATTTACAAATCTGCTTCAATACTGATTAAGCTGTACGGAATTGAGTCATCAGTATTACTTCAATCGAATCATTGTTTGTGGCCAAATAAACGAAATAAACAAACAGCAAAACTATTAATTTATGACGGAACTTGTTTTACTATTGTAATACATAAATATTACATAAGATCACGCCTATTTCCCGTTTGGTTAGGCAGATACCACGGAATTTCACCTACCACGATCCGCTTCTTCCACTCTCATCAAAGTCCAGAGAGTTTAGAGTTCGACTTGTAATGTCTTACCTAAGATGTACTATATGCAAGAGTTTCTTTATTGACTTGTTTGACAGTACTCGTGGTGGACAGAGCCACAAAATCTTTTATTAGACTTTCTGCGGCACGTGCCAGCCGCACAGACTTCAGCAAAAGCTGGCGGCACGTGCCGCTCGGCAAATGCCGCCAGCCTGCGTGCCGAGGCGTCGTATGTAGGAGTCTTAAGATAATCAGTGTGAACGCATTCTACGATTTATTCGCTCCTAGTCCAGCATAGAAAAGTTTATAAAGTACCTAAGCGAAAATCCTTCTACGTTTTCTTCCTAATATTTACATTGCATAATCTGACTTTTTAAAAGTAAGGATTCAGTACCATGATATCTTATTGAGGATTTATAGTTCCTCAAAAACATTTCAGGGGAGAAAGGAAACTTTGTAAAAATAAAAGATAAGAAATTTCCTGTTTTTTATGGCACCGTAGATGAGGTGGCACGATGTATTTTTTGTTTCTTACAAAGTATTATCTAGGCTAGTTCCCGGGAGGAATACCTGAGACAAAGTTTTACAAGGATCACGTAGGATACTTAGCAGTTCTTTCTTATTTTCTTGTCTCAAAGTATTCTTAAAGCTTATTAGGTGTATCATTATTCTAGAGTTTATCGTCTGCATCGTTTATAAAATGTTTACGGAAAAAATACATTAATGGAAATTTCTCCTATTTTGAACTGAACAAACACACAACATAGTCATAATTATAATACATATATACATATAGTTATAGTCAAAGCCTACTAGAAACAACCGGACCCATTTTTTTATTTCCTACTAGTTCCTACTTTTTACTTGCTTTATCCTGAACGGGGACTGAATAAAAGACATAGAACGCGCAAGAGACCTTATCCTTGAAACTAACAGAGAGAAATGATATTTAGAAATGTTAATGAGCTGAATACGGCTGTTTAATAGCTTTCATGTTCTAGTAGTTAGGGCGTTAGATTCTGGAGATGCGGGTTCGATTCCTGGTGGAGACATTATCAAAATTACTTTGTGAGACATTGCAGGTTGAATTATTTTATTGTCCGAAAGTAAGATGATCCGTGCTTTAGAGGGTCTGTTAAACAGTCAGTCCCGGCTGCTATTTACCTTAGTGAATATACAGGGTGTTAGTGAAGTCGTAACGAATGCTAAGGGGGATGATTCAGACCATGATTCTGAGTTAAAATCAAGTGGAATTTTCCGTCCCAAAATTCTAGATTTTTGTTTTTTAGTTTATTTCAATTATTTTCATAGAATGAAACTTTTGCGATGGACAATTCCACATAATATCAACTCAGAATAACGAGCTGAATCATCCCTCTCAGTATTCGTTACAATGTCACTTACACCCCGTACAAGTACATGCATGTAGACATACAAGTAGGTATGAATCTGAGTTGATATCAAGTGGAATTTCCTGTCAAAAAATACATAAAAATTTTAGTGCTTGTTAATTATTTTCAGTTCCATTCTTTTGCGACGGAAAATTCCACTTGATATCAACTCAGAATCATGCCCTGAATCATACCTCAAAGTTTTCGTTACTGTGTCACTAACACCCTGTATAGTCGTTACATGAAGCATGTCAGGGGCCTTGGCGGCTCAAGAGTAATCCTGACACCTGGGTTGATGAGGTTGGTTATTTACCTCACAATACAACCCACACGAATTAAGAAGATCAAAGCCGTTTTAAGATACCTGTCGTATAAAAAATGGCTGCAAATTGTCGTCTCGGAATTTATGTTTAAATAAATATTTCGTTTCTAATATGTAACGCAAACATATTGTTCATGGATCAGCGCGTTCATTTATGAGTAATATATGTGTAGTATCGAGGAGAATCAAACAAAAATGTATTATGAAGGTTAAGAAAAAATGTATTTATGTAAACATAATATATTTTGCCGCTATTAAGTAGTCTATTTTCACGCTTTTTGATTGAAAGCATTTCACCTTTTTTAACATAGTTAATGAATGGATAACCATCTATTGTTATTAGATCTTTTCTATTAAGAAATATCTTATTTTTTAATTTTTTTTATTTGGTTGATTGAACCGACCCGTGGTGAGGTCGCAGGTTCGAATCCAGCACATGCCTAAACGAATGATTGCCGAATTTGTTTTCGATTTTATGTTTGGATCATAAATGATTATCACGTGCTCAGCGGTGAAGGAAAATATCGTGAGGAAACCCACATTCCCACGAAATGCATTTTTGGAGGTATGTGACCTAAACAATAAATCGTTACGAACTGCTAAGCAAGGAACGATACAGGGCAGAACGTGGATTACAAATTTAAAGGACTCAAATGGATACAAACAAAATAGCCGAGACAAAATAACTACCATATGCACAGATTTTTACAAATCTCTATACTCTGACAGCTCGCAACCAACACCATCCACGGAATACTCTTGTACTGATACCATCTGTCCTATAACGGGTCAAGAAGTAGCATATGCCCTAAAAAATATGAAGAACTGTAGAAGCCCAGGCGAAGATTGTATTAGCACCGAAGTTTTAAAGATTGGAAAGTCTATATTACTGCCACATTTGACTAATTTATTCAATAGTATTTTATATTCAGCAAAATTACCACATAACTTTTGTCATGCTAATATCATTCTTCTTCACAAAAAAGGAGACAAGTCTGACATCAATAATTACCGACCAATCAGCCTTGTTTCCCATATATATAAAACATTTATAAAAGTAATCGAGAACAGAATAGCTGGGACTTTGGACTTACAACAGCCCATAGAGCAGGCCGGATTTCGCCCTTATTTTTCCACCACTGACCATCTGCACACACTGAACCAGATCATAGAGAAGGTGAATGAATTTAATAAGCCACTGTATGTAGCTTTTGTGGACTACTCCAAGGCTTTCGACAGTCTGAAACACTCCGCGATTTTCACAGCTCTTCGTAATCAAAAGATAAACGACACGTACGTAAGGCTTTTGGAGTCAGTCTACAGTAGCAGTACAGCATCCATCAAGCTTCAATCTCAGGGTCCCACATTCCGAATAGAAAAGGGCGTGAAGCAGGGTGATCCCCTTTCCCCAAAACTATTCACTTGTACTCTGGAGGAAGTTTTCAGGCGGCTAACAGTCCCATGGACGGAAAAAGGAATTGTCGTCGGCGAGAAAAGACTTACAAATCTTCGTTTCGCCGATGACATAGTACTTTTCGCATCCACGTCAGATGAGCTCCAACAAATGCTCCAAGATCTAAGCACAGCGAGCCTTGAGGTTGGACTAATGATGAACAGGGAGAAAACCCAATTAATGACCAATGGCAGGAAAAGTAGGATTGAGGTTGATGGGCAGGTAATACATTATGTTGACGAATACATTTACTTGGGCCAAGTAGTCTCGTTCCAAAATAGACAAGCAAAAGAGATCGACCGTCGTATCGACAACGCCTGGAAGAGCTACTGGTCACTAAAGCATCTAATGAAGGGGGATCTCCCCCTTTCATTGAAACGTAAGCTCGTCGACATGTGTATCCTGCCGATCCTAACCTACGGTGCCCAAACATGGTCACTGACAGCATCTCAAAAGTCCAAGCTCAAGGTCTGCCAAAGAGCAATGGAACGCAGTATCCTAGGCGTTAAACGAATCGACCGTGTCCGAAACACTACACTGCGCTCCAAAACGCGTATCACTGATGTAGGGAAAAAGTCCGCCAGACTGAAGTGGGACTGGGCCGGACACGTCTGTCGGATGCATCCGGAGCGGTGGGCACGAGTCGTTACCCACTGGATACCTCAAGGCGGGCTTAGAAGTCGAGGCAGACCGCGTAAAAGATGGTGTGACGACCTCAATGCTTATCGCAAGGATTGGCCGGAGATCGCGCAAAGTCGAGAGGAGTGGAAAAATCAAGGGGAGGCCTTTGCCCAGCAGTGGGATCGTATAGGCTAAATAAGATAAGATAAGATAAGTGACCTAACCTGTATTGGGCTGGTTTTCCCTTCGCGGGGTGGAAGGTTGGAAGACAGGCAGTCGCTTCTCTAATAAACCGGAACTATCAAATCTTCAGGTTAGGTAAGCGGAGCTTAGCTTCAGAGCGGAGCTTCAGGTTAATGTGGCCATGACCACAAGTGTCATAATTATTACATCGAAATAAAATAAAAAAATAATAAAAAGAAAACTGTAGATCGAAATATATAAATCATCTGCGGGAGAATTTCGCATCGTCATACACCTAATATTAATCTAATGGTATTGGCAAGTACAATTGCTATCGAATTCAGCCCAGGTTCTGCCAAGCTTACCCTTTCTATTTCTAAACCAAGTCCTTAAGGGTTCAGTGAACCAGCTCGTTTTTACCCTTGTCAAATCACAAAAATATAATTCGCTTCTTACTCGCAATAATATTTTACAAAAGTTGTTTTGGCTGAAGGTAAATCAAATCAAGTATTGTTTGTTAATCGTATTGGTATATTATAAAAGTAATACATACAGAAGCTTACACGCAAGAAACTTGGAGGCTTTATATTGTGAAAAATGACAATCAATAAAAAACAAAAAATAAGGAAAAAGAAATCGGCCTTTGAGCACACCCCAGACACTTCACATAAAACACCTCGTTTTGTAATACACATTAACCTACAGGCGCATAAGTGTGATGTTTGGCACCCATACGATTGAAGACTAAAGTATAACCAAGAGGGGGTGAGGTAAACCTAGCTCAGCCGCTGCTGGGGAGCAGAAAGTGGCCGTTCTATACGCAGTATTATTTTTTAGTTTACGCTTTCAGTCAAGATTCATATCAGATTTAATAATATTACATAGTGGTTTAGATATTTACTAATAGCATACCAACAGCAATTACACTGATAAAATTATTATAACAGTATCTTCTTCTCCTGGTGTCAGGGTTACTATTGAGCCGCCATAGGCCCCTGACATGGCTCATGTAACGACCACTAACTTACATCTGTTAGTAGTAACCGGGACCAACGGCTTAACGTGCCTTCCGAAGCACGGATCATCTTAATTTCCGACAATGAAAGATCACAAAAATATTTTTTTGGATTTGAACCCAGGACCTCCGTATTCTATCGTGAGCTCAACGCTCAAACCACTGGTCCACGGAGGCCGTTATTATTACTGGTAATAAATATTAAATGGAAAAATTTCGCCACTTACAGATAGATTATGCACAATATAGATTAATAACTCTTAGTGCACGAATACCTAGCTAGCACGAATAACTAACTATTCATTCCTGTATTTTTTAATTACCTAGCTGGAATAAATCGTATATTCTACTGGGAATTCCCAAGATACCTAGGAGGTATCTCTGAATAAATTGTGAGTTCATTCACTCCGAAATTAACCACTGCTTACTTGAAGCTTACTTGAATTAATATTCGTAAAACGTCTAAGTAGAATTTATTCGTGTTACTTAATTTCCCTGGTCGGTGAGAGGTCTATGTCCTGATAAACACTCGTAGGTACCTACCTGTAGTTAGACTTATTTAACGAATGTAATTATTACACCACAGATCTTCTTATCGTGTGGGTTGTGAGGTGGAATACCAGCTTCAAGGTTATGATTGAGCCGCCAAAGGCCCCTGAAGAATTGCCCTTTACAGCCCTAACTGGTCACTCTCTTCACAGTATCGCACAGAAAGAGACAGATGATCTCTGTCGCGGCGAGACAGAGTCGCGTGCTTACAGTGCTAAGGGGGGGTGTTTCAAATGGACACATTGAAGAAATTCATCTAAGAAAACAAAGTGCGCAATGCAAACAAATATCAAATAGCAATATTGCTTTCTGATGAATTGCTTCGATGTGGACATTTTCACCCCCTGGTCTTCCTACAATATACCATGAACTGTATTATCTGTACGTTGTAAATGGCACGTGTTTGTCTCGATTGATTGAAAGTTACTGATTGCATTCATGTCAAGTACGACTGACATATCGACACGACAAGCCATTGTCTCGGGTACATGTAGCCTTCGATGTAAGGAGGTAATGAAACAGAACAGGTAAATATGGAGTCGAAATAAGGAAAATGTGATTCGTTGGAAATAAAAGCATAATGTACTTAGGTAGGTACAAACACACGTTTATCTATGCTGCTAAAAATGAAAAAAATTGAAAAGAAAGAACCAACCATTTCTTTTTTCTTTTACACTTGTTTATTTATTTATTTATAAAGTAAAACCATATCACATATATTAAAACATTTTACATTTATAAGGTTACGGTATTGTGACTAATATATATTTTATTACGGCGTACATAACTTATACAATTAAGGGTACTTAAGTATTTAAAAATAAAGAAGAATTAAAATTACACATCAAACTTAAAAATTAGAAATTAGAAAGATATAAGTATAAGTAAAAAAAGTAAAATATAAGTAAGTAATTAATATCTGTGGAGCCTAGCTAGCTTTGTGGTCCCTAGTTTGGTTAGGACATTACAGGCTGATCACCTGATTGTCCGAAAGTAAGACGATCCGTGCTTCGGAAGGCACGTTAGCCGTTGGTCCCGGTTACTACTTACTGTGTAAGTACGTAGTGGTTATAAATGAGTCATGTCAGGGGCCTTTGGCGGCTCAATAGTAACCCTGACACCAGGGTTGATGAGGTTAGTAATTCGCCTCAAAACCCACACGATAGAAGAAGAAGATCTGTGGAGCTTTAAATAATGTAAAATTTTTCTCATATATATATATTCAGCGGATCATGGAACACATCAAGATCTAAGATTTTGTTTAGTTTTGTTATTTTGTCACTTGTTTGTTGACTCATGCGGAGATGGCTGGAAGGGATCTCTTTTGGAGATAAGTCCGCCCGTTGTACCATTTTTTTTGTCCTTATAAACTACTAGCGACCCGTCCCGGCTTCCATCGGGTGCAATGCTGAGAAAAAAAATGAAATTATTTACGACATCACATTAAAAACCTCACAAATAACAGTATTTCTCCCCTATTTAATGGATGTTATCATACATAATATAAACCTTCCTCTTGAATCACTCTATCTATTAAAAAAAACACATCAAAATCCGTTGCGTAGTTTTAAAGATATAAGCGTACATAGGGATAATAGGGACAAAAAAAGCGACTTTGTTTTATACTATGTAGTGATAATAATTTGTGAAGAGTTTTATAAAACTTACGAAATTCTGTGGTAGCCCTAGTCGGAGAATAGGTGACTTACATGGCATGGTCACAGGATCGAATCGTGGCTCGGGCTCTAAACAATTGAATGTGTGTCATAGATTTTACCTAAATAAACTTTTTTTATTATTATTTTTTTATTTGACTTTGAGTTTGTATTCATGTTTGGATCACAGATAATTGATATCACGTGGTTTCCAGGATTTGAGCCTAACGACAATAAGCTCGCTCCCAACTACCTACATGAGACTTAATCATAGCGATCGTGTATACTTGTTAGTGACATCGTAACGAAAACTTTGAGGGATGATTCAGACATGACTCTGAGTTAATATCAAGTCGAATTTTCCGTCGCAAAAGTATGGAACTGAAAAAAAGAGAACCCGATGAATTTTCCGACAAGAAATTCTACTTGATATCAACTCAGAATCATGGTCTGAATCATCCCCCTTAGTATTATTTACGATGTCACTACCACGCTGTATATATTTTTTAATTTAAAATAAAAAGGGTTTTGTTTCTGTAAATCTATAACAAACAAGTTACAGGGGCTTCCCTTAAAGTAGTCAGATGACACTTGTGATGGGAATGCCTCGCTCTTCCAACGCAACCAGTACAATTTGATTTACACTATATTGTCTTTAAGTAAAACTTAGGTAAATTAAACATAATACATGTGTGTGTATGTGTTTGTCTCTCTCTCTGTGTGTGTGTGTGTGTGTGTGTGTGTGTGTGTGTATATATATATGTGTGTGTGTGTGTGTGTGTGTATATGTGTGTGTGTGTGTGTGTGTGTGTGTCTATCACTACCCGTTGTTAACAGACTTATATTTACGTCAACCCTGTACGCCCTACGGTTTTTACTTCCTTGGGTTCGGTACAAGACCACGTACAGGGTGGGCACCTATTAGAAGTTATATATCTGTACTAGTAGGTGGGCATCTACATGGTAAAACGGTATTTTTTCTGGTCTCCAATGTCACGGGAAACAGCAAGCTTGTAACAAGACACGGACAGAGCATTCTCTTGTGTACGATAAGTACTACGGTCACTATTTTTCACCTGTAATAAGTAAAGTGCACTGCGGAATAAGGGGAAACCGCGTTTTATGCTATGTACATACATAAACTCACTCCCGTGGTTAATGCAATGTCACGATTCCACAAATAGTCAACTGCTTTTGTTGTATGTTGTGTATATTGTCTTCTTCTTCTATAGTGTGGGTTGTGAGGTGGCCTTTTTTGTCAAAGTATGAATGCATACACATTAAAAATTCAAAAATATTTATTTTTCAAAATTGGCTTACAAAGTTAGCGCTTTTTGAACGTCAAACAAAATTAAATTACATATTATATAACTAGCTGTAAAACTACTACCACATCGGAATCTGTAACGCTGAGGGAAAGACGTGGCCAGAAAACCTCCCAGC